>NC_060130.1:64184972-64488097 GCF_021461395.2 Schistocerca americana
GAATATCACAGTACTCCTGCCAGGAGCTCTCGAGTTTGCCGATGTATTTCGCCTGTTGACGAGGCATTTGGATACCTTAAGAGAGTCATAGTTACCCCTTGCTGTTGCTCCCCATTTTACAACAGGCACATCTACAAGCTTACTCTGGCCAATTCCTCTGAAGCGATAGGCTAATATCTGTTGACATAAAGACTTTCACAGTACTCCTGCCGTGATCTTTTCGAC
Source organism: Schistocerca americana (assembly GCF_021461395.2). Classification (NCBI taxonomy): domain Eukaryota; kingdom Metazoa; phylum Arthropoda; class Insecta; order Orthoptera; family Acrididae; genus Schistocerca; species Schistocerca americana. The sequence goes on from NC_060130.1 coordinate 64,185,198, forward strand.
TTTGCCGATGTATTTCGCCTACTGACGAGGCGTTTGGCTACCTTAAGAGAGTCGTAGTTACTCCTGCCCGTGTCTCTCCGTTAAACCACAGTCACATCTACCATTTTCCTCTGCCCCTTTCACCAGACGCGAAACGCCATTATTTGTAGACATCATGACTTTCAAAGTACTTCTGCTAGGGGCTCCTCCAGTTTACCAATGTATTTCGCCTGTTGACGAGGCATTTGGCTACCTTAAGAGAGTCATACTTACTCCTGTCAGTTGCTCCCCGTTTTACCACAGTCACATTTTCAATCTTATTCTGGCCAGTTCACCCGAAGCGATACGCCATTATCAGTCATCTTAAAGAATTTCACAGTACTCCTGCCGGGAGCTTCTCGAGTTTGCCGATGTATTTCGCCTGTTGACGAGGCATTTGGATACCTTAAGAGAGTCATAGTTACACCTTGCTGTTGCTCACCATTTTACAACAGGCACATCTACAAGCTTACTCTATCCAATTCTGCTGAAGCGATACGCTAATATCTGTTGACATAAAGACTTTCACAGTTCTCCTGCCGGGAGCTTCTCGACTTTGCCGACGTATTTCGCATATTGACGAGGCACCTGGCTACCTTAAGAGAGTTATAGTTACTTCTGCCAGTGTCTCTCCGTTAAACCACATTCACATTTACAATTTTCCTCTGCCCCTTTCACCAGACACGATACGATATTATTCTTCGACATTATGACTTTCACAGTACTCCTGCTAGGGGCTCCTCCTGTTTACCAATGTATTTCGCCTGTTGACGAGGCATTTGGCTACCTTAAGAGAGTCATACTTACTCCTGTCAGTTGCTCCCCGTTTTACCACAGTCACATTTTCAATCTTATTCTGGCCAGTTCACCTGAAGCGATACGCCATTATCAGTCAACCTAAAGAATATCACAGTACTCCTGCCAGGAGCTCTCGAGTTTGCCGATGTATTTCGCCTGTTGACGAGGCATTTGGATACCTTAAGAGAGTCATAGTTACCCCTTGCTGTTGCTCCCCATTTTACAACAGGCACATCTACAAGCTTACTCTGGCCAATTCCTCTGAAGCGATAGGCTAATATCTGTTGATATAAAGACTTTCACAGTACTCCTGCCGTGATCTTTTCGACTTTGCCGATGTATTTCGCCTATTGACGAGGCGTTTGGCTACCTTAAGAGAGTCATAGTTACTCCTGCCCGTGTCTCTCCGTTAAACCACAGTCACATCTACCATTTTCCTCTGCCCCTTTCACCAGACGCGATACGCCATTATTTGTAGACATCATGACTTTCAAAGTACTTCTGCTAGGGGCTCCTCCAGTTTACCAATGTATTTCGCCTGTTGACGAGGCATTTGGCTACCTTAAGAGAGTCATACTTACTCCTGTCAGTTGCTCCCCGTTTTACCACAGTCACATTTTCAATCTTATTCTGGCCAGTTCACCCGAAGCGATACGCCATTGTCAGTCAACCTAAAGAATTTCACAGTACTCCTGCCGGGAGCTTCTCGAGTTTGCCGATGTATTTCGCCTGTTGACGAGGCATTTGGATACCTTAAGAGAGTCATAGTTACACCTTGCTGTTGCTCACCATTTTACAACAGGCACATCTACAAGCTTACTCTATCCAATTCTGCTGAAGCGATACGCTAATATCTGTTGACATAAAGACTTTCACAGTTCTCCTGCCGGGAGGTTCTCGACTTTGCCGACGTATTTCGCATATTGACGAGGCACCTGGCTACCTTAAGAGAGTTATAGTTACTCCTGCCAGTGTCTCTCCGTTAAACCACATTCACATTTACAATTTTCCTCTGCCCCTTTCATCAGACACGATACGATATTATTCTTCGACATTATGAGTTTCACAGTACTCCTGCTAGGGGCTCCTCCTGTTTACCAATGTATTTCGCCTGTTGACGAGGCATTTGGCTACCTTAAGAGAGTCATACTTACTCCTGTCAGTTGCTCCCCGTTTTACCACAGTCACATTTTCAATCTTATTCTGGCCAGTTCACCTGAAGCGATACGCCATTATCAGTCAACCTAAAGAATATCACAGTACTCCTGCCAGGAGCTCTCGAGTTTGCCGATGTATTTCGCCTGTTGACGAGGCATTTGGATACCTTAAGAGAGTCATAGTTACCCCTTGCTGTTGCTCCCCATTTTACAACAGGCACATCTACAAGCTTACTCTGGCCAATTCCTCTGAAGCGATAGGCTAATATCTGTTGACATAAAGACTTTCACAGTACTCCTGCCGTGATCTTTTCGACTTTGCCGATGTATTTCGCCTATTGACGAGGCGTTTGGCTACCTTAAGAGAGTCATAGTTACTCCTGCCCGTGTCTCTCCGTTAAACCACGGTCACATCTACCATTTTCCTCTGCCCCTTTCACCAGACGCGATACGCCATTATTTGTAGACATCATGACTTTCAAAGTACTTCTGCTAGGGGCTCCTCCAGTTTACCAATGTATTTCGCCTGTTGACGAGGCATTTGGCTACCTTAAGAGAGTCATACTTACTCCTGTCAGTTGCTCCCCGTTTTACCACAGTCACATTTTCAATCTCATTCTGGCCAGTTCACCTGAAGCGATACGCCATTATCAGTCAACCTAAAGAATATCACAGTACTCCTGCCAGGAGCTCTCGAGTTTGCCGATGTATTTCGCCTGTTGACGAGGCATTTGGATACCTTAAGAGAGTCATAGTTACCCCTTGCTGTTGCTCCCCATTTTACAACAGGCACATCTACAAGCTTACTCTGGCCAATTCCTCTGAAGCGATAGGCTAATATCTGTTGACATAAAGACTTTCACAGTACTCCTGCCGTGATCTTTTCGACTTTGCCGATGTATTTCGCCTATTGACGAGGCGTTTGGCTACCTTAAGAGAGTCGTAGTTACTCCTGCCCGTGTCTCTCCGTTAAACCACAGTCACATCTACCATTTTCCTCTGCCCCTTTCACCAGACGCGATACGCCATTATTTGTAGACATCATGACTTTCAAAGTACTTCTGCTAGGGGCTCCTCCAGTTTACCAATGTATTTCGCCTGTTGACGAGGCATTTGGCTACCTTAAGAGAGTCATACTTACTCCTGTCAGTTGCTCCCCGTTTTACCACAGTCACATTTTCAATCTTATTCTGGCCAGTTCACCCGAAGCGATACGCCATTATCAGTCATCCTAAAGAATTTCACAGTACTCCTGCCGGGAGCTTCTCGAGTTTGCCGATGTATTTCGCCTGTTGACGAGGCATTTGGATGCCTTAAGAGAGTCATAGTTACACCTTGCTGTTGCTCACCATTTTACAACAGGCACATCTACAAGCTTACTCTATCCAATTCTGCTGAAGCGATACGCTAATATCTGTTGACATAAAGACTTTCACAGTTCTCCTGCCGGGAGCTTCTCGACTTTGCCGACGTATTTCGCATATTGACGAGGCACCTGGCTACCTTAAGAGAGTTATAGTTACTCCTGCCAGTGTCTCTCCGTTAAACCACATTCACATTTACAATTTTCCTCTGCCCCTTTCATCAGACACGATACGATATTATTCTTCGACATTATGACTTTCACAGTACTCCTGCTAGGGGCTCCTCCTGTTTACCAATGTATTTCGCCTGTTGACGAGGCATTTGGCTACCTTAAGAGAGTCATACTTACTCCTGTCAGTTGCTCCCCGTTTTACCACAGTCACATTTTCAATCTTATTCTGGCCAGTTCACCTGAAGCGATACGCCATTATCAGTCAACCTAAAGAATATCACAGTACTCCTGCCAGGAGCTCTCGAGTTTGCCGATGTATTTCGCCTGTTGACGAGGCATTTGGATACCTTAAGAGAGTCATAGTTACCCCTTGCTGTTGCTCCCCATTTTACAACAGGCACATCTACAAGCTTACTCTGGCCAATTCCTCTGAAGCGATAGGCTAATATCTGTTGACATAAAGACTTTCACAGTACTCCTGCCGTGATCTTTTCGACTTTGCCGAAGTATTTCGCCTATTGACGAGGCGTTTGGCTACCTTAAGAGAGTCATAGTTACTCCTGCCCGTGTCTCTCCGTTAAACCACAGTCACATCTACCATTTTCCTCTGCCCCTTTCACCAGACGCGATACGCCTTTATTTGTATACTTCATGACTTTCAAAGTACTTCTGCTAGGGGCTCCTCCAGTTTACCAATGTATTTCGCCTGTTGACGAGGCATTTGGCTACCTTAAGAGAGTCATACTTACTCCTGTCAGTTGCTCCCCGTTTTACCACAGTCACATTTTCAATCTTATTCTGGCCAGTTCACCCGAAGCGATACGCCACTTGACGAGGCATTTGGCTACCTTAAGAGAGTCATAGTTACTCCTGTCAGTTGCTCCCCGTTAAACCAAAGTCACATCTACGATTTTCCTCTGCCGCTTTCACCAGACGCGATACGCCATTATTTGTCGAAATTATGACTTTCACAGTACTCCTGCTAGGGGTTGCTCCAGTTTACCAATGTATTTCGCCTGTTGACGAACCATTTGGCTACCTTAAGAGAGTCATAGTTACTCCTGTCAGTTGCTCCCCGTTTTACCACAGTCACATTTTAAATCTTATTCTGGCCAGTTCACCTGAAGCGATACGCCATTATCGGTCCACCTAAAGAATTTCACAGTACTCCTGCCGGGAGCTCTCGAGTTTGCCGATGTATTTCGCCTGTTGACGAGGCATTTGGTTACCTTAAGAGAGTCATAGTTACCCCTTGCTGTTGCTCCCCATTTTACAACAGGCACATCTACAAGCTTACTCTGGCCAATTCTCCTGAAGCGATACGCTAATATCTATTGACATAAAGACTTTCACAGTACTCCTGCCGGGAGCTTTTCGACTTTGCCGATGTATTTCGCCTGTTGACGAGGCGTTTGGCTACCTTAAGAGAGTCATAGTTACTCCTGCCAGTGTCTCTCCGTTAAACCACAGTCACATCTACGATTTTCCTCTGCCCCTTTCACCAGACGCGATACGCCATTATTTGTCGAAATTATGACTTTCACAGTACTCCTGCTAGGGGCTCCTCCAGTTTACCAATGTATTTCGCCTGTTGACGAACCATTTGGCTACCTTAAGAGAGTCATAGTTACTCCTGTCAGTTGCTCCCCGTTTTACCACAGTCACATTTTCAATCTTATTCTGGCCAGTTCACCTGTAGCGATACGCCATTATCGGTCAACCTAAAGAATTTCACAGTACTCCTGCCGGGAGCTCTCGAGTTTGCCGATGTATTTCGCCTGTTGACGAGGCATTTGGTTACCTTAAGAGAGTCATAGTTACCCCTTGCTGTTGCTCCCCATTTTACAACAGGCACATCTACAAGCTTACTCTGGCCAATTCTCCTGAAGCGATACGCTAATATCTATTGACATAAAGACTTTCACAGTACTCCTGCCGGGAGCTTTTCGACTTTGCCGATGTATTTCGCCTGTTGACGAGGCGTTTGGCTACCTTAAGAGAGTCATAGTTACTCCTGCCAGTGTCTCTCCGTTAAACCACAGTCACATCTACCATTTTCCTCTGCCCCATTCACCAGACGCGATACGCCATTATTTGTCGACATCATGACTTTCAAAGTACTCCTGCTAGGGGCTCCTCCAGTTTACCAATGTATTTCGCCTGTTGACGAGGCATTTGGCTACCTTAAGAGACTCATAGTTACTCCTGTCAGTTGCTCCCCGTTTTACCACAGTCACATTTTCAATCTTATTCTGGCCAGTTCACCTGAAGCGATACGCCATTATCGGTCCACCTAAAGAATTTCACAGTACTCCTGCCGGGAGCTCTCGAGTTTGCCGATGTATTTCGCCTGTTGACGAGGCATTTGGTTACCTTAAGAGAGTCATAGTTACCCCTTGCTGTTGCTCCCCATTTTACAACAGGCACATCTACAAGCTTACTCTGGCCAATTCTCCTGAAGCGATACGCTAATATCTATTGACATAAAGACTTTCACAGTACTCCTGCCGGGAGCTTTTCGACTTTGCCGATGTATTTCGCCTGTTGACGAGGCGTTTGGCTACCTTAAGAGAGTCATAGTTACTCCTGCCAGTGTCTCTCCGTTAAACCACAGTCACATCTACGATTTTCCTCTGCCCCTTTCACCAGACGCGATACGCCATTATTTGTCGAAATTATGACTTTCACAGTACTCCTGCTAGGGGCTCCTCCAGTTTACCAATGTATTTCGCCTGTTGACGAACCATTTGGCTACCTTAAGAGAGTCATAGTTACTCCTGTCAGTTGCTCCCCGTTTTACCACAGTCACATTTTCAATCTTATTCTGGCCAGTTCACCTGTAGCGATACGCCATTATCGGTCAACCTAAAGAATTTCACAGTACTCCTGCCGGGAGCTCTCGAGTTTGCCGATGTATTTCGCCTGTTGACGAGGCATTTGGTTACCTTAAGAGAGTCATAGTTACCCCTTGCTGTTGCTCCCCATTTTACAACAGGCACATCTACAAGCTTACTCTGGCCAATTCTCCTGAAGCGATACGCTAATATCTATTGACATAAAGACTTTCACAGTACTCCTGCCGGGAGCTTTTCGACTTTGCCGATGTATTTCGCCTGTTGACGAGGCGTTTGGCTACCTTAAGAGAGTCATAGTTACTCCTGCCAGTGTCTCTCCGTTAAACCACAGTCACATCTACCATTTTCCTCTGCCCCATTCACCAGACGCGATACGCCATTATTTGTCGACATCATGACTTTCAAAGTACTCCTGCTAGGGGCTCCTCCAGTTTACCAATGTATTTCGCCTGTTGACGAGGCATTTGGCTACCTTAAGAGACTCATAGTTACTCCTGTCAGTTGCTCCCCGTTTTACCACAGTCACATTTTCAATCTTATTCTGGCCAGTTCACCCGAAGCGATACGCCACTTGACGAGGCATTTGACTACCTTAAGAGAGTCATAGTTACTCCTGTCAGTTGCTCCCCGTTAAACCAAAGTCACATCTACGATTTTCCTCTGCCGCTTTCACCAGACGCGATACGCCATTATTTGTCGAAATTATGACTTTCACAGTACTCCTGCTAGGGGTTGCTCCAGTTTACCAATGTATTTCGCCTGTTGACGAACCATTTGGCTACCTTAAGAGAGTCATAGTTACTCCTGTCAGTTGCTCCCCGTTTCACCACAGTCACATTTTCAATCTTATTCTGGCCAGTTCACCTGAAGCGATACGCCATTATCGGTCCACCTAAAGAATTTCACAGTACTCCTGCCGGGAGCTCTCGAGTTTGCCGATGTATTTCGCCTGTTGACGAGGCATTTGGTTACCTTAAGAGAGTCATAGTTACCCCTTGCTGTTGCTCCCCATTTTACAACAGGCACATCTACAAGCTTACTCTGGCCAATTCTCCTGAAGCGATACGCTAATATCTATTGACATAAAGACTTTCACAGTACTCCTGCCGGGAGCTTTTCGACTTTGCCGATGTATTTCGCCTGTTGACGAGGCGTTTGGCTACCTTAAGAGAGTCATAGTTACTCCTGCCAGTGTCTCTCCGTTAAACCACAGTCACATCTACCATTTTCCTCTGCCCCATTCACCAGACGCGATACGCCATTATTTGTCGACATCATGACTTTCAAAGTACTCCTGCTAGGGGCTCCTCCAGTTTACCAATGTATTTCGCCTGTTGACGAGGCATTTGGCTACCTTAAGAGACTCATAGTTACTCCTGTCAGTTGCTCCCCGTTTTACCACAGTCACATTTTCAATCTTATTCTGGCCAGTTCACCCGAAGCGATACGCCACTTGACGAGGCATTTGACTACCTTAAGAGAGTCATAGTTACTCCTGTCAGTTGCTCCCCGTTAAACCAAAGTCACATCTACGATTTTCCTCTGCCGCTTTCACCAGACGCGATACGCCATTATTTGTCGAAATTATGACTTTCACAGTACTCCTGCTAGGGGTTGCTCCAGTTTACCAATGTATTTCGCCTGTTGACGAACCATTTGGCTACCTTAAGAGAGTCATAGTTACTCCTGTCAGTTGCTCCCCGTTTTACCACAGTCACATTTTCAATCTTATTCTGGCCAGTTCACCTGAAGCGATACGCCATTATCGGTCCACCTAAAGAATTTCACAGTACTCCTGCCGGGAGCTCTCGAGTTTGCCGATGTATTTCGCCTGTTGACGAGGCATTTGGTTACCTTAAGAGAGTCATAGTTACCCCTTGCTGTTGCTCCCCATTTTACAACAGGCACATCTACAAGCTTACTCTGGCCAATTCTCCTGAAGCGATACGCTAATATCTATTGACATAAAGACTTTCACAGTACTCCTGCCGGGAGCTTTTCGACTTTGCCGATGTATTTCGCCTGTTGACGAGGCGTTTGGCTACCTTAAGAGAGTCATAGTTACTCCTGCCAGTGTCTCTCCGTTAAACCACAGTCACATCTACGATTTTCCTCTGCCCCTTTCACCAGACGCGATACGCCATTATTTGTCGAAATTATGACTTTCACAGTACTCCTGCTAGGGGCTCCTCCAGTTTACCAATGTATTTCGCCTGTTGACGAACCATTTGGCTACCTTAAGAGAGTCATAGTTACTCCTGTCAGTTGCTCCCCGTTTTACCACAGTCACATTTTCAATCTTATTCTGGCCAGTTCACCTGAAGCGATACGCCATTATCGGTCAACCTAAAGAATTTCACAGTACTCCTGCCGGGAGCTCTCGAGTTTGCCGATGTATTTCGCCTGTTGACGAGGCATTTGGTTACCTTAAGAGAGTCATAGTTACCCCTTGCTGTTGCTCCCCATTTTACAACAGGCACATCTACAAGCTTACTCGGGCCAATTCTCCTGAAGCGATACGCTAATATCTATTGACATAAAGACTTTCACAGTACTCCTGCCGGGAGCTTTTCGACTTTGCCGATGTATTTCGCCTGTTGACGAGGCGTTTGGCTACCTTAAGAGAGTCATAGTTACTCCTGCCAGTGTCTCTCCGTTAAACCACAGTCACATCTACCATTTTCCTCTGCCCCATTCACCAGACGCGATACGCCATTATTTGTCGACATCATGACTTTCAAAGTACTCCTGCTAGGGGCTCCTCCAGTTTACCAATGTATTTCGCCTGTTGACGAGGCATTTGGCTACCTTAAGAGACTCATAGTTACTCCTGTCAGTTGCTCCCCGTTTTACCACAGTCACATTTTCAATCTTATTCTGGCCAGTTCACCCGAAGCGATACGCCACTTGATAGGCATTTGACTACCTTAAGAGAGTCATAGTTACTCCTGTCAGTTGCTCCCCGTTAAACCAAAGTCACATCTACGATTTTCCTCTGCCGCTTTCACCAGACGCGATACGCCATTATTTGTCGAAATTATGACTTTCACAGTACTCCTGCTAGGGGTTGCTCCAGTTTACCAATGTATTTCGCCTGTTGACGAACCATTTGGCTACCTTAAGAGAGTCATAGTTACTCCTGTCAGTTGCTCCCCGTTTTACCACAGTCACATTTTCAATCTTATTCTGGCCAGTTCACCTGAAGCGATACGCCATTATCGGTCCACCTAAAGAATTTCACAGTACTCCTGCCGGGAGCTCTCGAGTTTGCCGATGTATTTCGCCTGTTGACGAGGCAAATGGTTACCTTAAGAGAGTCATAGTTACCCCTTGCTGTTGCTCCCCATTTTACAACAGGCACATCTACAAGCTTACTCTGGCCAATTCTCCTGAAGCGATACGCTAATATCTATTGACATAAAGACTTTCACAGTACTCCTGCCGGGAGCTTTTCGACTTTGCCGATGTATTTCGCCTGTTGACGAGGCGTTTGGCTACCTTAAGAGAGTCATAGTTACTCCTGCCAGTGTCTCTCCGTTAAACCACAGTCACATCTACGATTTTCCTCTGCCCCTTTCACCAGACGCGATACGCCATTATTTGTCGAAATTATGACTTTCACAGTACTCCTGCTAGGGGCTCCTCCAGTTTACCAATGTATTTCGCCTGTTGACGAACCATTTGGCTACCTTAAGAGAGTCATAGTTACTCCTGTCAGTTGCTCCCCGTTTTACCACAGTCACATTTTCAATCTTATTCTGGCCAGTTCACCTGAAGCGATACGCCATTATCGGTCAACCTAAAGAATTTCACAGTACTCCTGCCGGGAGCTCTCGAGTTTGCCGATGTATTTCGCCTGTTGACGAGGCATTTGGTTACCTTAAGAGAGTCATAGTTACCCCTTGCTGTTGCTCCCCATTTTACAACAGGCACATCTACAAGCTTACTCGGGCCAATTCTCCTGAAGCGATACGCTAATATCTATTGACATAAAGACTTTCACAGTACTCCTGCCGGGAGCTTTTCGACTTTGCCGATGTATTTCGCCTGTTGACGAGGCGTTTGGCTACCTTAAGAGAGTCATAGTTACTCCTGCCAGTGTCTCTCCGTTAAACCACAGTCACATCTACCATTTTCCTCTGCCCCATTCACCAGACGCGATACGCCATTATTTGTCGACATCATGACTTTCAAAGTACTCCTGCTAGGGGCTCCTCCAGTTTACCAATGTATTTCGCCTGTTGACGAGGCATTTGGCTACCTTAAGAGACTCATAGTTACTCCTGTCAGTTGCTCCCCGTTTTACCACAGTCACATTTTCAATCTTATTCTGGCCAGTTCACCCGAAGCGATACGCCACTTGACGAGGCATTTGACTACCTTAAGAGAGTCATAGTTACTCCTGTCAGTTGCTCCCCGTTAAACCAAAGTCACATCTACGATTTTCCTCTGCCGCTTTCACCAGACGCGATACGCCATTATTTGTCGAAATTATGACTTTCACAGTACTCCTGCTAGGGGTTGCTCCAGTTTACCAATGTATTTCGCCTGTTGACGAACCATTTGGCTACCTTAAGAGAGTCATAGTTACTCCTGTCAGTTGCTCCCCGTTTTACCACAGTCACATTTTCAATCTTATTCTGGCCAGTTCACCTGAAGCGATACGCCATTATCGGTCCACCTAAAGAATTTCACAGTACTCCTGCCGGGAGCTCTCGAGTTTGCCGAGGTATTTCGCCTGTTGACGAGGCATTTGGTTACCTTAAGAGAGTCATAGTTACCCCTTGCTGTTGCTCCCCATTTTACAACAGGCACATCTACAAGCTTACTCTGGCCAATTCTCCTGAAGCGATACGCTAATATCTATTGACATAAAGACTTTCACAGTACTCCTGCCGGGAGCTTTTCGACTTTGCCGATGTATTTCGCCTGTTGACGAGGCGTTTGGCTACCTTAAGAGAGTCATAGTTACTCCTGCCAGTGTCTCTCCGTTAAACCACAGTCACATCTACGATTTTCCTCTGCCCCTTTCACCAGACGCGATACGCCATTATTTGTCGAAATTATGACTTTCACAGTACTCCTGCTAGGGGCTCCTCCAGTTTACCAATGTATTTCGCCTGTTGACGAACCATTTGGCTACCTTAAGAGAGTCATAGTTACTCCTGTCAGTTGCTCCCCGTTTTACCACAGTCACATTTTCAATCTTATTCTGGCCAGTTCACCTGAAGCGATACGCCATTATCGGTCAACCTAAAGAATTTCACAGTACTCCTGCCGGGAGCTCTCGAGTTTGCCGATGTATTTCGCCTGTTGACGAGGCATTTGGTTACCTTAAGAGAGTCATAGTTACCCCTTGCTGTTGCTCCCCATTTTACAACAGGCACATCTACAAGCTTACTCGGGCCAATTTTCCTGAAGCGATACGCTAATATCTATTGACATAAAGACTTTCACAGTACTCCTGCCGGGAGCTTTTCGACTTTGCCGATGTATTTCGCCTGTTGACGAGGCGTTTGGCTACCTTAAGAGAGTCATAGTTACTCCTGCCAGTGTCTCTCCGTTAAACCACAGTCACATCTACGATTTTCCTCTGCCCCTTTCACCAGACGCGATACGCCATTATTTGTCGAAATTATGACTTTCACAGTACTCCTGCTAGGGGCTCCTCCAGTTTACCAATGTATTTCGCCTGTTGACGAACCATTTGGCTACCTTAAGAGAGTCATAGTTACTCCTGTCAGTTGCTCCCCGTTTTACCACAGTCACATTTTCAATCTTATTCTGGCCAGTTCACCTGAAGCGATACGCCATTATCGGTCAACCTAAAGAATTTCACAGTACTCCTGCCGGGAGCTCTCGAGTTTGCCGATGTATTTCGCCTGTTGACGAGGCATTTGGTTACCTTAAGAGAGTCATAGTTACCCCTTGCTGTTGCTCCCCATTTTACAACAGGCACATCTACAAGCTTACTCGGGCCAATTCTCCTGAAGCGATACGCTAATATCTATTGACATAAAGACTTTCACAGTACTCCTGCCGGGAGCTTTTCGACTTTGCCGATGTATTTCGCCTGTTGACGAGGCGTTTGGCTACCTTAAGAGAGTCATAGTTACTCCTGCCAGTGTCTCTCCGTTAAACCACAGTCACATCTACCATTTTCCTCTGCCCCATTCACCAGACGCGATACGCCATTATTTGTCGACATCATGACTTTCAAAGTACTCCTGCTAGGGGCTCCTCCAGTTTACCAATGTATTTCGCCTGTTGACGAGGCATTTGGCTACCTTAAGAGACTCATAGTTACTCCTGTCAGTTGCTCCCCGTTTTACCACAGTCACATTTTCAATCTTATTCTGGCCAGTTCACCCGAAGCGATACGCCACTTGATAGGCATTTGACTACCTTAAGAGAGTCATAGTTACTCCTGTCAGTTGCTCCCCGTTAAACCAAAGTCACATCTACGATTTTCCTCTGCCGCTTTCACCAGACGCGATACGCCATTATTTGTCGAAATTATGACTTTCACAGTACTCCTGCTAGGGGTTGCTCCAGTTTACCAATGTATTTCGCCTGTTGACGAACCATTTGGCTACCTTAAGAGAGTCATAGTTACTCCTGTCAGTTGCTCCCCGTTTTACCACAGTCACATTTTCAATCTTATTCTGGCCAGTTCACCTGAAGCGATACGCCATTATCGGTCCACCTAAAGAATTTCACAGTACTCCTGCCGGGAGCTCTCGAGTTTGCCGATGTATTTCGCCTGTTGACGAGGCAAATGGTTACCTTAAGAGAGTCATAGTTACCCCTTGCTGTTGCTCCCCATTTTACAACAGGCACATCTACAAGCTTACTCTGGCCAATTCTCCTGAAGCGATACGCTAATATCTATTGACATAAAGACTTTCACAGTACTCCTGCCGGGAGCTTTTCGACTTTGCCGATGTATTTCGCCTGTTGACGAGGCGTTTGGCTACCTTAAGAGAGTCATAGTTACTCCTGCCAGTGTCTCTCCGTTAAACCACAGTCACATCTACGATTTTCCTCTGCCCCTTTCACCAGACGCGATACGCCATTATTTGTCGAAATTATGACTTTCACAGTACTCCTGCTAGGGGCTCCTCCAGTTTACCAATGTATTTCGCCTGTTGACGAACCATTTGGCTACCTTAAGAGAGTCATAGTTACTCCTGTCAGTTGCTCCCCGTTTTACCACAGTCACATTTTCAATCTTATTCTGGCCAGTTCACCTGAAGCGATACGCCATTATCGGTCAACCTAAAGAATTTCACAGTACTCCTGCCGGGAGCTCTCGAGTTTGCCGATGTATTTCGCCTGTTGACGAGGCATTTGGTTACCTTAAGAGAGTCATAGTTACCCCTTGCTGTTGCTCCCCATTTTACAACAGGCACATCTACAAGCTTACTCGGGCCAATTCTCCTGAAGCGATACGCTAATATCTATTGACATAAAGACTTTCACAGTACTCCTGCCGGGAGCTTTTCGACTTTGCCGATGTATTTCGCCTGTTGACGAGGCGTTTGGCTACCTTAAGAGAGTCATAGTTACTCCTGCCAGTGTCTCTCCGTTAAACCACAGTCACATCTACCATTTTCCTCTGCCCCATTCACCAGACGCGATACGCCATTATTTGTCGACATCATGACTTTCAAAGTACTCCTGCTAGGGGCTCCTCCAGTTTACCAATGTATTTCGCCTGTTGACGAGGCATTTGGCTACCTTAAGAGACTCATAGTTACTCCTGTCAGTTGCTCCCCGTTTTACCACAGTCACATTTTCAATCTTATTCTGGCCAGTTCACCCGAAGCGATACGCCACTTGACGAGGCATTTGACTACCTTAAGAGAGTCATAGTTACTCCTGTCAGTTGCTCCCCGTTAAACCAAAGTCACATCTACGATTTTCCTCTGCCGCTTTCACCAGACGCGATACGCCATTATTTGTCGAAATTATGACTTTCACAGTACTCCTGCTAGGGGTTGCTCCAGTTTACCAATGTATTTCGCCTGTTGACGAACCATTTGGCTACCTTAAGAGAGTCATAGTTACTCCTGTCAGTTGCTCCCCGTTTTACCACAGTCACATTTTCAATCTTATTCTGGCCAGTTCACCTGAAGCGATACGCCATTATCGGTCCACCTAAAGAATTTCACAGTACTCCTGCCGGGAGCTCTCGAGTTTGCCGAGGTATTTCGCCTGTTGACGAGGCATTTGGTTACCTTAAGAGAGTCATAGTTACCCCTTGCTGTTGCTCCCCATTTTACAACAGGCACATCTACAAGCTTACTCTGGCCAATTCTCCTGAAGCGATACGCTAATATCTATTGACATAAAGACTTTCACAGTACTCCTGCCGGGAGCTTTTCGACTTTGCCGATGTATTTCGCCTGTTGACGAGGCGTTTGGCTACCTTAAGAGAGTCATAGTTACTCCTGCCAGTGTCTCTCCGTTAAACCACAGTCACATCTACGATTTTCCTCTGCCCCTTTCACCAGACGCGATACGCCATTATTTGTCGAAATTATGACTTTCACAGTACTCCTGCTAGGGGCTCCTCCAGTTTACCAATGTATTTCGCCTGTTGACGAACCATTTGGCTACCTTAAGAGAGTCATAGTTACTCCTGTCAGTTGCTCCCCGTTTTACCACAGTCACATTTTCAATCTTATTCTGGCCAGTTCACCTGAAGCGATACGCCATTATCGGTCAACCTAAAGAATTTCACAGTACTCCTGCCGGGAGCTCTCGAGTTTGCCGATGTATTTCGCCTGTTGACGAGGCATTTGGTTACCTTAAGAGAGTCATAGTTACCCCTTGCTGTTGCTCCCCATTTTACAACAGGCACATCTACAAGCTTACTCGGGCCAATTTTCCTGAAGCGATACGCTAATATCTATTGACATAAAGACTTTCACAGTACTCCTGCCGGGAGCTTTTCGACTTTGCCGATGTATTTCGCCTGTTGACGAGGCGTTTGGCTACCTTAAGAGAGTCATAGTTACTCCTGCCAGTGTCTCTCCGTTAAACCACAGTCACATCTACCATTTTCCTCTGCCCCATTCACCAGACGCGATACGCCATTATTTGTCGACATCATGACTTTCAAAGTACTCCTGCTAGGGGCTCCTCCAGTTTACCAATGTATTTCGCCTGTTGACGAGGCATTTGGCTACCTTAAGAGACTCATAGTTACTCCTGTCAGTTGCTCCCCGTTTTACCACAGTCACATTTTCAATCTTATTCTGGCCAGTTCACCTGAAGCGATACGCCATTATCAGTCAACCTAAAGAATATCACAGTACTCCTGCCGGGAGCTCTCGAGTTTGCCGATGTATTTCGCCTGTTGACGAGGCATTTGGATACCTTAAGAGAGTCATAGTTACCCCTTGCTGTTGCTCCCCATTTTACAACAGGCACATCTACAAGCTTACTCTGGCCAATTCCTCTGAAGCGATAGGCTAATATCTGTTGACATAAAGACTTTCACAGTACTCCTGCCGTGATCTTTTCGACTTTGCCGATGTATTTCGCCTATTGACGAGGCGTATGGCTACCTTAAGAGAGTCATAGTTACTCCTGCCCGTGTCTCTCCGTTAAACCACAGTCACATCTACCATTTTCCTCTGCCCCTTTCACCAGACGCGATACGCCATTATTTGTCGAAATTATGACTTTCACAGTACTCCTGCTAGGTGCTCCTCCAGTTTACCAATGTATTTCGCCTGTTGACGAACCATTTGGCTACCTTAAGAGAGTCATAGTTACTCCTGTCAGTTGCTCCCCGTTTTACCACAGTCACATTTTCAATCTTATTCTGGCCAGTTCACCTGAAGCGATACGCCATTATCGGTCAACCTAAAGAATTTCACAGTACTCCTGCCGGGAGCTCTCGAGTTTGCCGATGTATTTCGCCTGTTGACGAGGCATTTGGTTACCTTAAGAGAGTCATAGTTACCCCTTGCTGTTGCTCCCCATTTTACAACAGGCACATCTACAAGCTTACTCTGGCCAATTCTCCTGAAGCGATACGCTAATATCTATTGACATAAAGACTTTCACAGTACTCCTGCCGGGAGCTTTTCGACTTTGCCGATGTATTTCGCCTGTTGACGAGGCGTTTGGCTACCTTAAGAGAGTCATAGTTACTCCTGCCATTGTCTCTCCGTTAAACCACAGTCACATCTACCATTTTCCTCTGCCCCATTCACCAGACGCGATACGCCATTATTTGTCGACATCATGACTTTCAAAGTACTCCTGCTAGGGGCTCCTCCAGTTTACCAATGTATTTCGCCTGTTGACGAGGCATTTGGCTACCTTAAGAGACTCATAGTTACTCCTGTCAGTTGCTCCCCGTTTTACCACAGTCACATTTTCAATCTTATTCTGGCCAGTTCACCTGAAGCGATACGCCATTATCAGTCAACCTAAAGAATATCACAGTACTCCTGCCGGGAGCTCTCGAGTTTGCCGATGTATTTCGCCTGTTGACGAGGCATTTGGATACCTTAAGAGAGTCACAGTTACCCTTTGCTGTTGCTCCCCATTTTACAACAGGCACATCTACAAACTTACTCTGGCCAATTCCTCTGAAGCGATAGGCTAATATCTGTTAACATAAAGACTTTCACAGTACTCCTGCCGTGATCTTTTCGACTTTGCCGATGTATTTCGCCTATTGACGAGGCGTTTGGCTACCTTAAGAGAGTCATAGTTACTCCTGCCCGTGTCTCTCCGTTAAACCACAGTCACATCTACCATTTTCCTCTGCCCCTTTCACCAGACGCGATACGCCATTATTTGTAGACATCATGACTTTCAAAGTACTTCTGCTAGGGGCTCCTCCAGTTTACCAATGTATTTCGCCTGTTGACGAGGCATTTGGCTACCTTAAGAGAGTCATACCTACTCCTGTCAGTTGCTCCCCGTTTTACCACAGTCACATTTTCAATCTTATTCTGGCCAGTTCACCTGAAGCGATACGCCACTTGACGAGGCATTTGGCTACCTTAAGAGAGTCATAGTTACTCCTGTCAGTTGCTCCCCGTTAAACCAAAGTCACATCTACGATTTTCCTCTGCCGCTTTCACCAGACGCGATACGCCATTATTTGTCGAAATTATGACTTTCACAGTACTCCTGCTAGGGGTTGCTCCAGTTTACCAATGTATTTCGCCTGTTGACGAACCATTTGGCTACCTTAAGAGAGTCATAGTTACTCCTGTCAGTTGCTCCCCGTTTTACCACAGTCACATTTTCAATCTTATTCTGGCCAGTTCACCTGAAGCGATACGCCATTATCGGTCCACCTAAAGAATTTCACAGTACTCCTGCCGGGAGCTCTCGAGTTGGCCGATGTATTTCGCCTGTTGACGAGGCATTTGGTTACCTTTAGAGAGTCATAGTTACCCCTTGCTGTTGCACCCCATTTTACAACAGGCACATCTACAAGCTTACTCTGGCCAATTCTCCTGAAGCGATACGATAGTATCTATTGACATAAAGACTTTCACAGTACTCCTGCCGGGAGCTTTTCGACTTTGCCGATGTATTTCGCCTGTTGACGAGGCGTTTGGCTACCTTAAGAGAGTCATAGTTACTCCTGCCAGTGTCTCTCCGTTAATCCACAGTCACATCTACGATTTTCCTCTGCCCCTTTCACCAGACGCGATACGCCATTATTTGTCGAAATTATGACTTTCACAGTACTCCTGCTAGGGGCTCCTCCAGTTTACCAATGTATTTCGCCTGTTGACGAACCATTTGGCTACCTTAAGAGAGTCATAGTTACTCCTGTCAGTTGCTCCCCGTTTTACCACAGTCACATTTTCAATCTTATTCTGGCCAGTTCACCTGAAGCGATACGCCATTATCGGTCAACCTAAAGAATTTCACAGTACTCCTGCCGGGAGCTCTCGAGTTTGCCGATGTATTTCGCCTGTTGACGAGGCATTTGGTTACCTTAAGAGAGTCATAGTTACCCCTTGCTGTTGCTCCCCATTTTACAACAGGCACATCTACAAGCTTACTCTGGCCAATTCTCCTGAAGCGATACGCTAATATCTATTGACATAAAGACTTTCACAGTACTCCTGCCGGGAGCTTTTCGACTTTGCCGATGTATTTCGCCTGTTGACGAGGCGTTTGGCTACCTTAAGAGAGTCATAGTTACTCCTGCCAGTGTCTCTCCGTTAAACCACAGTCACATCTACCATTTTCCTCTGCCCCATTCACCAGACGCGATACGCCATTATTTGTCGACATCATGACTTTCAAAGTACTCCTGCTAGGGGCTCCTCCAGTTTACCAATGTATTTCGCCTGTTGACGAGGCATTTGGCTACCTTAAGAGACTCATAGTTACTCCTGTCAGTTGCTCCCCGTTTTACCACAGTCACATTTTCAATCTTATTCTGGCCAGTTCACCTGAAGCGATACGCCATTATCAGTCAACCTAAAGAATATCACAGTACTCCTGCCGGGAGCTCTCGAGTTTGCCGATGTGTTTCGCCTGTTGACGAGGCATTTGGATACCTTAAGAGAGTCATAGTTACCCCTTGCTGTTGCTCCCCATTTTACAACAGGCACATCTACAAGCTTACTCTGGCCAATTCCTCTGAAGCGATAGGCTAATATCTGTTGACATAAAGACTTTCACAGTACTCCTGCCGTGATCTTTTCGACTTTGCCGATGTATTTCGCCTATTGACGAGGCGTTTGGCTACCTTAAGAGAGTCATAGTTACTCCTGCCCGTGTCTCTCCGTTAAACCACAGTCACATCTACCATTTTCCTCTGCCCCTTTCACCAGACGCGATACGCCATTATTTGTCGAAATTATGACTTTCACTGTACTCCTGCTAGGGGCTCCTACAGTTTACCAATATATTTCGCCTGTTGACTAACCATTTGGCTACCTTAAGAGAGTCATAGTTACTCCTGTCAGTTGCTCCCCGTTTTACCACAGTCACATTTTCAATCTTATTCTGGCCAGTTCACCTGAAGCGATACGCCATTATCGGTCAACCTAAAGAATTTCACAGTACTCCTGCCGGGAGCTCTCGAGTTTGCCGATGTATTTCGCCTGTTGACGAGGCATTTGGTTACCTTAAGAGAGTCATAGTTACCCCTTGCTGTTGCTCCCCATTTTACAACAGGCACATCTACAAGTTTACTCTGGCCAATTCTCCTGAAGCGATACGCTAATATCTATTGACATAAAGACTTTCACAGTACTCCTGCCGGGAGCTTTTCGACTTTGCCGATGTATTTCGCCTGTTGACGAGGCGTTTGGCTACCTTAAGAGAGTCATAGTTACTCCTGCCAGTGTCTCTCCGTTAAACCACAGTCACATCTACCATTTTCCTCTGCCCCATTCACCAGACGCGATACGCCATTATTTGTCGACATCATGACTTTCAAAGTACTCCTGCTAGGGGCTCCTCCAGTTTACCAATGTATTTCGCCTGTTGACGAGGCATTTGGATACCTTAAGAGACTCATAGTTACTCCTGTCAGTTGCTCCCCGTTTTACCACAGTCACATTTTCAATCTTATTCTGGCCAGTTCACCTGAAGCGATACGCCATTATCAGTCAACCTAAAGAATATCACAGTACTCCTGCCGGGAGCTCTCGAGTTTGCCGATGTATTTCGCCTGTTGACGAGGCATTTGGATACCTTAAGAGAGTCATAGTTACCCCTTGCTGTTGCTCCCCATTTTACAACAGGCACATCTACAAACTTACTCTGGCCAATTCCTCTGAAGCGATAGGCTAATATCTGTTAACATAAAGACTTTCACAGTACTCCTGCCGTGATCTTTTCGACTTTGCCGATGTATTTCGCCTATTGACGAGGCGTTTGGCTACCTTAAGAGAGTCATAGTTACTCCTGCCCGTGTCTCTCCGTTAAACCACAGTCACATCTACCATTTTCCTCTGCCCCTTTCACCAGACGCGATACGCCATTATTTGTAGACATCATGACTTTCAAAGTACTTCTGCTAGGGGCTCCTCCAGTTTACCAATGTATTTCGCCTGTTGACGAGGCATTTGGCTACCTTAAGAGAGTCATACTTACTCCTGTCAGTTGCTCCCCGTTTTACCACAGTCACATTTTCAATCTTATTCTGGCCAGTTCACCTGAAGCGATACGCCATTATCGGTCAACCTAAAGAATTTCACAGTACTCCTGCCGGGAGCTCTCGAGTTTGCCGATGTATTTCGCCTGTTGACGAGGCATTTGGTTACCTTAAGAGAGTCATAGTTACCCCTTGCTGTTGCTCCCCATTTTACAACAGGCACATCTACAAGCTTACTCTGGCCAATTCTCCTGAAGCGATACGCTAATATCTATTGACATAAAGACTTTCACAGTACTCCTGCCGGGAGCTCTCGAGTTTGCCGATGTATTTCGCCTGTTGACGAGGCATTTGGATACCTTAAGAGAGTCATAGTTACCCCTTGCTGTTGCTCCCCATTTTACAACAGGCACATCTACAAGCTTACTCTGGCCAATTCCTCTGAAGCGATAGGCTAATATCTGTTAACATAAAGACTTTCACAGTACTCCTGCCGTGATCTTTTCGACTTTGCCGATGTATTTCGCCTATTGACGAGGCGTTTGGCTACCTTAAGAGAGTCATAGTTACTCCTGCCCGTGTCTCTCCGTTAAACCACAGTAACATCTACCATTTTCCTCTGCCCCTTTCACCAGACGCGATACGCCATTATTTGTAGACATCATGACTTTCAAAGTACTTCTGCTAGGGGCTCCTCCAGTTTACCAATGTATTTCGCCTGTTGACGAGGCATTTGGCTACCTTAAGAGAGTCATACTTACTCCTGTCAGTTGCTCCCCGTTTTACCACAGTCACATTTTCAATCTTATTCTGGCCAGTTCACCTGAAGCGATACGCCATTATCGGTCAACCTAAAGAATTTCACAGTACTCCTGCCGGGAGCTCTCGAGTTTGCCGATGTATTTCGCCTGTTGACGAGGCATTTGGTTACCTTAAGAGAGTCATAGTTACCCCTTGCTGTTGCTCCCCATTTTACAACAGGCACATCTACAAGCTTACTCTGGCCAATTCTCCTGAAGCGATACGCTAATATCTATTGACATAAAGACTTTCACAGTACTCCTGCCGGGAGCTTTTCGACTTTGCCGATGTATTTCGCCTATTGACGAGGCGTTTGGCTACCTTAAGAGAGTCATAGTTACTCCTGCCAGTGTCTCTCCGTTAAACCACAGTCACATCTACCATTTTCCTCTGCCCCTTTCACCAGACGCGATACGCCATTATTTGTCGACATCATGACTTTCAAAGTACTCCTGCTAGGGGCTCCTCCAGTTTACCAATGTATTTCGCCTGTTGACCAGGCATTTGGCTACCTTAAGAGAGTCATACTTACTCTTGTCAGTTGCTCCCCGTTTTACCACAGTCACATTTTCAATCTTATTCTGGCCAGTTCACCCGAAGCGATACGCCATTATCAGTCAACCTAAAGAATATCGCAGTACTCCTGCCGGGAGCTCTCGAGTTTGCCGATGTATTTCGCCTGTTGACGAGGCATTTGGATACCTTAAGAGAGTCATAGTTACCCCTTGCTGTTGCTCCCCATTTTACAACAGGCACCTCTACAAGCTTACTCTGGCCAATTCCTCTGAAGCGATAGGCTAATATCTGTTGACATAAAGACTTTCACAGTACTCCTGCCGTGATCTTTTCGACTTTGCCGATGTATTTCGCCTATTGACGAGGCGTTTGGCTACCTTAAGAGAGTCATAGTTACTCCTGCCCTTGTCTCTCCGTTAAACCACAGTCACATCTACCATTTTCCTCTGCCCCTTTCACCAGACGCGATACGCCATTATTTGTCGAAATTGTGACTTTCACAGTACTCCTGCTAGGGGCTCCTCTAGTTTACCAATGTATTTCGCCTGTTGACGAACCATTTGGCTACCTTAAGAGAGTCATAGTTACTCCTGTCAGTTGCTCCCCGTTTTACCACAGTCACATTTTCAATCTTATTCTGGCCAGTTCACCTGAAGCGATACGCCATTATCGGTCAACCTAAAGAATTTCACAGTACTCCTGCCGGGAGCTCTCGAGTTTGCCGATGTATTTCGCCTGTTGACGAGGCATTTGGTTACCTTAAGAGAGTCATAGTTACCCCTTGCTGTTGCTCCCCATTTTACAACAGGCACATCTACAAGCTTACTCTGGCCAATTCTCCTGAAGCGATACGCTAATATCTATTGACATAAAGACTTTCACAGTACTCCTGCCGGGAGCTTTTCGACTTTGCCGATGTATTTCGCCTGTTGACGAGGCGTTTGGCTACCTTAAGAGAGTCATAGTTACTCCTGCCAGTGTCTCTCCGTTAAACCACAGTCACATCTACCATTTTCCTCTGCCCCATTCACCAGACGCGATACGCCATTATTTGTCGACATCATGACTTTCAAAGTACTCCTGCTAGGGGCTCCTC
Source organism: Schistocerca americana (assembly GCF_021461395.2). Lineage (NCBI taxonomy): Eukaryota > Metazoa > Arthropoda > Insecta > Orthoptera > Acrididae > Schistocerca > Schistocerca americana. The sequence continues at coordinate 64,208,077 of NC_060130.1, forward strand.
CAGTTTACCAATGTATTTCGCCTGTTGACGAGGCATTTGGATACCTTAAGAGACTCATAGTTACTCCTGTCAGTTGCTCCCCGTTTTACCACAGTCACATTTTCAATCATATTCTGGCCAGTTCACCTGAAGCGATACGCCATTATCAGTCAACCTAAAGAATATCACAGTACTCCTGCCGGGAGCTCTCGAGTTTGCCGATGTATTTCGCCTGTTGACGAGGCATTTGGATACCTTAAGAGAGTCATAGTTACCCCTTGCTGTTGCTCCCCATTTTACAACAGGCACATCTACAAACTTACTCTGGCCAATTCCTCTGAAGCGATAGGCTAATATCTGTTAACATAAAGACTTTCACAGTACTCCTGCCGTGATCTTTTCGACTTTGCCGATGTATTTCGCCTATTGACGAGGCGTTTGGCTACCTTAAGAGAGTCATAGTTACTCCTGCCCGTGTCTCTCCGTTAAACCACAGTCACATCTACCATTTTCCTCTGCCCCTTTCACCAGACGCGATACGCCATTATTTGTAGACATCATGACTTTCAAAGTACTTCTGCTAGGGGCTCCTCCAGTTTACCAATGTATTTCGCCTGTTGACGAGGCATTTGGCTACCTTAAGAGAGTCATACTTACTCCTGTCAGTTGCTCCCCGTTTTACCACAGTCACATTTTCAATCTTATTCTGGCCAGTTCACCTGAAGCGATACGCCATTATCGGTCAACCTAAAGAATTTCACAGTACTCCTGCCGGGAGCTCTCGAGTTTGCCGATGTATTTCGCCTGTTGACGAGGCATTTGGTTACCTTAAGAGAGTCATAGTTACCCCTTGCTGTTGCTCCCCATTTTACAACAGGCACATCTACAAGCTTACTCTGGCCAATTCTCCTGAAGCGATACGCTAATATCTATTGACATAAAGACTTTCACAGTACTCCTGCCGGGAGCTCTCGAGTTTGCCGATGTATTTCGCCTGTTGACGAGGCATTTGGATACCTTAAGAGAGTCATAGTTACCCCTTGCTGTTGCTCCCCATTTTACAACAGGCACATCTACAAGCTTACTCTGGCCAATTCCTCTGAAGCGATAGGCTAATATCTGTTAACATAAAGACTTTCACAGTACTCCTGCCGTGATCTTTTCGACTTTGCCGATGTATTTCGCCTATTGACGAGGCGTTTGGCTACCTTAAGAGAGTCATAGTTACTCCTGCCCGTGTCTCTCCGTTAAACCACAGTAACATCTACCATTTTCCTCTGCCCCTTTCACCAGACGCGATACGCCATTATTTGTAGACATCATGACTTTCAAAGTACTTCTGCTAGGGGCTCCTCCAGTTTACCAATGTATTTCGCCTGTTGACGAGGCATTTGGCTACCTTAAGAGAGTCATACTTACTCCTGTCAGTTGCTCCCCGTTTTACCACAGTCACATTTTCAATCTTATTCTGGCCAGTTCACCTGAAGCGATACGCCATTATCGGCCAACCTAAAGAATTTCACAGTACTCCTGCCGGGAGCTCTCGAGTTTGCCGATGTATTTCGCCTGTTGACGAGGCATTTGGTTACCTTAAGAGAGTCATAGTTACCCCTTGCTGTTGCTCCCCATTTTACAACAGGCACATCTACAAGCTTACTCTGGCCAATTCTCCTGAAGCGATACGCTAATATCTATTGACATAAAGACTTTCACAGTACTCCTGCCGGGAGCTTTTCGACTTTGCCGATGTATTTCGCCTATTGACGAGGCGTTTGGCTACCTTAAGAGAGTCATAGTTACTCCTGCCAGTGTCTCTCCGTTAAACCACAGCCACATCTACCATTTTCCTCTGCCCCTTTCACCAGACGCGATACGCCATTATTTGTCGACATCATGACTTTCAAAGTACTCCTGCTAGGGGCTCCTCCAGTTTACCAATGTATTTCGCCTGTTGACCGGGCATTTGGCTACCTTAAGAGAGTCATACTTACTCTTGTCAGTTGCTCCCCGTTTTACCACAGTCACATTTTCAATCTTATTCTGGCCAGTTCACCCGAAGCGATACGCCATTATCAGTCAACCTAAAGAATATCACAGTACTCCTGCCGGGAGCTCTCGAGTTTGCCGATGTATTTCGCCTGTTGACGAGGCATTTGGATACCTTAAGAGAGTCATAGTTACCCCTTGCTGTTGCTCCCCATTTTACAACAGGCACCTCTACAAGCTTACTCTGGCCAATTCCTCTGAAGCGATAGGCTAATATCTGTTGACATAAAGACTTTCACAGTACTCCTGCCGTGATCTTTTCGACTTTGCCGATGTATTTCGCCTATTGACGAGGCGTTTGGCTACCTTAAGAGAGTCATAGTTACTCCTGCCCTTGTCTCTCCGTTAAACCACAGTCACATCTACCATTTTCCTCTGCCCCTTTCACCAGACGCGATACGCCATTATTTGTCGAAATTATGACTTTCACAGTACTCCTGCTAGGGGCTCCTCCAGTTTACCAATGTATTTCGCCTGTTGACGAACCATTTGGCTACCTTAAGAGAGTCATAGTTACTCCTGTCAGTTGCTCCCCGTTTTACCACAGTCACATTTTCAATCTTATTCTGGCCAGTTCACCTGAAGCGATACGCCATTATCGGTCAACCTAAAGAATTTCACAGTACTCCTGCCGGGAGCTCTCGAGTTTGCCGATGTATTTCGCCTGTTGACGAGGCATTTGGTTACCTTAAGAGAGTCATAGTTACCCCTTGCTGTTGCTCCCCATTTTACAACAGGCACATCTACAAGCTTACTCTGGCCAATTCTCCTGAAGCGATACGCTAATATCTATTGACATAAAGACTTTCACAGTACTCCTGCCGGGAGCTTTTCGACTTTGCCGATGTATTTCGCCTGTTGACGAGGCGTTTGGCTACCTTAAGAGAGTCATAGTTACTCCTGCCAGTGTCTCTCCGTTAAACCACAGTCACATCTACCATTTTCCTCTGCCCCATTCACCAGACGCGATACGCCATTATTTGTCGACATCATGACTTTCAAAGTACTATTGCTAGGGGCTCCTCCAGTTTACCAATGTATTTCGCCTGTTGACGAGGCATTTGGCTACCTTAAGAGACTCATAGTTACTCCTGTCAGTTGCTCCCCGTTTTACCACAGTCACATTTTCAATCTTATTCTGGCCAGTTCACCTGAAGCGATACGCCATTATCAGTCAACCTAAAGAATATCACAGTACTCCTGCCGGGAGCTCTCGAGTTTGCCGATGTATTTCGCCTGTTGACGAGGCATTTGGATACCTTAAGAGAGTCATAGTTACCCCTTGCTGTTGCTCCCCATTTTACAACAGGCACATCTACAAGCTTACTGTGGCCAATTCCTCTGAAGCGATAGGCTAATATCTGTTGACATAAAGACTTTCACAGTACTCCTGCCGTGATCTTTTCGACTTTGCCGATGTATTTCGCCTATTGACGAGGCGTTTGGCTACCTTAAGAGAGTCATAGTTACTCCTGCCCGTGTCTCTCCGTTAAACCACAGTCACATCTACCATTTTCCTCTGCCCCTTTCACCAGACGCGATACGCCATTATTTGTCGAAATTATGACTTTCACAGTACTCCTGCTAGGGGCTCCTCCAGTTTACCAATGTATTTCGCCTGTTGACGAACCATTTGGCTACCTTAAGAGAGTCATAGTTACTCCTGTCAGTTGCTCCCCGTTTTACCACAGTCACATTTTCAATCTTATTCTGGCCAGTTCACCTGAAGCGATACGCCATTATCGGTCAACCTAAAGAATTTCACAGTACTCCTGCCGGGAGCTCTCGAGTTTGCCGATGTATTTCGCCTGTTGACGAGGCATTTGGTTACCTTAAGAGAGTCATAGTTACCCCTTGCTGTTGCTCCCCATTTTACAACAGGCACATCTACAAGCTTACTCTGGCCAATTCTCCTGAAGCGATACGCTAATATCTATTGACATAAAGACTTTCACAGTACTCCTGCCGGGAGCTTTTCGACTTTGCCGATGTATTTCGCCTGTTGACGAGGCGTTTGGCTACCTTAAGAGAGTCATAGTTACTCCTGCCAGTGTCTCTCCGTTAAACCACAGTCACATCTACCATTTTCCTCTGCCCCATTCACCAGACGCGATACGCCATTATTTGTCGACATCATGACTTTCAAAGTACTATTGCTAGGGGCTCCTCCAGTTTACCAATGTATTTCGCCTGTTGACGAGGCATTTGGCTACCTTAAGAGACTCATAGTTACTCCTGTCAGTTGCTCCCCGTTTTACCACAGTCACATTTTCAATCTTATTCTGGCCAGTTCACCTGAAGCGATACGCCATTATCAGTCAACCTAAAGAATATCACAGTACTCCTGCCGGGAGCTCTCGAGTTTGCCGATGTATTTCGCCTGTTGACGAGGCATTTGGATACCTTAAGAGAGTCATAGTTACCCCTTGCTGTTGCTCCCCATTTTACAACAGGCACATCTACAAACTTACTCTGGCCAATTCCTCTGAAGCGATAGGCTAATATCTGTTAACATAAAGACTTTCACAGTACTCCTGCCGTGATCTTTTCGACTTTGCCGATGTATTTCGCCTATTGACGAGGCGTTTGGCTACCTTAAGAGAGTCATAGTTACTCCTGCCCGTGTCTCTCCGTTAAACCACAGTCACATCTACCATTTTCCTCTGCCCCTTTCACCAGACGCGATACGCCATTATTTGTAGACATCATGACTTTCAAAGTACTTCTGCTAGGTGCTCCTCCAGTTTACCAATGTATTTCGCCTGTTGACGAGGCATTTGGCTACCTTAAGAGAGTCATACTTACTCCTGTCAGTTGCTCCCCGTTTTACCACAGTCACATTTTCAATCTTATTCTGGCCAGTTCACCTGAAGCGATACGCCATTATCGGTCAACCTAAAGAATTTCACAGTACTCCTGCCGGGAGCTCTCGAGTTTGCCGATGTATTTCGCCTGTTGACGAGGCATTTGGTTACCTTAAGAGAGTCATAGTTACCCCTTGCTGTTGCTCCCCATTTTACAACAGGCACATCTACAAGCTTACTCTGGCCAATTCTCCTGAAGCGATACGCTAATATCTATTGACATAAAGACTTTCACAGTACTCCTGCCGGGAGCTTTTCGACTTTGCCGATGTATTTCGCCTATTGACGAGGCGTTTGGCTACCTTAAGAGAGTCATAGTTACTCCTGCCAGTGTCTCTCCGTTAAACCACAGTCACATCTACCATTTTCCTCTGCCCCTTTCACCAGACGCGATACGCCATTATTTGTCGACATCATGACTTTCAAAGTACTCCTGCTAGGGGCTCCTCCAGTTTACCAATGTATTTCGCCTGTTGACCAGGCATTTGGCTACCTTAAGAGAGTCATACTTACTCTTGTCAGTTGCTCCCCGTTTTACCACAGTCACATTTTCAATCTTATTCTGGCCAGTTCACCCGAAGCGATACGCCATTATCAGTCAACCTAAAGAATATCACAGTACTCCTGCCGGGAGCTCTCGAGTTTGCCGATGTATTTCGCCTGTTGACGAGGCATTTGGATACCTTAAGAGAGTCATAGTTACCCCTTGCTGTTGCTCCCCATTTTACAACAGGCACATCTACAAGCTTACTCTGGCCAATTCCTCTGATGCGATAGGCTAATATCTGTTGACATAAGGACTTTCACAGTACTCCTGCCGTGATCTTTTCGACTTTGCCGATGTATTTCGCCTATTGACGAGGCGTTTGGCTACCTTAAGAGAGTCATAGTTACTCCTGCCCGTGTCTCTCCGTTAAACCACAGTCACATCTACCATTTTCCTCTGCCCCTATCACCAGACGCGATACGCCATTATTTGTAGACATCATGACTTTCAAAGTACTTCTGGTAGGGGCTCCTCCAGTTTACCAATGTATTTCGCCTGTTGACGAACCATTTGGCTACCTTAAGAGAGTCATAGTTACTCCTGTCAGTTGCTCCCCGTTTTACCACAGTCACATTTTCAATCTTATTCTGGCCAGTTCACCTGAAGCGATACGCCATTATCGGTCAACCTAAAGAATTTCACAGTACTCCTGCCGGGAGCTCTCGAGTTTGCCGATGTATTTCGCCTGTTGACGAGGCATTTGGTTACCTTAAGAGAGTCATAGTTACCCCTTGCTGTTGCTCCCCATTTTACAACAGGCACATCTACAAGCTTACTCTGGCCAATTCTCCTGAAGCGATACGCTAATATCTATTGACATAAAGACTTTCACAGTACTCCTGCCGGGAGCTTATCGACTTTGCTGATGTATTTCGCCTATTGACGAGGCGTTTGGCTACCTTAAGAGAGTCATAGTTACTCCTGCCAGTGTCTCTCCGTTAAACCACAGTCACATCTACCATTTTCCTCTGCCCCATTCACCAGACGCGATACGCCATTATTTGTCGACATCATGACTTTCAATGTACTCCTGCTAGGGGCTCCTCCAGTTTACCAATGTATTTCGCCTGTTGACGAGGCATTTGGCTACCTTAAGAGAGTCATAGTTACTCCTGTCAGTTGCTCCCCGTTTTACCACAGTCACATTTTCAATCTTATTCTGGCCAGTTCACCTGAAGCGATACGCCATTATCGGTCAACCTAAAGAATTTCACAGTACTCCTGCCGGGAGCTCTCGAGTTTGCCGATGTATTTCTCCTGTTGACGAGGCATTTGGTTACCTTAAGAGAGTCATAGTTACCCCTTGCTGTTGCTCCCCATTTTACAACAGGCACATCTACAAGCTTACTCTGGCCAATTCTCCTGAAGCGATACGCTAATATCTATTGACATAAAGACTTTCACAGTACTCCTGCCGGGAGCTTTTCGACTTTGCCGATGTATTTCGCCTATTGACGAGGCGTTTGGCTACCTTAAGAGAGTCATAGTTACTCCTGCCAGTGTCTCTCCGTTAGACCACAGTCACATCTACCATTTTCCTCTGCCCCTTTCACCAGACGCGATACGCCATTATTTGTCGACATCATGACTTTCAAAGTACTCCTGCTAGGGGCTCCTCCAGTTTACCAATGTATTTCGCCTGTTGACCAGGCATTTGGCTACCTTAAGAGAGTCATACTTACTCTTGTCAGTTGCTCCCCGTTTTACCACAGTCACATTTTCAATCTTATTCTGGCCAGTTCACCCGAAGCGATACGCCATTATCAGTCAACCTAAAGAATATCACAGTACTCCTGCCGGGAGCTCTCGAGTTTGCCGATGTATTTCGCCTGTTGACGAGGCATTTGGATACCTTAAGAGAGTCATAGTTACCCCTTGCTGTTGCTCCCCATATTACAACAGGCACATCTACAAGCTTACTCTGGCCAATTCCTCTGAAGCGATAGGCTAATATCTGTTGACATAAAGACTTTCACAGTACTCCTGCCGTGATCTTTTCGACTTTGCCGATGTATTTCGCCTATTGACGAGGCGTTTGGCTACCTTAAGAGAGTCATAGTTACTCCTGCCCGTGTCTCTCCGTTAAACCACAGTCACATCTACCATTTTCCTCTGCCCCTATCACCAGACGCGATACGCCATTATTTGTAGACATCATGACTTTCAAAGTACTTCTGCTAGGGGCTCCTCCAGTTTACCAATGTATTTCGCCTGTTGACGAGGCATTTGGCTACCTTAAGAGAGTCATACTTACTCCTGTCAGTTGCTCCCCGTTTTACCACAGTCACATTTTCAATCTTATTCTGGCCAGTTCACCCGAAGCGATACGCCACTTGACGAGGCATTTGGCTACCTTAAGAGTGTCATAGTTACTCCTGTCAGTTGCTCCCCGTTAAACCACAGTGACATCTACGATTTTCCTCTGCCGCTTTCACCAGACGCGATACGCCATTATTTGTCGAAATTATGACTTTCACAGTACTCCTGCTAGGGGTTGCTCCAGTTTACCAATGTATTTCGCCTGTTGACGAACCATTTGGCTACCTTAAGAGAGTCATAGTTACTCCTGTCAGTTGCTCCCCGTTTTACCACAGTCACATTTTCAATCTTATTCTGGCCAGTTCACCCGAAGCGATACGCCATTATCAGTCAACCTAAAGAATTTCACAGTACTCCTGCCGGGAGCTTCTCGAGTTTGCCGATGTATTTCGCCTGTTGACGAGGCATTTGGATACCTTAAGAGAGTCATAGTTACACCTTGCTGTTGCTCACCATTTTACAACAGGCACATCTACAAGCTTACTCTATCCAATTCTGCTGAAGCGATACGCTAATATCTGTTGACATAAAGACTTTCACAGTTCTCCTGCCGGGGGCTTCTCGACTTTGCCGACGTATTTCGCATATTGACGAGGCACCTGGCTACCTTAAGAGAGTTATATTTACTCCTGCCAGTGTCTCTCCGTTAAACCACATTCACATTTACAATTTTCCTCTGCCCCTTTCACCAGACACGAAACGATATTATTCTTCGACATTATGACTTTCACAGTACTCCTGCTAGGGGCTCCTCCAGTTTACCAATGTATTTCGCCTGTTGACGAGGCATTTGGCTACCTTAAGAGAGTCATAGTTACTCCTGTCAGTTGCTCCCCGTTTTACCACAGTCACATTTTCAATCTTATTCTGGCCAGTTCACCTGAAGCGATACGCCATTATCGGTCAACCTAAAGAATTTCACAGTACTCCTGCCGGGAGCTTCTCGAGTTTGCCGATGTATTTCGCCTGTTGACGAGGCATTTGGATACCTTAAGAGAGTCATAGTTACACCTTGCTGTTGCTCACCATTTTACAACAGGCACATCTACAAGCTTCCTCTATCCAATTCTGCTGAAGCGATACGCTGATATCTGTTGATATAAAGACTTTCACAGTTCTCCTGCCGGGAGCTTCTCGACTTTGCCGACGTATTTCGCATATTGACGAGGCACCTGGCTACCTTAAGAGAGTTATAGTTACTCCTGCCAGTGTCTCTCCGTTAAACCAAATTCACATTTACAATTTTCCTCTGCCCCTTTCACCAGACACGATACGATATTATTCTTCGACATTATGACTTTCACAGTACTCCTGCTAGGGGTTCCACCAGTTAACCAATGTATTTCGCCTGTTGACGAAGCATTTGGCTACCTTAAGAGAGTCATAGTTACTCCTGTCAGTTGCTCCCCGTTTTACCACAGTCACATTTTCAATCTTATTCTGGCCAGTTCACCTGAAGCGATACGCCATTATCGGTCAACCTAAAGAATTGCACAGTACTCCTGCCGGGAGCTCTCGAGTTTGCCGATGTATTTCGCCTGTTGACGAGGCATTTGGTTACCTTAAGAGAGTCATAGTTACCCCTTGCTGTTGCTCCCCATTTTACAACAGGCACATCTACAAGCTTACTCTGGCCAATTCTCCTGAAGCGATACGCTAATATCTATTGACATAAAGACTTTCACAGTACTCCTGCCGGGAGCTTTTCGACTTTGCCGATGTATTTCGCCTATTGACGATGCGTTTGGCTACCTTAAGAGAGTCATAGTTACTCCTGCCAGTGTCTCTCCGTTAAACCACAGTCACATCTACCATTTTCCTCTGCCCCTTTCACCAGACGCGATACGCCATTATTTGTCGACATCATGACTTTCAAAGTACTCCTGCTAGGGGCTCCTCCAGTTTACCAATGTATTTCGCCTGTTGACCAGGCGTTTGGCTACCTTAAGAGAGTCATACTTACTCTTGTCAGTTGCTCCCCGTTTTACCACAGTCACATTTTCAATCTTATTCTGGCCAGTTCACCCGAAGCGATACGCCATTATCAGTCAACCTAAAGAATTTCACAGTACTCCTGCCGGGAGCTTCTCGAGTTTGCCGATGTATTTCGCCTGTTGACGAGGCATTTGGATACCTTAAGAGAGTCATAGTTACACCTTGCTGTTGCTCACCATTTTACAACAGGCACATCTACAAGCTTACTCTATCCAATTCTGCTGAAGCGATACGCTAATATCTGTTGACATAAAGACTTTCACAGTTCTCCTGCCGGGGGCTTCTCGACTTTGCCGACGTATTTCGCATATTGACGAGGCACCTGGCTACCTTAAGAGAGTTATAGTTACTCCTGCCAGTGTCTCTCCGTTAAACCACATTCACATTTACAATTTTCCTCTGCCCCTTTCACCAGACACGAAACGATATTATTCTTCGACATTATGACTTTCACAGTACTCCTGCTAGGGGCTCCTCCAGTTTACCAATGTATTTCGCCTGTTGACGAGGCATTTGGCTACCTTAAGAGAGTCATACTTACTCCTGTCAGTTGCTCCCCGTTTTACCACAGTCACATTTTCAATCTTATTCTGGCCAGTTCACCTGAAGCGATACGCCATTATCGGTCAACCTAAAGAATTTCACAGTACTCCTGCCGGGATCTCTCGAGTTTGCCGATGTATTTCGCCTGTTGACGAGGCATTTGGATACCTTAAGAGAGTCATACTTACTCTTGTCAGTTGCTCCCCGTTTTACCACAGTCCCATTTTCAATCTTATTCTGGCCAGTTCACCCGAAGCGATACGCCATTATCAGTCAACCTAAAGAATTTCACAGTACTCCTGCCGGGAGCTTCTCGAGTTTGCCGATGTATTTCGCCTGTTGACGAGGCATTTGGATACCTTAAGAGAGTCATAGTTACACCTTGCTGTTGCTCACCATTTTACAACAGGCACATCTACAAGCTTACTCTATCCAATTCTGCTGAAGCGATACGCTAATATCTGTTGACATAAAGACTTTCACAGTTCTCCTGCCGGGGGCTTCTCGACTTTGCCGACGTATTTCGCATATTGACGAGGCACCTGGCTACCTTAAGAGAGTTATAGTTACTCCTGCCAGTGTCTCTCCGTTAAACCACATTCACATTTACATTTTTCATCTGCCCCTTTCACCAGACACGAAACGATATTATTCTTCGACATTATGACTTTCACAGTACTCCTGCTAGGGGCTCCTCCAGTTTACCAATGTATTTCGCCTGTGGACGAGGCATTTGGCTACCTTAAGAGAGTCATACTTACTCCTGTCAGTTGCTCCCCGTTTTACCACAGTCACATTTTCAATCTTATTCTGGCCAGTTCACCTGAAGCGATACGCCATTATCGGTCAACCTAAAGAATTTCACAGTACTCCTGCCGGGAGCTTCTCGAGTTTGCCGATGTATTTCGCCTGTTGACGAGGCATTTGGATACCTTAAGAGAGTCATAGTTACACCTTGCTGTTGCTCACCATTTTACAACAGGCACATCTACAAGCTTCCTCTATCCAATTCTGCTGAAGCGATACGCTAATATCTGTTGATATAAAGACTTTCACAGTTCTCCTGCCGGGAGCTTCTCGACTTTGCCGACGTATTTCGCATATTGACGAGGCACCTGGTTACCTTAAGAGAGTTATAGTTACTCCTGCCAGTGTCTCTCCGTTAAACCACATTCACATTTACAATTTTCCTCTGCCCCTTTCTCCAGACACGATACGATATTATTCTTCGACATTATGACTTTCACAGTACTCCTGCTAGGGGTTCCTCCAGTTTACCAATGTATTTCGCCTGTTGACGAAGCTTTTGGCTACCTTAAGAGAGTCATAGTTACTCCTGTCAGTTGCTCCCCGTTTTACCACAGTCACATTTTCAATCTTATTCTGGCCAGTTCACCTGAAGCGATACGCCATTATCGGTCAACCTAAAGAATTGCACAGTACTCCTGCCGGGAGCTCTCGAGTTTGCCGATGTATTTCGCCTGTTGACGAGGCATTTGGTTACCTTAAGAGAGTCATAGTTACCCCTTGCTATTGCTCCCCATTTTACAACAGGCACATCTACAAGCTTACTCTGGCCAATTCTCCTGAAGCGATACGCTAATATCTATTGACATAAAGACTTTCACAGTACTCCTGCCGGGAGCTTTTCGACTTTGCCGATGTATTTCGCCTATTGACGAGGCGTTTGGCTACCTTAAGAGAGTCATAGTTACTCCTGCCAGTGTCTCTCCGTTAAACCACAGTCACATCTACCATTTTCCTCTGCCCCTTTCACCAGACGCGATACGCCATTATTTGTCGACATCATGACTTTCAAAGTACTCCTGCTAGGGGCTCCTCCAGTTTACCAATGTATTTCGCCTGTTGACCAGGCGTTTGGCTACCTTAAGAGAGTCATACTTACTCTTGTCAGTTGCTCCCCGTTTTACCACAGTCACATTTTCAATCTTATTCTGGCCAGTTCACCCGAAGCGATACGCCATTATCAGTCAACCTAAAGAATTTCACAGTACTCCTGCCGGGAGCTTCTCGAGTTTGCCGATGTATTTCGCCTGTTGACGAGGCATTTGGATACCTTAAGAGAGTCATAGTTACACCTTGCTGTTGCTCACCATTTTACAACAGGCACATCTACAAGCTTACTCTATCCAATTCTGCTGAAGCGATACGCTAATATCTGTTGACATAAAGACTTTCACAGTTCTCCTGCCGGGGGCTTCTCGACTTTGCCGACGTATTTCGCATATTGACGAGGCACCTGGCTACCTTAAGAGAGTTATAGTTACTCCTGCCAGTGTCTCTCCGTTAAACCACATTCACATTTACAATTTTCCTCTGCCCCTTTCACCAGACACGAAACGATATTATTCTTCGACATTATGACTTTCACAGTACTCCTGCTAGGGGCTCCTCCAGTTTACCAATGTATTTCGCCTGTTGACGAGGCATTTGGCTACCTTAAGAGAGTCATACTTACTCCTGTCAGTTGCTCCCCGTTTTACCACAGTCACATTTTCAATCTTATTCTGGCCAGTTCACCTGAAGCGATACGCCATTATCGGTCAACCTAAAGAATTTCACAGTACTCCTGCCGGGATCTCTCGAGTTTGCCGATGTATTTCGCCTGTTGACGAGGCATTTGGATACCTTAAGAGAGTCATACTTACTCTTGTCAGTTGCTCCCCGTTTTACCACAGTCCCATTTTCAATCTTATTCTGGCCAGTTCACCCGAAGCGATACGCCATTATCAGTCAACCTAAAGAATTTCACAGTACTCCTGCCGGGAGCTTCTCGAGTTTGCTGATGTATTTCGCCTGTTGACGAGGCATTTGGATACCTTAAGAGAGTCATAGTTACACCTTGCTGTTGCTCACCATTTTACAACAGGCACATCTACAAGCTTACTCTATCCAATTCTGCTGAAGCGATACGCTAATATCTGTTGACATAAAGACTTTCACAGTTCTCCTGCCGGGGGCTTCTCGACTTTGCCGACGTATTTCGCATATTGACGAGGCACCTGGCTACCTTAAGAGAGTTATAGTTACTCCTGCCAGTGTCTCTCCGTTAAACCACATTCACATTTACATTTTTCATCTGCCCCTTTCACCAGACACGAAACGATATTATTCTTCGACATTATGACTTTCACAGTACTCCTGCTAGGGGCTCCTCCAGTTTACCAATGTATTTCGCCTGTTGACGAGGCATTTGGCTACCTTAAGAGAGTCATAGTTACTCCTGTCAGTTGCTCCCCGTTTTACCACAGTCACATTTTCAATCTTATTCTGGCCAGTTCACCTGAAGCGATACGCCATTATCGGTCAACCTAAAGAATTTCACAGTACTCCTGCCGGGAGCTTCTCGAGTTTGCCGATGTATTTCGCCTGTTGACGAGGCATTTGGATACCTTAAGAGAGTCATAGTTACACCTTGCTGTTGCTCACCATTTTACAACAGGCACATCTACAAGCTTCCTCTATCCAATTCTGCTGAAGCGATACGCTAATATCTGTTGATATAAAGACTTTCACAGTTCTCCTGCCGGGAGCTTCTCGACTTTGCCGACGTATTTCGCATATTGACGAGGCACCTGGCTACCTTAAGAGAGTTATAGTTACTCCTGCCAGTGTCTCTCCGTTAAACCACATTCACATTTACAATTTTCCTCTGCCCCTTTCACCAGACACGATACGATATTATTCTTCGACATTATGACTTTCACAGTACTCCTGCTAGGGGTTCCTCCAGTTTACCAATGTATTTCGCCTGTTGACGAAGCATTTGGCTACCTTAAGAGAGTCATAGTTACTCCTGTCAGTTGCTCCCCGTTTTACCACAGTCACATTTTCAATCTTATTCTGGCCAGTTCACCTGAAGCGATACGCCATTATCGGTCAACCTAAAGAATTGCACAGTACTCCTGCCGGGAGCTCTCGAGTTTGCCGATGCATTTCGCCTGTTGACGAGGCATTTGGTTACCTTAAGAGAGTCATAGTTACCCCTTGCTGTTGCTCCCCATTTTACAACAGGCACATCTACAAGCTTACTCTGGCCAATTCTCCTGAAGCGATACGCTAATATCTATTGACATAAAGACTTTCACAGTACTCCTGCCGGGAGCTTTTCGACTTTGCCGATGTATTTCGCCTATTGACGAGGCGTTTGGCTACCTTAAGAGAGTCATAGTTACTCCTGCCAGTGTCTCTCCGTTAAACCACAGTCACATCTACCATTTTCCTCTGCCCCTTTCACCAGACGCGGTACGCCATTATTTGTCGACATCATGACTTTCAAAGTACTCCTGCTAGGGGCTCCTCCAGTTTACCAATGTATTTCGCCTGTTGACCAGGCGTTTGGCTACCTTAAGAGAGTCATACTTACTCTTGTCAGTTGCTCCCCGTTTTACCACAGTCCCATTTTCAATCTTATTCTGGCCAGTTCACCCGAAGCGATACGCCATTATCAGTCAACCTAAAGAATTTCACAGTACTCCTGCCGGGAGCTTCTCGAGTTTGTCGATGTATTTCGCCTGTTGACGAGGCATTTGGATACCTTAAGAGAGTCATAGTTACACCTTGCTGTTGCTCACCATTTTACAACAGGCACATCTACAAGCTTACTCTATCCAATTCTGCTGAAGCGATACGCTAATATCTGTTGACATAAAGACTTTCACAGTTCTCCTGCCGGGAGCTTCTCGACTTTGCCGACGTATTTCGCATTTTGACGAGGCACCTGGCTACCTTAAGAGAGTTATAGTTACTCCTGCCAGTGTCTCTCCGTTAAACCACATTCACATTTACAATTTTCCTCTGCCCCTTTCACCAGACACGATACGATATTATTCTTCGACATTATGACTTTCACAGTACTCCTGCTAGGGGCTCCTCCAGTTTACCAATGTATTTCGCCTGTTGACGAGGCATTTGGCTACCTTAAGAGAGTCATACTTACTCCTGTCAGTTGCTCCCCGTTTTACCACAGTCACATTTTCAATCTTATTCTGGCCAGTTCACCTGAAGCGATACGCCATTATCGGTCAACCTAAAGAATTTCACAGTACTCCTGCCGGGATCTCTCGAGTTTGCCGATGTATTTCGCCTGTTGACGAGGCATTTGGTTACCTTAAGAGAGTCATAGTTACCCCTTGCTGTTGCTCCCCTTTTTACAACAGGCACATCTACAAGCTTACTCTGGCCAATTCTCCTGAAGCGATACGCTAATATCTATTGACATAAAGACTTTCACAGTACTCCTGCCGGGAGCTTTTCGACTTTGCCGATGTATTTCGCCTATTGACGAGGCGTTTGGCTACCTTAAGAGAGTCATAGTTACTCCTGCCAGTGTCTCTCCGTTAAACCACAGTCACATCTACCATTTTCCTCTGCCCCTTTCACCAGACGCGATACGCCAATAATTGTCGACATCATGACTTTCAAAGTACTCCTGCTAGGGGCTCCTCCAGTTTACCAATGTATTTCGCCTGTTGACGAGGCATTTGGCTACCTTAAGAGAGTCATACTTACTCTTGTCAGTTGCTCCCCGTTTTACCACAGTCACATTTTCAATCTTATTCTGGCCAGTTCACCCGAAGCGATACGCCATTAACAGTCAACCTAAAGAATTTCACAGTACTCCTGCCGGGAGCTTCTCGAGTTTGCCGATGTATTTCGCCTGTTGACGAGGCATTTGGATACCTTAAGAGAGTCATAGTTACACCTTGCTGTTGCTCACCATTTTACAACAGGCACATCTACAAGCTTACTCTATCCAATTCTGCTGAAGCGATACGCTAATATCTGTTGACATAAAGACTTTCACAGTTCTCCTGCCGGGAGCTTCTCGACTTTGCCGACGTATTTCGCATATTGACGAGGCACCTGGCTACCTTAAGAGAGTTATAGTTACTCCTGCCAGTGTCTCTCCGTTAAACCACATTCACATTTACAATTTTCCTCTGCCCCTTTCACCAGACACGATACGATATTATTCTTCGACATTATGACTTTCACAGTACTCCTGCTAGGGGCTCCTCCAGTTTACCAATGTATTTCGCCTGTTGACGAGGCATTTGGCTACCTTAAGAGAGTCATACTTACTCCTGTCAGTTGCTCCCCGTTTTACCACAGTCACATTTTCAATCTTATTCTGGCCAGTTCACCTGAAGCGATACGCCATTATCGGTCAACCTAAAGAATTTCACAGTACTCCTGCCGGGATCTCTCGAGTTTGCCGATGTATTTCGCCTGTTGACGAGGCATTTGGTTACCTTAAGAGAGTCATAGTTACCCCTTGCTGTTGCTCCCCTTTTTACAACAGGCACATCTACAAGCTTACTCTGGCCAATTCTCGTGAAGCGATACGCTAATATCTATTGACATAAAGACTTTCACAGTACTCCTGCCGGGAGCTTTTCGACTTTGCCGATGTATTTCGCCTATTGACTAGGCGTTTGGCTACCTTAAGAGAGTCATAGTTACTCCTGCCAGTGTCTCTCCGTTAAACCACAGTCACATCTACCATTTTCCTCTGCCCCTTTCACCAGACGCGATACGCCAATAATTGTCGACATCATGACTTTCAAAGTACTCCTGCTAGGGGCTCCTCCAGTTTACCAATGTATTTCGCCTGTTGACGAGGCATTTGGCTACCTTAAGAGAGTCATACTTACTCTTGTCAGTTGCTCCCCGTTTTACCACAGTCACATTTTCAATCTTATTCTGGCCAGTTCACCCGAAGCGATACGCCATTAACAGTCAACCTAAAGAATTTCACAGTACTCCTGCCGGGAGCTTCTCGAGTTTGCCGATGTATTTCGCCTGTTGACGAGGCATTTGGATACCTTAAGAGAGTCATAGTTACACCTTGCTGTTGCTCACCATTTTACAACAGGCACATCTACAAGCTTACTCTATCCAATTCTGCTGAAGCGATACGCTAATATCTGTTGACATAAAGACTTTCACAGTTCTCCTGCCGGGAGCTTCTCGACTTTGCCGACGTATTTCGCATATTGACGAGGCACCTGGCTACCTTAAGAGAGTTATAGTTACTCCTGCCAGTGTCTCTCCGTTAAACCACATTCACATTTACAATTTTCCTCTGCCCCTTTCACCAGACACGAAACGATATTATTCTTCGACATTATGACTTTCACAGTACTCCTGCTAGGGGCTCCTCCAGTTTACCAATGTATTTCGCCTGTTGACGAGGCATTTGGCTACCTTAAGAGAGTCATAGTTACTCCTGTCAGTTGCTCCCCGTTAAACCACAGTCACATGTACGATTTTCCTCTGCCGCTTTCACCAGACGCGATACGCCATTATTTGTCGAAATTATGACTTTCACAGTACTCCTGCTAGGGGTTCCTCCAGTTTACCAATGTATTTCGCCTGTTGACGAACCATTTGGCTACCTTAAGAGAGTCATAGCTACTCCTGTCAGTTGCTCCCCGTTTTACCACAGTCACATTTTCAATCTTATTCTGGCCAGTTCACCTGAAGCGATACGCCATTATCGGTCAACCTCAAGAATTTCACAGTACTCCTGCCGGGATCTCTCGAGTTTGCCGATGTATTTCGCCTGTTGACGAGGCATTTGGTTACCTTAAGGGAGTCATAGTTACCCCTTGCTGTTGCTCCCCATTTTACAACAGGCACATCTACAAGCTTACTCTGGCCAATTCTCCTGAAGCGATACGCTAATATCTATTGACATAAAGACTTTCACAGTACTCCTGCCGGGAGCTTTTCGACTTTGCCGATGTATTTCGCCTATTGACGAGGCGTTTAGCTACCTTAAGAGAGTCATAGTTACTCCTGCCAGTGTCTCTCCGTTAAACCACAGTCACATCTACCATTTTCCTCTGCCCCTTTCACCAGACGCGATACGCCATTATTTGTCGACATCATGACTTTCAAAGTACTCCTGCTAGGGGCTCCTCCAGTTTACCAATGTATTTCGCCTGTTGACGAGGCATTTGGCTACCTTAAGAGAGTCATACTTACTCTTGTCAGTTGCTCCCCGTTTTACCACAGTCCCATTTTCAATCTTATTCTGGCCAGTTCACCCGAAGCGATACGCCATTATCAGTCAACCTAAAGAATTTCACAGTACTCCTGCCGGGAGCTTCTCGAGTTTGTCGATGTATTTCGCCTGTTGACGAGGCATTTGGATACCTTCAGAGAGTCATAGTTACACCTTGCTGTTGCTCACCATTTTACAACAGGCACATCTACAAGCTTACTCTATCCAATTCTGCTGAAGCGATACGCTAATATCTGTTGACATAAAGACTTTCACAGTTCTCCTGCCGGGAGCTTCTCGACTTTGCCGACGTATTTCGCATATTGACGAGGCACCTGGCTACCTTAAGAGAGTTATAGTTACTCCTGCCAGTGTCTCTCCGTTAAACCACATTCACATTTACAATTTTCCTCTGCCCCTTTCACCAGACACGATACGATATTATTCTTCGACATTATGACTTTCACAGTACTCCTGCTAGGGGCTCCTCCAGTTTACCAATGTATTTCGCCTGTTGACGAGGCATTTGGCTACCTTAAGAGAGTCATACTTACTCCTGTCAGTTGCTCCCCGTTTTACCACAGTCACATTTTCAATCTTATTCTGGCCAGTTCACCTGAAGCGATACGCCATTATCGCTCAACCTAAAGAATTTCACAGTACTCCTGCCGGGATCTCTCGAGTTTGCCGATGTATTTCGCCTGTTGACGAGGCATTTGGTTACCTTAAGAGAGTCATAGTTACCCCTTGCTGTTGCTCCCCTTTTTACAACAGGCACATCTACAAGCTTACTCTGGCCAATTCTCCTGAAGCGATACGCTAATATCTATTGACATAAAGACTTTCACAGTACTCCTGCCGGGAGCTTTTCGACTTTGCCGATGTATTTCGCCTATTGACGAGGCGTTTGGCTACCTTAAGAGAGTCATAGTTACTCCTGCCAGTGTCTCTCCGTTAAACCACAGTCACATCTACCATTTTCCTCTGCCCCTTTCACCAGACGCGATACGCCATTATTTGTCGACATCATGACTTTCAAAGTACTCCTGCTAGGGGCTCCTCCAGTTTACCAATGTATTTCGCCTGTTGACGAGGCATTTGGCTACCTTAAGAGAGTCATACTTACTCTTGTCAGTTGCTCCCCGTTTTACCACAGTCACATTTTCAATCTTATTCTGGCCAGTTCACCCGAAGCGATACGCCATTAACAGTCAACCTAAAGAATTTCACAGTACTCCTGCCGGGAGCTTCTCGAGTTTGCCGATGTATTTCGCCTGTTGACGAGGCATTTGGATACCTTAAGAGAGTCATAGTTACACCTTGCTGTTGCTCACCATTTTACAACAGGCACATCTACAAGCTTACTCTATCCAATTCTGCTGAAGCGATACGCTAATATCTGTTGACATAAAGACTTTCACAGTTCTCCTGCCGGGAGCTTCTCGACTTTGCCTTCGTATTTCGCATATTGACGAGGCACCTGGCTACCTTAAGAGAGTTATAGTTACTCCTGCCAGTGTCTCTCCGTTAAACCACATTCACATTTACAATTTTCCTCTGCCCCTTTCACCAGACACGAAACGATATTATTCTTCGACATTATGACTTTCACAGTACTCCTGCTAGGGGCTCCTCCAGTTTACCAATGTATTTCGCCTGTTGACGAGGCATTTGGCTACCTTAAGAGAGTCATAGTTACTCCTGTCAGTTGCTCCCCGTTAAACCACAGTCACATCTACGATTTTCCTCTGCCGCTTTCACCAGACGCGATACGCCATTATTTGTCGAAATTATGACTTTCACAGTACTCCTGCTAGGGGTTCCTCCAGTTTACCAATGTATTTCGCCTGTTGACGAACCATTTGGCTACCTTAAGAGAGTCATAGCTATTCCTGTCAGTTGCTCCCCGTTTTACCACAGTCACATTTTCAATCTTATTCTGGCCAGTTCACCTGAAGCGATACGCCATTATCGGTCAACCTAAAGAATTTCACAGTACTCCTGCCGGGAGCTCTCGAGCTTGCCGATGCATTTCGCCTGTTGACGAGGCATTTGCATACCTTAAGAGAGTCATAGTTACCCCTTGCTGATGCTCCCCATTTTACAACAGGCACATCTACAAGCTTACTCTGGCCAATTCTCCTGAAGCGATACGCTAATATCTATTGACATAAAGACTTTCACAGTACTCCTGCCGGGAGCTTTTCGACTTTGCCGATGTATTTCGCCTGTTGACGAGGCGTTTGGCTTCCTTAAGAGAGTCATAGTTACTCCTGCCAGTGTCTCTCCGTTAAACCACAGTCACATCTACCATTTTCCTCTGCCCCTTTCACCAGACGCGATACGCCATTATTTGTCGACATCATGACTTTCAAAGTACTCCTGCTAGGGGCTCCTCCAGTTTACCAATGTATTTCGCCTGTTGACGAGGCATTTGGCTACCTTAAGATAGTCATACTTACTCCTGTCAGTTGCTCCCCGTTTTACCACAGTCACATTTTCAATCTTATTCTGGCCAGTTCACCCGAAGCGATACGCCATTATCAGTCAACCTAAAGAATTTCACAGTACTCCTGCCGGGAGCTTCTCGAGTTTGCCGATGTATTTCGCCTGTTGACGAGGCATTTGGATACCTTAAGAGAGTCATAGTTACACCTTGCTGTTGCTCACCATTTTACAACAGGCACATCTACAAGCTTACTCTATCCAATTCTGCTGAAGCGATACGCTAATATCTGTTGACATAAAGACTTTCACAGTTCTTCTGCCGGGGGCTTCTCGACTTTGCCGACGTATTTCGCATATTGACGAGGCACCTGGCTACCTTAAGAGAGTTATAGTTACTCCTGCCAGTGTCTCTCCGTTAAACCACATTCACATTTACAATTTTCCTCTGCCCCTTTCACCAGACACGATACGATATTATTCTTCGACATTATGACTTTCACAGTACTCCTGCTAGGGGCTCCTCCAGATTACCAATGTATTTCGCCTGTTGACGAGGCATTTGGCTACCTTATGAGACTCATAGTTACTCCTGTCAGTTGCTCCCCGTTTTACCACAGTCACATTTTCAATCTTATTCTGGCCAGTTCACCTGAAGCGATACGCCATTATCAGTCAACCTAAAGAATATCACAGTACTCCTGCCGGGAGCTCTCGAGTTTGCCGATGTATTTCGCCTGTTGACGAGGCATTTGGATACCTTAAGAGAGTCATAGTTACCCCTTGCTGTTGCTCCCCATTTTACAACAGGCACATCTACAAGCTTACTCTGGCCAATTCCTCTGAAGCGATAGGCTAATATCTGTTGACATAAAGACTTTCACAGTACTCCTGCCGTGATCTTTTCGACTTTGCCGATGTATTTAGCCTATTGACGAGGCGTTTGGCTACCTTAAGAGAGTCATAGTTACTCCTGCCCGTGTCTCTCCGTTAAACCACAGTCACATCTACCATTTTCCTCTGCCCCTTTCACCAGACGCGATACGCCATTATTTGTAGACATCATGACTTTCAAAGTACTTCTGCTAGGGGCTCCTCCAGTTTACCAATGTATTTCGCCTGTTGACGAGGCATTTGGCTACCTTAAGAAAGTCATAGCTACTCCTGTCAGTTGCTCCCCGTTTTACCACAGTCACATTTTCAATCTTATTCTGGCCAGTTCACCTGAGGCGATACGCCATTATCAGTCAACCCAAAGAATTTCACAGTACTCCTGCCGGAAGCCTCTCGAGTTTGCCGAAGTATTTCGCCTGTTGACGAAGCATTTGGCTACCTTAAGAGAGTCATAGTTACTCCTGTCAGTTGCTCCCCGTTAAACCACAGTCACATCTACGATTTTCCTCTGCCGCTTTCACCAGACGCGATACGAAATTATTTGTCGAAATTATGACTTTCACAGTACTCCTGCTAGGGGTTCCTCCAGTTTACCAATGTATTTCGCCTGTTGACGAAGCATTTGGCTACCTTAAGAGAGTCATAGTTACTCCTGTCAGTTGCTCCCCGTTTTACCACAGTCACATTTTCAATCTTATTCTGGCCAGTTCACCTGATGCGATACGCCGTTATCAGTCAACCTAAAAAATATCACAGTACTCCTGCCGGAAGCTTCTCGAGTTTCCGAAGTATTTCGCCTGTTGACGAAGCATTTGGATACCTTAAGAGAGTCATAGTTACTCCTTGCTGTTGCTCCCCATTTTACAACAGGCACATCTACAAGCTTACTCTGGCCAATTCTCCTGAAGCGATACGCTAATATCTGTTGACATAAAGACTTTCACAGTACTCCTGCTGGGAGCTTCTCAACTTTGCCGATGTATTTCGCCTATTGACGAGGCATTTGGCTACCTTAAGAGAGTCATAGTTACTCCTGTCAGTTGCTCCCCGTTAAACCACAGTCACATCTACGATTTTCCTCTGCCGCTTTCACCAGACGCGATACGCCATTATTTGTCGAAATTATGACTTTCACAGTACTCCTGCTAGGGGTTCCTCCAGTTTACCAATGTATTTCGCCTGTTGACGAACCATTTGGTTACCTTAAGAGAGTCATAGTTACTCCTGTCAGTTGCTCCCCGTTTTACCACAGTCACATTTTCAATCTTATTCTGGCCAGTTCACCTGAAGCGATACGCCATTATCGGTCAACCTAAAGAATTTCACAGTACTCTTGCCGGGAGCTCTCGAGTTTGCCGATGTATTTCGCCTGTTGACGAGGCATTTGGTTACCTTAAGAGAGTCATAGTTACCCCTTGCTGTTGCTCCCCATTTTACAACAGGCACATCTACAAGCTTACTCTGGCCAATTCTCCTGAAGCGATACGCTAATATCTATTGACATAAAGACTTTCACAGTACTCCTGCCGGGAGCTTTTCGACTTTGCCGATGTATTTCGCCTATTGACGAGGCGTTTGGCTACCTTAAGAGAGTCATAGTTACTCCTGCCAGTGTCTCTCCGTTAAACCACAGTCACATCTACCATTTTCCTCTGCCCCTTTCACCAGACGCGATACGCCATTATTTGTCGACATCATGACTTTCAAAGTACTCCTGCTAGGGGCTCCTCCAGTTTACCAATGTATTTCGCCTGTTGACGAGGCATTTGGCTACCTTAAGAGAGTCATACTTACTCCTGTCAGTTGCTCCCCGTTTTACCACAGTCACATTTTCAATCGTATTCTGGCCAGTTCACCTGATGCGATACGCCATCATCAGTCAACCTAAAAAATATCACAGTACTCCTGCCGGGAGCTCTCGAGTTTGCCGATGCATTTCGCCTGTTGACGAGGCATTTGGATACCTTAAGAGAGTCATAGTTACCCCTTGCTGATGCTCCCCATTTTACAACAGGCTCATCTACAAGCTTACTCTGGCCAATTCTCCTGAAGCGATACGCTAATATCTATTGACATAAAGACTTTCACAGTACTCCTGCCGTGAGCTTTTCGACTTTGCCGATGTATTTCGCCTATTGACGAGGCGTTTGGCTACCTTAAGAGAGTCATAGTTACTCCTGCCAGTGTCACTCCGTTAAACCACAGTCACATCTACCATTTTCCTCTGCCCCATTCACCAGACGCGATACGCCATTATTTGTCGACATCAAGACTTTCAAAGTACTCCTGCTAGGGGCTCCTCCAGTTTACCAATGTATTTCGCCTGTTGACGAGGCATTTGGCTACCTTAAGAGACTCATAGTTACTCCTGTCAGTTGCTCCCCGTTTTACCACAGTCACATTTTCAATCTTATTCTGGCCAGTTCACCTGAAGCGATACGCCATTATCAGTCAACCTAAAGAATATCACAGTACTCCTGCCGGGAGCTCTCGAGTTTGCCGATGTATTTCGCCTGTTGACGAGGCATTTGGATACCTTAAGAGAGTCATAGTTACCCCTTGCTGTTGCTCCCCATTTTACAACAGGCACATCTACAAGCTTACTCTGGCCAATTCCTCTGAAGCGATAGGCTAATATCTGTTGACATAAAGACTTTCACAGTACTCCTGCCGTGATCTTTTCGACTTTGCCGATGTATTTAGCCTATTGACGAGGCGTTTGGCTACCTTAAGAGAGTCATAGTTACTCCTGCCCGTGTCTCTCCGTTAAACCACAGTCACATCTACCATTTTCCTCTGCCCCTTTCACCAGACGCGATACGCCATTATTTGTAGACATCATGACTTTCAAAGTACTTCTGCTAGGGGCTCCTCCAGTTTACCAATGTATTTCGCCTGTTGACGAGGCATTTGGCTACCTTAAGAAAGTCATAGCTACTCCTGTCAGTTGCTCCCCGTTTTACCACAGTCACATTTTCAATCTTATTCTGGCCAGTTCACCTGAGGCGATACGCCATTATCAGTCAACCCAAAGAATTTCACAGTACTCCTGCCGGAAGCCTCTCGAGTTTGCCGAAGTATTTCGCCTGTTGACGAAGCATTTGGCTACCTTAAGAGAGTCATAGTTACTCCTGTCAGTTGCTCCCCGTTAAACCACAGTCACATCTACGATTTTCCTCTGCCGCTTTCACCAGCCGCGATACGCCATTATTTGTTGAAATTATGACTCTCACAGTTCTCCTGCTAGGGGTTCCTCCAGTTTACCAATGTATTTCGCCTGTTGACGAAGCATTTGGCTACCTTAAGAGAGTCATAGTTACTCCTGTCAGTTGCTCCCCGTTTTACCACAGTCACATTTTCAATCTTATTCTGGCCAGTTCACCTGATGCGATACGCCGTTATCAGTCAACCTAAAAAATATCACAGTACTCCTGCCGGAAGCTTCTCGAGTTTCCGAAGTATTTCGCCTGTTGACGAAGCATTTGGATACCTTAAGAGAGTCATAGTTACTCCTTGCTGTTGCTCCCCATTTTACAACAGGCACATCTACAAGCTTACTCTGGCCAATTCTCCTGAAGCGATACGCTAATATCTGTTGACATAAAGACTTTCACAGTACTCCTGCTGGGAGCTTCTCAACTTTGCCGATGTATTTCGCCTATTGACGAGGCATTTGGCTACCTTAAGAGAGTCATAGTTACTCCTGTCAGTTGCTCCCCGTTAAACCACAGTCACATCTACGATTTTCCTCTGCCGCTTTCACCAGACGCGATACGCCATTATTTGTCGAAATTATGACTTTCACAGTACTCCTGCTAGGGGTTCCTCCAGTTTACCAATGTATTTCGCCTGTTGACGAACCATTTGGCTACCTTAAGAGAGTCATAGTTACTCCTGTCAGTTGCTCCCCGTTTTACCACAGTCACATTTTCAATCTTATTCTGGCCAGTTCACCTGAAGCGATACGCCATTATCGGTCAACCTAAAGAATTTCACAGTACTCTTGCCGGGAGCTCTCGAGTTTGCCGATGTATTTCGCCTGTTGACGAGGCATTTGGTTACCTTAAGAGAGTCATAGTTACCCCTTGCTGTTGCTCCCCATTTTACAACAGGCACATCTACAAGCTTACTCTGGCCAATTCTCCTGAAGCGATACGCTAATATCTATTGACATAAAGACTTTCACAGTACTCCTGCCGGGAGCTTTTCGACTTTGCCGATGTATTTCGCCTATTGACGAGGCGTTTGGCTACCTTAAGAGAGTCATAGTTACTCCTGCCAGTGTCTCTCCGTTAAACCACAGTCACATCTACCATTTTCCTCTGCCCCTTTCACCAGACGCGATACGCCATTATTTGTCGACATCATGACTTTCAAAGTACTCCTGCTAGGGGCTCCTCCAGTTTACCAATGTATTTCGCCTGTTGACGAGGCATTTGGCTACCTTAAGAGAGTCATACTTACTCCTGTCAGTTGCTCCCCGTTTTACCACAGTCACATTTTCAATCTTATTCTGGCCAGTTCACCCGAAGCGATACGCCACTTGACGAGGCATTTGGCTACCTTAAGAGAGTCATAGTTACTCCTGTCAGTTGCTCCCCGTTAAACCACAGTCACATCTACGATTTTCCTCTGCCGCTTTCACCAGCCGCGATACGCCATTATTTGTTGAAATTATGACTTTCACAGTTCTCCTGCTAGGGGTTCCTCCAGTTTACCAATGTATTTCGCCTGTTGACGAAGCATTTGGCTACCTTAAGAGAGTCATAGTTACTCCTGTCAGTTGCTCCCCGTTTTACCACAGTCACATTTTCAATCTTATTCTGGCCAGTTCACCTGATGCGATACGCCGTTATCAGTCAACCTAAAAAATATCACAATACTCCTGCCGGAAGCTTCTCGAGTTTGCCGAAGTATTTCGCCTGTTGACGAAGCATTTGGATACCTTAAGAGAGTCATAGTTACTCCTTGCTGTTGCTCCCCATTTTACAACAGGCACATCTACAAGCTTACTCTGGCCAATTCTCCTGAAGCGATACGCTAATATCTGTTGACATAAAGACTTTCACAGTACTCCTGCTGGGAGCTTCTCAACTTTGCCGATGTATTTCGCCTATTGACGAGGCATTTGGCTACCTTAAGAGAGTCATAGTTACTCCTGTCAGTTGCTCCCCGTTAAACCACAGTCACATCTACGATTTTCCTCTGCCGCTTTCACCAGACGCGATACGAAATTATTTGTCGAAATTATGACTTTCACAGTACTCCTGCTAGGGGTTCCTCCAGTTTACCAATGTATTTCGCCTGTTGACGAACCATTTGGCTACCTTAAGAGAGTCATAGTTACTCCTGTCAGTTGCTCCCCGTTTTACCACAGTCACATTTTCAATCTTATTCTGGCCAGTTCACCCGAAGCGATACGCCACTTGACGAGGCATTTGGCTACCTTAAGAGAGTCATAGTTACTCCTGTCAGTTGCTCCCCGTTAAACCACAGTCACATCTACGATTTTCCTCTGCCGCTTTCACCAGCCGCGATACGCCATTATTTGTTGAAATTATGACTTTCACAGTTCTCCTGCTAGGGGTTCCTCCAGTTTACCAATGTATTTCGCCTGTTGACGAAGCATTTGGCTACCTTAAGAGAGTCATAGTTACTCCTGTCAGTTGCTCCCCGTTTTACCACAGTCACATTTTCAATCTTATTCTGGCCAGTTCACCTGAAGCGATACGCCATTATCGGTCAACCTAAAGAATTTCACAGTACTCTTGCCGGGAGCTCTCGAGTTTGCCGATGTATTTCGCCTGTTGACGAGGCATTTGGTTACCTTAAGAGAGTCATAGTTACCCCTTGCTGTTGCTCCCCATTTTACAACAGGCACATCTACAAGCTTACTCTGGCCAATTCTCCTGAAGCGATACGCTAATATCTATTGACATAAAGACTTTCACAGTACTCCTGCCGGGAGCTTTTCGACTTTGCCGATGTATTTCGCCTATTGACGAGGCGTTTGGCTACCTTAAGAGAGTCATAGTTACTCCTGCCAGTGTCTCTCCGTTAAACCACAGTCACATCTACCATTTTCCTCTGCCCCTTTCACCAGACGCGATACGCCATTATTTGTCGACATCATGACTTTCAAAGTACTCCTGCTAGGGGCTCCTCCAGTTTACCAATGTATTTCGCCTGTTGACGAGGCATTTGGCTACCTTAAGAGAGTCATACTTACTCCTGTCAGTTGCTCCCCGTTTTACCACAGTCACATTTTCAATCTTATTCTGGCCAGTTCACCCGAAGCGATACGCCACTTGACGAGGCATTTGGCTACCTGAAGAGAGTCATAGTTACTCCTGTCAGTTGCTCCCCGTTAAACCACAGTCACATCTACGATTTTCCTCTGCCGCTTTCACCAGCCGCGATACGCCATTATTTGTTGAAATTATGACTTTCACAGTTCTCCTGCTAGGGGTTCCTCCAGTTTACCAATGTATTTCGCCTGTTGACGAAGCATTTGGCTACCTTAAGAGAGTCATAGTTACTCCTGTCAGTTGCTCCCCGTTTTACCACAGTCACATTTTCAATCTTATTCTGGCCAGTTCACCTGATGCGATACGCCGTTATCAGTCAACCTAAAAAATATCACAATACTCCTGCCGGAAGCTTCTCGAGTTTGCCGAAGTATTTCGCCTGTTGACGAAGCATTTGGATACCTTAAGAGAGTCATAGTTACTCCTTGCTGTTGCTCCCCATTTTACAACAGGCACATCTACAAGCTTACTCTGGCCAATTCTCCTGAAGCGATACGCTAATATCTGTTGACATAAAGACTTTCACAGTACTCCTGCTGGGAGCTTCTCAACTTTGCCGATGTATTTCGCCTATTGACGAGGCATTTGGCTACCTTAAGAGAGTCATAGTTACTCCTGCCAGTGTCTCTCCGTTAAACCACAGTCACATCTACCATTTTCCTCTGCCCCTTTCACCAGACGCGATACGCCATTATTTGTCGACATCATGACTTTCAAAGTACTCCTGCTAGGGGCTCCTCCAGTTTACCAATGTATTTCGCCTGTTGACGAACCATTTGGCTACCTTAAGAGAGTCATAGTTACTCCTGTCAGTTGCTCCCCGTTTTACCACAGTCACATTTTCAATCTTATTCTGGCCAGTTCACCTGAAGCGATACGCCATTATCGGTCAACCTAAAGAATTTCACAGTACTCTTGCCGGGAGCTCTCGAGTTTGCCGATGTATTTCGCCTGTTGACGAGGCATTTGGTTACCTTAAGAGAGTCATAGTTACCCCTTGCTGTTGCTCCCCATTTTACAACAGGCACATCTACAAGCTTACTCTGGCCAATTCTCCTGAAGCGATACGCTAATATCTATTGACATAAAGACTTTCACAGTACTCCTGCCGGGAGCTTTTCGACTTTGCCGATGTATTTCGCCTATTGACGAGGCGTTTGGCTACCTTAAGAGAGTCATAGTTACTCCTGCCAGTGTCTCTCCGTTAAACCACAGTCACATCTACCATTTTCCTCTGCCCCTTTCACCAGACGCGATACGCCATTATTTGTCGACATCATGACTTTCAAAATACTCCTGCTAGGGGCTCCTCCAGTTTACCAATGTATTTCGCCTGTTGACGAGGCATTTGGCTACCTTAAGAGAGTCATACTTACTCCTGTCAGTTGCTCCCCGTTTTACCACAGTCACATTTTCAATCTTATTCTGGCCAGTTCACCCGAAGCGATACGCCACTTGACGAGGCATTTGGCTACCTTAAGAGAGTCATAGTTACTCCGGTCAGTTGCTCCCCGTTAAACCACAGTCACATCTACGATTTTCCTCTGCCGCTTTCACCAGCCGCGATACGCCATTATTTGTTGAAATTATGACTTTCACAGTTCTCCTGCTAGGGGTTCCTCCAGTTTACCAATGTATTTCGCCTGTTGACGAAGCATTTGGCTACCTTAAGAGAGTCATAGTTACTCCTGCCAGTGTCTCTCCGTTAAACCACAGTCACATCTACCATTTTCCTCTGCCCCTTTCACCAGACGCGATACGCCATTATTTGTCGACATCATGACTTTCAAAGTACTCCTGCTAGGGGCTCCTCCAGTTTACCAATGTATTTCGCCTGTTGACGAGGCATTTGGCTACCTTAAGAGAGTCATACTTACTCCTGTCAGTTGCTCCCCGTTTTACCACAGTCACATTTTCAATCTTATTCTGGCCAGTTCACCCGAAGCGATACGCCACTTGACGAGGCATTTGGCTACCTTAAGAGAGTCATAGTTACTCCTGTCAGTTGCTCCCCGTTAAACCACAGTCACATCTACGATTTTCCTCTGCCGCTTTCACCAGCCGCGATACGCCATTATTTGTTGAAATTATGACTTTCACAGTTCTCCTGCTAGGGGTTCCTCCAGTTTACCAATGTATTTCGCCTGTTGACGAAGCATTTGGCTACCTTAAGAGAGTCATAGTTACTCCTGTCAGTTGCTCCCCGTTTTACCACAGTCACATTTTCAATCTTATTCTGGCCAGTTCACCTGATGCGATACGCCGTTATCAGTCAACCTAAAAAATATCACAATACTCCTGCCGGAAGCTTCTCGAGTTTGCCGAAGTATTTCGCCTGTTGACGAAGCATTTGGATACCTTAAGAGAGTCATGGTTACTCCTTGCTGTTGCTCCCCATTTTACAACAGGCACATCTACAAGCTTACTCTGGCAAATTCTCCTGAAGCGATACGCTAATATCTGTTGACATAAAGACTTTCACAGTACTCCTGCTGGGAGCTTCTCAACTTTGCCGATGTATTTCGCCTATTGACGAGGCATTTGGCTACCTTAAGAGAGTCATAGTTACTCCTGTCAGTTGCTCCCCGTTAAACCACAGTCACATCTACGATTTTCCTCTGCCGCTTTCACCAGACGCGATACGCCATTATTTGTCGAAATTATGACTTTCACAGTACTCCTGCTAGGGGTTCCTCCAGTTTACCAATGTATTTCGCCTGTTGACGAACCATTTGGCTACCTTAAGAGAGTCATAGTTACTCCTGTCAGTTGCTCCCCGTTTTACCACAGTCACATTTTCAATCTTATTCTGGCCAGTTCACCTGAAGCGATACGCCATTATCGGTCAACCTAAAGAATTTCACAGTACTCTTGCCGGGAGCTCTCGAGTTTGCCGATGTATTTCGCCTGTTGACGAGGCATTTGGTTACCTTAAGAGAGTCATAGTTACCCCTTGCTGTTGCTCCCCATTTTACAACAGGCACATCTACAAGCTTACTCTGGCCAATTCTCCTGAAGCGATACGCTAATATCTATTGACATAAAGACTTTCACAGTACTCCTGCCGGGAGCTTTTCGACTTTGCCGATGTATTTCGCCTATTGACGAGGCGTTTGGCTACCTTAAGAGAGTCATAGTTACTCCTGCCAGTGTCTCTCCGTTAAACCACAGTCACATCTACCATTTTCCTCTGCCCCTTTCACCAGACGCGATACGCCATTATTTGTCGACATCATGACTTTCAAAGTACTCCTGCTAGGGGCTCCTCCAGTTTACCAATGTATTTCGCCTGTTGACGAGGCATTTGGCTACCTTAAGAGAGTCATACTTACTCCTGTCAGTTGCTCCCCGTTTTACCACAGTCACATTTTCAATCTTATTCTGGCCAGTTCACCCGAAGCGATACGCCACTTGACGAGGCATTTGGCTACCTTAAGAGAGTCATAGTTACTCCTGTCAGTTGCTCCCCGTTAAACCACAGTCACATCTACGATTTTCCTCTGCCGCTTTCACCAGCCGCGATACGCCATTATTTGTTGAAATTATGACTTTCACAGTTCTCCTGCTAGGGGTTCCTCCAGTTTACCAATGTATTTCGCCTGTTGACGAAGCATTTGGCTACCTTAAGAGAGTCATAGTTACTCCTGTCAGTTGCTCCCCGTTTTACCACAGTCACATTTTCAATCTTATTCTGGCCAGTTCACCTGATGCGATACGCCGTTATCAGTCAACCTAAAAAATATCACAATACTCCTGCCGGAAGCTTCTCGAGTTTGCCGAAGTATTTCGCCTGTTGACGAAGCATTTGGATACCTTAAGAGAGTCATGGTTACTCCTTGCTGTTGCTCCCCATTTTACAACAGGCACATCTACAAGCTTACTCTGGCCAATTCTCCTGAAGCGATACGCTAATATCTGTTGACATAAAGACTTTCACAGTACTCCTGCTGGGAGCTTCTCAACTTTGCCGATGTATTTCGCCTATTGACGAGGCATTTGGCTACCTTAAGAGAGTCATAGTTACTCCTGTCAGTTGCTCCCCGTTAAACCACAGTCACATCTACGATTTTCCTCTGCCGCTTTCACCAGACGCGATACGCCATTATTTGTCGAAATTATGACTTTCACAGTACTCCTGCTAGGGGTTCCTCCAGTTTACCAATGTATTTCGCCTGTTGACGAACCATTTGGCTACCTTAAGAGAGTCATAGTTACTCCTGTCAGTTGCTCCCCGTTTTACCACAGTCACATTTTCAATCTTATTCTGGCCAGTTCACCTGAAGCGATACGCCATTATCGGTCAACCTAAAGAATTTCACAGTACTCTTGCCGGGAGCTCTCGAGTTTGCCGATGTATTTCGCCTGTTGACGAGGCATTTGGTTACCTTAAGAGAGTCATAGTTACCCCTTGCTGTTGCTCCCCATTTTACAACAGGCACATCTACAAGCTTACTCTGGCCAATTCTCCTGAAGCGATACGCTAATATCTATTGACATAAAGACTTTCACAGTACTCCTGCCGGGAGCTTTTCGACTTTGCCGATGTATTTCGCCTATTGACGAGGCGTTTGGCTACCTTAAGAGAGTCATAGTTACTCCTGCCAGTGTCTCTCCGTTAAACCACAGTCACATCTACCATTTTCCTCTGCCCCTTTCACCAGACGCGATACGCCATTATTTGTCGACATCATGACTTTCAAAGTACTCCTGCTAGGGGCTCCTCCAGTTTACCAATGTATTTCGCCTGTTGACGAGGCATTTGGCTACCTTAAGAGAGTCATACTTACTCCTGTCAGTTGCTCCCCGTTTTACCACAGTCACATTTTCAATCTTATTCTGGCCAGTTCACCCGAAGCGATACGCCACTTGACGAGGCATTTGGCTACCTTAAGAGAGTCATAGTTACTCCTGTCAGTTGCTCCCCGTTAAACCACAGTCACATCTACGATTTTCCTCTGCCGCTTTCACCAGCCGCGATACGCCATTATTTGTTGAAATTATGACTTTCACAGTTCTCCTGCTAGGGGTTCCTCCAGTTTACCAATGTATTTCGCCTGTTGACGAAGCATTTGGCTACCTTAAGAGAGTCATAGTTACTCCTGTCAGTTGCTCCCCGTTTTACCACAGTCACATTTTCAATCTTATTCTGGCCAGTTCACCTGATGCGATACGCCGTTATCAGTCAACCTAAAAAATATCACAATACTCCTGCCGGAAGGTTCTCGAGTTTGCCGAAGTATTTCGCCTGTTGACGAAGCATTTGGATACCTTAAGGGAGTCATAGTTACTCCTTGCTGTTGATCCCCATTTTACAACAGGCACATCTACAAGCTTACTCTGGCCAATTCTCCTGAAGCGATACGCTAATATCTGTTGACATAAAGACTTTCACAGTACTCCTGCTGGGAGCTTCTCAACTTTGCCGATGTATTTCGCCTATTGACGAGGCATTTGGCTACCTTAAGAGAGTCATAGTTACTCCTGTCAGTTGCTCCCCGTTAAACCACAGTCACATCTACGATTTTCCTCTGCCGCTTTCACCAGACGCGATACGCCATTATTTGTCGAAATTATGACTTTCACAGTACTCCTGCTAGGGGTTCCTCCAGTTTACCAATGTATTTCGCCTGTTGACGAACCATTTGGCTACCTTAAGAGAGTCATAGTTACTCCTGTCAGTTGCTCCCCGTTTTACCACAGTCACATTTTCAATCTTATTCTGGCCAGTTCACCTGAAGCGATACGCCATTATCGGTCAACCTAAAGAATTTCACAGTACTCTTGCCGGGAGCTCTCGAGTTTGCCGATGTATTTCGCCTGTTGACGAGGCATTTGGTTACCTTAAGAGAGTCATAGTTACCCCTTGCTGTTGCTCCCCATTTTACAACAGGCACATCTACAAGCTTACTCTGGCCAATTCTCCTGAAGCGATACGCTAATATCTATTGACATAAAGACTTTCACAGTACTCCTGCCGGGAGCTTTTCGACTTTGCCGATGTATTTCGCCTATTGACGAGGCGTTTGGCTACCTTAAGAGAGTCATAGTTACTCCTGCCAGTGTCTCTCCGTTAAACCACAGTCACATCTACCATTTTCCTCTGCCCCTTTCACCAGACGCGATACGCCATTATTTGTCGACATCATGACTTTCAAAGTACTCCTGCTAGGGGCTCCTCCAGTTTACCAATGTATTTCGCCTGTTGACGAGGCATTTGGCTACCTTAAGAGAGTCATACTTACTCCTGTCAGTTGCTCCCCGTTTTACCACAGTCACATTTTCAATCTTATTCTGGCCAGTTCACCCGATGCGATACGCCACTTGACGAGGCATTTGGCTACCTTAAGAGAGTCATAGTTACTCCTGTCAGTTGCTCCCCGTTAAACCACAGTCACATCTACGATTTTCCTCTGCCGCTTTCACCAGCCGCGATACGCCATTATTTGTTGAAATTATGACTTTCACAGTTCTCCTGCTAGGGGTTCCTCCAGTTTACCAATGTATTTCGCCTGTTGACGAAGCATTTGGCTACCTTAAGAGAGTCATAGTTACTCCTGTCAGTTGCTCCCCGTTTTACCACAGTCACATTTTCAATCTTATTCTGGCCAGTTCACCTGATGCGATACGCCGTTATCAGTCAACCTAAAAAATATCACAATACTCCTGCCGGAAGCTTCTCGAGTTTGCCGAAGTATTTCGCCTGTTGACGAAGCATTTGGATACCTTAAGGGAGTCATAGTTACTCCTTGCTGTTGATCCCCATTTTACAACAGGCACATCTACAAGCTTACTCTGGCCAATTCTCCTGAAGCGATACGCTAATATCTGTTGACATAAAGACTTTCACAGTACTCCTGCTGGGAGCTTCTCAACTTTGCCGATGTATTTCGCCTATTGACGAGGCATTTGGCTACCTTAAGAGAGTCATAGTTACTCCTGCCAGTGTCTCTCCGTTAAACCACAGTCACATCTACCATTTTCCTCTGCCCCTTTCACCAGACGCGATACGCCATTATTTGTCGACATCATGACTTTCAAAGTACTCCTGCTAGGGGCTCCTCCAGTTTACCAATGTATTTCGCCTGTTGACGAACCATTTGGCTACCTTAAGAGAGTCATAGTTACTCCTGTCAGTTGCTCCCCGTTTTACCACAGTCACATTTTCAATCTTATTCTGGCCAGTTCACCTGAAGCGATACGCCATTATCGGTCAACCTAAAGAATTTCACAGTACTCTTGCCGGGAGCTCTCGAGTTTGCCGATGTATTTCGCCTGTTGACGAGGCATTTGGTTACCTTAAGAGAGTCATAGTTACCCCTTGCTGTTGCTCCCCATTTTACAA
Source organism: Schistocerca americana (assembly GCF_021461395.2). NCBI lineage: Eukaryota > Metazoa > Arthropoda > Insecta > Orthoptera > Acrididae > Schistocerca > Schistocerca americana. The sequence goes on from NC_060130.1 coordinate 64,243,391, forward strand.
CAGGCACATCTACAAGCTTACTCTGGCCAATTCTCCTGAAGCGATACGCTAATATCTATTGACATAAAGACTTTCACAGTACTCCTGCCGGGAGCTTTTCGACTTTGCCGATGTATTTCGCCTATTGACGAGGCGTTTGGCTACCTTAAGAGAGTCATAGTTACTCCTGCCAGTGTCTCTCCGTTAAACCACAGTCACATCTACCATTTTCCTCTGCCCCTTTCACCAGACGCGATACGCCATTATTTGTCGACATCATGACTTTCAAAATACTCCTGCTAGGGGCTCCTCCAGTTTACCAATGTATTTCGCCTGTTGACGAGGCATTTGGCTACCTTAAGAGAGTCATACTTACTCCTGTCAGTTGCTCCCCGTTTTACCACAGTCACGTTTTCAATCTTATTCTGGCCAGTTCACCCGAAGCGATACGCCACTTGACGAGGCATTTGGCTACCTTAAGAGAGTCATAGTTACTCCGGTCAGTTGCTCCCCGTTAAACCACAGTCACATCTACGATTTTCCTCTGCCGCTTTCACCAGCCGCGATACGCCATTATTTGTTGAAATTATGACTTTCACAGTTCTCCTGCTAGGGGTTCCTCCAGTTTACCAATGTATTTCGCCTGGTGACGAAGCATTTGGCTACCTTAAGAGAGTCATAGTTACTCCTGTCAGTTCCTCCCCGTTTTACCACAGTCACATTTTCAATCTTATTGTGGCCAATTCACGTGAAGCGATACGCCATTATCGGTCAACCTAAAGAATTTCACAGTACTCTTGCCGGGAGCTCTCGAGTTTGCCGATGTATTTCGCCTGTTGACGAGGCATTTGGTTACCTTAAGAGAGTCATAGTTACCCCTTGCTGTTGCTCCCCATTTTACAACAGGCACATCTACAAGCTTACTCTGGCCAATTCTCCTGAAGCGATACGCTAATATCTATTGACATAAAGACTTTCACAGTACTCCTGCCGGGAGCTTTTCGACTTTGCCGATGTATTTCGCCTATTGACGAGGCGTTTGGCTACCTTAAGAGAGTCATAGTTACTCCTGCCAGTGTCTCTCCGTTAAACCACAGTCACATCTACCATTTTCCTCTGCCCCTTTCACCAGACGCGATACGCCATTATTTGTCGACATCATGACTTTCAAAGTACTCCTGCTAGGGGCTCCTCCAGTTTACCAATGTATTTCGCCTGTTGACGAGGCATTTGGCTACCTTAAGAGAGTCATACTTACTCCTGTCAGTTGCTCCCCGTTTTACCACAGTCACATTTTCAATCTTATTCTGGCCAGTTCACCCGAAGCGATACGCCACTTGACGAGGCATTTGGCTACCTTAAGAGAGTCATAGTTACTCCTGTCAGTTGCTCCCCGTTAAACCACAGTCACATCTACGATTTTCCTCTGCCGCTTTCACCAGCCGCGATACGCCATTATTTGTTGAAATTATGACTTTCACATTTCTCCTGCTAGGGGTTCCTCCAGTTTACCAATGTATTTCGCCTGTTGACGAAGCATTTGGCTACCTTAAGAGAGTCATAGTTACTCCTGTCAGTTGCTCCCCGTTTTACCACAGTCACATTTTCAATCTTATTCTGGCCAGTTCACCTGATGCGATACGCCGTTATCAGTCAACCTAAAAAATATCACAATACTCCTGCCGGAAGCTTCTCGAGTTTGCCGAAGTATTTCGCCTGTTGACGAAGCATTTGGATACCTTAAGAGAGTCATAGTTACTCCTTGCTGTTGCTCCCCATTTTACAACAGGCACATCTACAAGCTTACTCTGGCCAATTCTCCTGAAGCGATACGCTAATATCTGTTGACATAAAGACTTTCACAGTACTCCTGCTGGGAGCTTCTCAACTTTGCCGATGTATTTCGCCTATTGACGAGGCATTTGGCTACCTTAAGAGAGTCATAGTTACTCCTGTCAGTTGCTCCCCGTTAAACCACAGTCACATCTACGATTTTCCTCTGCCGCTTTCACCAGACGCGATACGCCATTATTTGTCGAAATTATGACTTTCACAGTACTCCTGCTAGGGGTTCCTCCAGTTTACCAATGTATTTCGCCTGTTGACGAACCATTTGGCTACTTTAAGAGAGTCATAGTTACTCCTGTCAGTTCCTCCCCGTTTTACCACAGTCACATTTTCAATCTTATTGTGGCCAATTCACGTGAAGCGATACGCCATTATCGGTCAACCTAAAGAATTTCACAGTACTCTTGCCGGGAGCTCTCGAGTTTGCCGATGTATTTCGCCTGTTGACGAGGCATTTGGTTACCTTAAGAGAGTCATAGTTACCCCTTGCTGTTGCTCCCCATTTTACAACAGGCACATCTACAAGCTTACTCTGGCCAATTCTCCTGAAGCGATACGCTAATATCTATTGACATAAAGACTTTCACAGTACTCCTGCCGGGAGCTTTTCGACTTTGCCGATGTATTTCGCCTTTTGACGAGGCGTTTGGCTACCTTAAGAGAGTCATAGTTACTCCTGCCAGTGTCTCTCCGTTAAACCACAGTCACATCTACCATTTTCCTCTGCCCCTTTCACCAGACGCGATACGCCTTTATTTGTCGACATCATGACTTTCAAAGTACTCCTGCTAGGGGCTCCTCCAGTTTACCAATGTATTTCGCCTGTTGACGAGGCATTTGGCTACCTTAAGAGAGTCATACTTACTCCTGTCAGTTGCTCCCCGTTTTACCACAGTCACATTTTCAATCTTATTCTGGCCAGTTCACCCGAAGCGATACGCCACTTGACGAGGCATTTGGCTACCTTAAGAGAGTCATAGTTACTCCTGTCAGTTGCTCCCCGTTAAACCACAGTCACATCTACGATTTTCCTCTGCCGCTTTCACCAGCCGCGATACGCCATTATTTGTTGAAATTATGACTTTCACAGTTCTCCTGCTAGGGGTTCCTCCAGTTTGCCAATGTATTTCGCCTGTTGACGAAGCATTTGGCTACCTTAAGAGAGTCATAGTTACTCCTGTCAGTTGCTCCCCGTTTTACCACAGTCACATTTTCAATCTTATTCTGGCCAGTTCACCTGATGCGATACGCCGTTATCAGTCAACCTAAAAAATATCACAATACTCCTGCCGGAAGCTTCTCGAGTTTGCCGAAGTATTTCGCCTGTTGACGAAGCATTTGGATACCTTAAGAGAGTCATAGTTACTCCTTGCTGTTGCTCCCCATTTTACAACAGGCACATCTACAAGCTTACTCTGGCCAATTCTCCTGAAGCGATACGCTAATATCTGTTGACATAAAGACTTTCACAGTACTCCTGCTGGGAGCTTCTCAACTTTGCCGATGTATTTCGCCTATTGACGAGGCATTTGGCTACCTTAAGAGAGTCATAGTTACTCCTGTCAGTTGCTCCCCGTTAAACCACAGTCACATCTACGATTTTCCTCTGCCGCTTTCACCAGACGCGATACGCCATTATTTGTCGAAATTATGACTTTCACAGTACTCCTGCTAGGGGTTCCTCCAGTTTACCAATGTATTTCGCCTGTTGACGAACCATTTGGCTACTTTAAGAGAGTCATAGTTACTCCTGTCAGTTGCTCCCCGTTTTACCACAGTCACATTTTCAATCTTATTCTGGCCAGTTCACCTGAAGCGATACGCCATTATCGGTCAACCTAAAGAATTTCACAGTACTCTTGCCGGGAGCTCTCGAGTTTGCCGATGTATTTCGCCTGTTGACGAGGCATTTGGTTACCTTAAGAGAGTCATAGTTACCCCTTGCTGTTGCTCCCCTTTTTACAACAGGCACATCTACAAGCTTACTCTGGCCAATTCTCCTGAAGCGATACGCTAATATCTATTGACATAAAGACTTTCACAGTACTCCTGCCGGGAGCTTTTCGACTTTGCCGATGTATTTCGCCTATTGACGAGGCGTTTGGCTACCTTAAGAGAGTCATAGTTACTCCTGCCAGTGTCTCACCGTTAAACCACAGTCACATCTACCATTTTCCTCTGCCCCTTTCACCAGACGCGATACGCCATTATTTGTCGACATCATGACTTTCAAAGTACTCCTGCTAGGGGCTCCTCCAGTTTACCAATGTATTTCGCCTGTTGACGAGGCATTTGGCTACCTTAAGAGAGTCATACTTACCCCTGTCAGTTGCTCCCCGTTTTACCACAGTCACATTTTCAATCTTATTCTGGCCAGTTCACCCGAAGCGATACGCCACTTGACGAGGCATTTGGCTACCTTAAGAGAGTCATAGTTACTCCTGTCAGTTGCTCCCCGTTAAACCACAGTCACATCTACGATTTTCCTCTGCCGCTTTCACCAGCCGCGATACGCCATTATTTGTTGAAATTATGACTTTCACAGTTCTCCTGCTAGGGGTTCCTCCAGTTTACCAATGTATTTCGCCTGTTGACGAAGCATTTGGCTACCTTAAGAGAGTCATAGTTACTCCTGTCAGTTGCTCCCCGTTTTACCACAGTCACATTTTCAATCTTATTCTGGCCAGTTCACCTGATGCGATACGCCGTTATCAGTCAACCTAAAAAATATCACAGTACTCCTGCCGGAAGCTTCTCGAGTTTGCCGAAGTAGTTCGCCTGTTGACGAAGCATTTGGATACCTTAAGAGAGTCATAGTTACTCCTTGCTGTTGCTCCCCATTTTACAACAGGCACATCTACAAGCTTACTGTGGCCAATTCTCCTGAAGCGATACGCTAATATCTGTTGACATAAAGACTTTCACAGTACTCCTGCTGGGAGCTTCTCAACTTTGCCGATGTATTTCGCCTATTGAAGAGGCATTTGGCTACCTTAAGAGAGTCATAGTTACTCCTGTCAGTTGCTCCCCGTTAAACCACAGTCACATCTACGATTTTCCTCTGCCGCTTTCACCAGACGCGATACGCCATTATTTGTCGAAATTATGACTTTCACAGTACTCCTGCTAGGGGTTCCTCCAGTTTACCAATGTATTTCGCCTGTTGACGAACCATTTGGCTACCTTAAGAGAGTCATAGTTACTCCTGTCAGTTGCTCCCCGTTTTACCACAGTCACATTTTCAATCTTATTCTGGCCAGTTCACCTGAAGCGATACGCCATTATCGGTCAACCTAAAGAATTTCACAGTACTCTTGCCGGGGGCTCTCGAGTTTGCCGATGTATTTCGCCTGTTGACGAGGCATTTGGTTACCTTAAGAGAGTCATAGTTACCCCTTGCTGTTGCTCCCCTTTTTACAACAGGCACATCTACAAGCTTACTCTGGTCAATTCTCCTGAAGCGATACGCTAATATCTATTGACATAAAGACTTTCACAGTACTCCTGCCGGGAGCTTTTCGACTTTGCCGATGTATTTCGCCTATTGACGAGGCGTTTGGCTACCTTAAGAGAGTCATAGTTACTCCTGTCAGTTGCTCCCCGTTAAACCACAGTCACATCTACGATTTTCCTCTGCCGCTTTCACCAGCCGCGATACGCCATTATTTGTTGAAATTATGACTCTCACAGTTCTCCTGCTAGGGGTTCCTCCAGTTTACCAATGTATTTCGCCTGTTGACGAAGCATTTGGCTACCTTAAGAGAGTCATAGTTACTCCTGTCAGTTGCTCCCCGTTTTACCACAGTCACATTTTCAATCTTATTCTGGCCAGTTCACCTGATGCGATACGCCGTTATCAGTCAACCTAAAAAATATCACAGTACTCCTGCCGGAAGCTTCTCGAGTTTGCCGAAGTGTTTCGCCTGTTGACGAAGCATTTGGATACCTTAAGAGAGTCATAGTTACTCCTTGCTGTTGCTCCCCATTTTACAACAGGCACATCGACAAGCTTACTCTGGCCAATTCTCTTGAAGCGATACGCTAATATCTGTTGACATAAAGACTTTCACAGTACTCCTGCTGGGAGCTTCTCAACTTTGCCGATGTATTTCGCCTATTGAAGAGGCATTTGGCTACCTTAAGAGAGTCATAGTTACTCCTGTCAGTTGCTCCCCGTTAAACCACAGTCACATCTACGATTTTCCTCTGCCGCTTTCACCAGACGCGATACGCCATTATTTGTCGAAATTATGACTTTCACAGTACTCCTGCTAGGGGTTCCTCCAGTTTACCAATGTATTTCGCCTGTTGACGAACCATTTGGCTACCTTAAGAGAGTCATAGTTACTCCTGTCAGTTGCTCCCCGTTTTTCCACAGTCACATTTTCAATCTTATTCTGGCCAGTTCACCTGAAGCGATACGCCATTATCGGTCAACCTAAAGAATTTCACAGTACTCTTGCCGGGAGCTCTCGAGTTTGCCGATGTATTTCGCCTGTTGACGAGGCATTTGGTTACCTTAAGAGAGTCATAGTTACCCCTTGCTGTTGCTCCCCTTTTTACAACAGGCACATCTACAAGCTTACTCTGGCCAATTCTCCTGAAGCGATGCGCTAATATCTATTGACATAAAGACTTTCACAGTACTCCTGCCGGGAGCTTTTCGACTTTGCCGATGTATTTCGCCTATTGACGAGGCGTTTGGCTACCTTAAGAGAGTCATAGTTACTCCTGCCAGTGTCTCTCCGTTAAACCACAGTCACATCTACCAATTTCCTCTGCCCCTTTCACCAGACGCGATACGCCATTATTTGTCGACATCATGACTTTCAAAGTACTCCTGCTAGGGGCTCCTCCAGTTTACCAATGTATTTCGCCTGTTGACGAGGCATTTGGCTACCTTAAGAGAGTCATACTTACCCCTGTCAGTTGCTCCCCGTTTTACCACAGTCACATTTTCAATCTTATTCTGGCCAGTTCACCCGAAGCGATACGCCACTTGACGAGGCATTTGGCTACCTTAAGAGAGTCATAGTTACTCCTGTCAGTTGCTCCCCGTTAAACCACAGTCACAACTACGATTTTCCTCTGCCGCTTTCACCAGCCGCGATACGCCATTATTTGTTGAAATTATGACTTTCACAGTTCTCCTGCTAGGGGTTCCTCCAGTTTACCAATGTATTTCGCCTGTTGACGAAGCATTTGGCTACCTTAAGAGAGTCATAGTTACTCCTGTCAGTTGCTCCCCGTTTTACCACAGTCACATTTTCAATCTTATTCTGGCCAGTTCACCTGAAGCGATACGCCATTATCGGTCAACCTAAAGAATTTCACAGTACTCTTGCCGGGGGCTCTCGAGTTTGCCGATGTATTTCGTCTGTTGACGAGGCATTTGGTTACCTTAAGAGAGTCATAGTTACCCCTTGCTGTTGCTCCCCTTTTTACAACAGGCACATCTACAAGCTTACTCTGGCCAATTCTCCTGAAGCGATACGCTAATATCTATTGACATAAAGACTTTCACAGTACTCCTGCCGGGAGCTTTTCGACTTTGCCGATGTATTTCGCCTATTGACGAGGCGTTTGGCTACCTTAAGAGAGTCATAGTTACTCCTGTCAGTTGCTCCCCGTTAAACCACAGTCACATCTACGATTTTCCTCTGCCGCTTTCACCAGCCGCGATACGCCATTATTTGTTGAAATTATGACTCTCACAGTTCTCCTGCTAGGGGTTCCTCCAGTTTACCAATGTATTTCGCCTGTTGACGAAGCATTTGGCTACCTTAAGAGAGTCATAGTTACTCCTGTCAGCTGCTCCCCGTTTTACCACAGTCACATTTTCAATCTTATTCTGGCCAGTTCACCTGATGCGATACGCCGTTATCAGTCAACCTAAAAAATATCACAGTACTCCTGCCGGAAGCTTCTCGAGTTTGCCGAAGTGTTTCGCCTGTTGACGAAGCATTTGGATACCTTAAGAGAGTCATAGTTACTCCTTGCTGTTGCTCCCCATTTTACAACAGGCACATCTACAAGCTTACTCTGGCCAATTCTCCTGAAGCGATACGCTAATATCTGTTGACATAAAGACTTTCACAGTACTCCTGCTGGGAGCTTCTCAACTTTGCCGATGTATTTCGCCTATTGAAGAGGCATTTGGCTACCTTAAGAGAGTCATAGTTACTCCTGTCAGTTGCTCCCCGTTAAACCACAGTCACATCCACGATTTTCCTCTGCCGCTTTCACCAGACGCGATACGCCATTATTTGTCGAAATTATGACTTTCACAGTACTCCTGCTAGGGGTTCCTCCAGTTTACCAATGTATTTCGCCTGTTGACGAACCATTTGGCTACCTTAAGAGAGTCATAGTTACTCCTGTCAGTTGCTCCCCGTTTTACCACAGTCACATTTTCAATCTTATTCTGGCCAGTTCACCTGAAGCGATACGCCATTATCGGTCAACCTAAAGAATTTCACAGTACTCTTGCCAGGAGCTCTCGAGTTTGCCGATGTATTTCGCCTGTTGACGAGGCATTTGGTTACCTTAAGAGAGTCATAGTTACCCCTTGCTGTTGCTCCCCTTTTTACAACAGGCACATCTACAAGCTTACTCTGGCCAATTCTCCTGAAGCGATGCGCTAATATCTATTGACATAAAGACTTTCACAGTACTCCTGCCGGGAGCTTTTCGACTTTGCCGATGTATTTCGCCTATTGACGAGGCGTTTGGCTACCTTAAGAGAGTCATAGTTACTCCTGCCAGTGTCTCTCCGTTAAACCACAGTCACATCTACCAATTTCCTCTGCCCCTTTCACCAGACGCGATACGCCATTATTTGTCGACATCATGACTTTCAAAGTACTCCTGCTAGGGGCTCCTCCAGTTTACCAATGTATTTCGCCTGTTGACGAGGCATTTGGCTACCTTAAGAGAGTCATACTTACCCCTGTCAGTTGCTCCCCGTTTTACCACAGTCACATTTTCAATCTTATTCTGGCCAGTTCACCCGAAGCGATACGCCACTTGACGAGGCATTTGGCTACCTTAAGAGAGTCATAGTTACTCCTGTCAGTTGCTCCCCGTTAAACCACAGTCACAACTACGATTTTCCTCTGCCGCTTTCACCAGCCGCGATACGCCATTATTTGTTGAAATTATGACTTTCACAGTTCTCCTGCTAGGGGTTCCTCCAGTTTACCAATGTATTTCGCCTGTTGACGAAGCATTTGGCTACCTTAAGAGAGTCATAGTTACTCCTGTCAGTTGCTCCCCGTTTTACCACAGTCACATTTTCAATCTTATTCTGGCCAGTTCACCTGAAGCGATACGCCATTATCGGTCAACCTAAAGAATTTCACAGTACTCTTGCCGGGGGCTCTCGAGTTTGCCGATGTATTTCGTCTGTTGACGAGGCATTTGGTTACCTTAAGAGAGTCATAGTTACCCCTTGCTGTTGCTCCCCTTTTTACAACAGGCACATCTACAAGCTTACTCTGGCCAATTCTCCTGAAGCGATACGCTAATATCTATTGACATAAAGACTTTCACAGTACTCCTGCCGGGAGCTTTTCGACTTTGCCGATGTATTTCGCCTATTGACGAGGCGTTTGGCTACCTTAAGAGAGTCATAGTTACTCCTGTCAGTTGCTCCCCGTTAAACCACAGTCACATCTACGATTTTCCTCTGCCGCTTTCACCAGCCGCGATACGCCATTATTTGTTGAAATTATGACTCTCACAGTTCTCCTGCTAGGGGTTCCTCCAGTTTACCAATGTATTTCGCCTGTTGACGAAGCATTTGGCTACCTTAAGAGAGTCATAGTTACTCCTGTCAGTTGCTCCCCGTTTTACCACAGTCACATTTTCAATCTTATTCTGGCCAGTTCACCTGATGCGGTACGCCGTTATCAGTCAACCTAAAAAATATCACAGTACTCCTGCCGGAAGCTTCTCGAGTTTGCCGAAGTGTTTCGCCTGTTGACGAAGCATTTGGATACCTTAAGAGAGTCATAGTTACTCCTTGCTGTTGCTCCCCATTTTACAACAGGCACATCTACAAGCTTACTCTGGCCAATTCTCCTGAAGCGATACGCTAATATCTGTTGACATAAAGACTTTCACAGTACTCCTGCTGGGAGCTTCTCAACTTTGCCGATGTATTTCGCCTATTGAAGAGGCATTTGGCTACCTTAAGAGAGTCATAGTTACTCCTGTCAGTTGCTCCCCGTTAAACCACAGTCACATCCACGATTTTCCTCTGCCGCTTTCACCAGACGCGATACGCCATTATTTGTCGAAATTATGACTTTCACAGTACTCCTGCTAGGGGTTCCTCCAGTTTACCAATGTATTTCGCCTGTTGACGAACCATTTGGCTACCTTAAGAGAGTCATAGTTACTCCTGTCAGTTGCTCCCCGTTTTACCACAGTCACATTTTCAATCTTATTCTGGCCAGTTCACCTGAAGCGATACGCCATTATCGGTCAACCTAAAGAATTTCACAGTACTCTTGCCGGGAGCTCTCGAGTTTGCCGATGTATTTCGCCTGTTGACGAGGCGTTTGGTTACCTTAAGAGAGTCATAGTTACCCCTTGCTGTTGCTCCCCTTTTTACAACAGGCACATCTACAAGCTTACTCTGGCCAATTCTCCTGAAGCGATGCGCTAATATCTATTGACATAAAGACTTTCACAGTACTCCTGCCGGGAGCTTTTCGACTTTGCCGATGTATTTCGCCTATTGACGAGGCGTTTGGCTACCTTAAGAGAGTCATAGTTACTCCTGCCAGTGTCTCTCCGTTAAACCACAGTCACATCTACCAATTTCCTCTGCCCCTTTCACCAGACGCGATACGCCATTATTTGTCGACATCATGACTTTCAAAGTACTCCTGCTAGGGGCTCCTCCAGTTTACCAATGTATTTCGCCTGTTGACGAGGCATTTGGCTACCTTAAGAGAGTCATACTTACCCCTGTCAGTTGCTCCCCGTTTTACCACAGTCACATTTTCAATCTTATTCTGGCCAGTTCACCCGAAGCGATACGCCACTTGACGAGGCATTTGGCTACCTTAAGAGAGTCATAGTTACTCCTGTCAGTTGCTCCCCGTTAAACCACAGTCACAACTACGATTTTCCTCTGCCGCTTTCACCAGCCGCGATACGCCATTATTTGTTGAAATTATGACTTTCACGGTTCTCCTGCTAGGGGTTCCTCCAGTTTACCAATGTATTTCGCCTGTTGACGAAGCATTTGGCTACCTTAAGAGAGTCATAGTTACTCCTGTCAGTTGCTCCCCGTTTTACCACAGTCACATTTTCAATCTTATTCTGGCCAGTTCACCTGATGCGATACGCCGTTATCAGTCAACCTAAAAAATATCACAGTACTCCTGCCGGAAGCTTCTCGAGTTTGCCGAAGTATTTCGCCTGTTGACGAAGCATTTGGATACCTTAAGAGAGTCATAGTTACTCCTTGCTGTTGCTCCCCATTTTACAACAGGCACATCTACAAGCTTACTCTGGCCAATTCTCCTGAAGGGATACGCTAATATCTGTTGACATAAAGACTTTCACAGTACTCCTGCTGGGAGCTTCTCAACTTTGCCGATGTATTTCGCCTATTGAAGAGGCATTTGGCTACCTTAAGAGAGTCATAGTTACTCCTGTCAGTTGCTCCCCGTTAAACCACAGTCACATCTACGATTTTCCTCTGCCGCTTTCACCAGACGCGATACGCCATTATTTGTCGAAATTATGACTTTCACAGTACTCCTGCTAGGGGTTCTTCCAGTTTACCAATGTATTTCGCCTGTTGACGAACCATTTGGCTACCTTAAGAGAGTCATAGTTACTCCTGTCAGTTGCTCCCGTTTTACCACAGTCACATTTTCAATCTTATTCTGGCCAGTTCACCTGAAGCGATACGCCATTATCGGTCAACCTAAAGAATTTCACAGTACTCTTGCCGGGAGCTCTCGAGTTTGCCGATGTATTTCGCCTGTTGACGAGGCATTTGTTTACCTTAAGAGAGTCATAGTTACCCCTTGCTGTTGCTCCCCTTTTTACAACAGGCACATCTACAAGCTTACTCTGGCCAATTCTCCTGAAGCGATACGCTAATATCTATTGACATAAAGACTTTCACAGTACTCCTGCCGGGAGCTTTTCGACTTTGCCGATGTATTTCGCCTATTGACGAGGCGTTTGGCTACCTTAAGAGAGTCATAGTTACTCCTGCCAGTGTCTCTCCGTTAAACCACAGTCACATCTACCAATTTCCTCTGCCCCTTTCACCAGACGCGATACGCCATTATTTGTCGACATCATGACTTTCAAAGTACTGCTGCTAGGGGCTCCTCCAGTTTACCAATGTATTTCGCCTGTTGACGAGGCATTTGGCTACCTTAAGAGAGTCATACTTACCCCTGTCAGTTGCTCCCCGTTTTACCACAGTCACATTTTCAATCTTATTCTGGCCAGTTCACCCGAAGCGATACGCCACTTGACGAGGCATTTGGCTACCTTAAGAGAGTCATAGTTACTCCTGTCAGTTGCTCCCCGTTAAACCACAGTCACAACTACGATTTTCCTCTGCCGCTTTCACCAGCCGCGATACGCCATTATTTGTTGAAATTATGACTTTCACAGTTCTCCTGCTAGGGGTTCCTCCAGTTTACCAATGTATTTCGCCTGTTGACGAAGCATTTGGCTACCTTAAGAGAGTCATAGTTACTCCTGTCAGTTGCTCCCCGTTTTACCACAGTCACATTTTCAATCTTATTCTGGCCAGTTCACCTGATGCGATACGCCGTTATCAGTCAACCTAAAAAATATCACAGTACTCCTGCCGGAAGCTTCTCGAGTTTGCCGAAGTATTTCGCCTGTTGACGAAGCATTTGGATACCTTAAGAGAGTCATAGTTACTCCTTGCTGTTGCTCCCCATTTTACAACAGGCACATCTACAAGCTTACTCTGGCCAATTCTCCTGAAGGGATACGCTAATATCTGTTGACATAAAGACTTTCACAGTACTCCTGCTGGGAGCTTCTCAACTTTGCCGATGTATTTCGCCTATTGAAGAGGCATTTGGCTACCTTAAGAGAGTCATAGTTACTCCTGTCAGTTGCTCCCCGTTAAACCACAGTCACATCTACGATTTTCCTCTGCCGCTTTCACCAGACGCGATACGCCATTATTTGTCGAAATTATGACTTTCACAGTACTCCTGCTAGGGGTTCCTCCAGTTTACCAATGTATTTCGCCTGTTGACGAACCATTTGGCTACCTTAAGAGAGTCATAGTTACTCCTGTCAGTTGCTCCCCGTTTTACCACAGTCACATTTTCAATCTTATTCTGGCCAGTTCACCTGAAGCGATACGCCATTATCGGTCAACCTAAAGAATTTCACAGTACTCTTGCCGGGGGCTCTCGTGTTTGCCGATGTATTTCGCCTGTTGACGAGGCATTTGGTTACCTTAAGAGAGTCATAGTTACCCCTTGCTGTTGCTCCCCTTTTTACAACAGGCACATCTACAAGCTTACTCTGGCCAATTCTCCTGAAGCGATACGCTAATATCTATTGACATAAAGACTTTCACAGTACTCCTGCCGGGAGCTTTTCGACTTTGCCGATGTATTTCGCCTATTGACGAGGCGTTTGGCTACCTTAAGAGAGTCATAGTTACTCCTGTCAGTTGCTCCCCGTTAAACCACAGTCACATCTACGATTTTCCTCTGCCGCTTTCACCAGCCGCGATACGCCATTATTTGTTGAAATTATGACTTTCACAGTTCTCCTGCTAGGGGTTCCTCCAGTTTACCAATGTATTTCGCCTGTTGACGAAGCATTTGGCCACCTTAAGAGAGTCATAGTTACTCCTGTCAGTTGCTCCCCGTTTTACCACAGTCACATTTTCAATCTTATTCTGGCCAGTTCACCTGATGCGATACGCCGTTATCAGTCAACCTAAAAAATATCACAGTACTCCTGCCGGAAGCTTCTCGAGTTTGCCGAAGTATTTCGCCTGTTGACGAAGCATTTGGATACCTTAAGAGAGTCATAGTTACTCCTTGCTGTTGCTCCCCATTTTACAACAGGCACATCTACAAGCTTACTCTGGCCAATTCTCCTGAAGCGATACGCTAATATCTGTTGACATAAAGACTTTCACAGTACTCCTGCTGGGAGCTTCTCAACTTTGCCGATGTATTTCGCCTATTGAAGAGGCATTTGGTTACCTTAAGAGAGTCATAGTTACTCCTGTCAGTTGCTCCCCGTTAAACCACAGTCACATCTACGATTTTCCTCTGCCGCTTTCACCAGACGCGATACGCCATTATTTGTCGAAATTATGACTTTCACAGTACTCCTGCTAGGGGTTCCTCCAGTTTACCAATGTATTTCGCCTGTTGACGAACCATTTGGCTACCTTAAGAGAGTCATAGTTACTCCTGTCAGTTGCTCCCCGTTTTACCACAGTCACATTTTCAATCTTATTCTGGCCAGTTCACCTGAAGCGATACGCCATTATCGGTCAACCTAAAGAATTTCACAGTACTCTTGCCGGGGGCTCTCGAGTTTGCCGATGTATTTCGCCTGTTGACGAGGCATTTGGTTACCTTAAGAGAGTCATAGTTACCCCTTGCTGTTGCTCCCCTTTTTACAACAGGCACATCTACAAGCTTACTCTGGCCAATTCTCCTGAAGCGATACGCTAATATCTATTGACATAAAGACTTTCACAGTACTCCTGCCGGGAGCTTTTCGACTTTGCCGATGTATTTCGCCTATTGACGAGGCGTTTGGCTACCTTAAGAGAGTCATAGTTACTCCTGCCAGTGTCTCTCCGTTAAACCACAGTCACATCTACCAATTTCCTCTGCCCCTTTCACCAGACGCGATACGCCATTATTTGTCGACATCATGACTTTCAAAGTACTCCTGCTAGGGGCTCCTCCAGTTTACCAATGTATTTCGCCTGTTGACGAGGCATTTGGCTACCTTAAGAGAGTCATACTTACCCCTGTCAGTTGCTCCCCGTTTTACCACAGTCACATTTTCAATCTTATTCTGGCCAGTTCACCCGAAGCGATACGCCACTTGACGAGGCATTTGGCTACCTTAAGAGATTCATAGTTACTCCTGTCAGTTGCTCCCCGTTAAACCACAGTCACAACTACGATTTTCCTCTGCCGCTTTCACCAGCCGCGATACGCCATTATTTGTTGAAATTATGACTTTCACAGTTCTCCTGCTAGGGGTTCCTCCAGTTTACCAATGTATTTCGCCTGTTGACGAAGCATTTGGCTACCTTATGAGAGTCATAGTTACTCCTGTCAGTTGCTCCCCGTTTTACCACAGTCACATTTTCAATCTTATTCTGGCCAGTTCACCTGATGCCTTACGCCGTTATCAGTCAACCTAAAAAATATCACAGTACTCCTGCCGGTAGCTTCTCGAGTTTGCCGAAGTATTTCGCCTGTTGACGAAGCATTTGGATACCTTAAGAGAGTCATAGTTACTCCTTGCTGTTGCTCCCCATTTTACAACAGGCACATCTACAAGCTTACTCTGGCCAATTCTCCTGAAGGGATACGCTAATATCTGTTGACATAAAGACTTTCACAGTACTCCTGCTGGGAGCTTCTCAACTTTGCCGATGTATTTCGCCTATTGAAGAGGCATTTGGCTACCTTAAGAGAGTCATAGTTACTCCTGTCAGTTGCTCCCCGTTAAACCACAGTCACATCTACGATTTTCCTCTGCCGCTTTCACCAGACGCGATGCGCCATTATTTGTCGAAATTATGACTTTCACAGTACTCCTGCTAGGGGTTCCTCCAGTTTACCAATGTATTTCGCCTGTTGACGAACCATTTGGCTACCTTAAGAGAGTCATAGTTACTCCTGTCAGTTGCTCCCCGTTTTACCACAGTCACATTTTCAATCTTATTCTGGCCAGTTCACCTGAAGCGATACGCCATTATCGGTCAACCTAAAGAATTTCACAGTACTCTTGCCGGGGGCTCTCGAGTTTGCCGATGTATTTCGCCTGTTGACGAGGCATTTGGTTACCTTAAGAGAGTCATAGTTACCCCTTGCTGTTGCTCCCCTTTTTACAACAGGCACATCTACAAGCTTACTCTGGCCAATTCTCCTGAAGCGATACGCTAATATCTATTGACATAAAGACTTTCACAGTACTCCTGCTGGGAGCTTTTCGACTTTGCCGATGTATTTCGCCTATTGACGAGGCGTTTGGCTACCTTAAGAGAGTCATAGTTACTCCTGTCAGTTGCTCCCCGTTAAACCACAGTCACATCTACGATTTTCCTCTGCCGCTTTCACCAGCCGCGATACGCCATTATTTGTTGAAATTATGACTTTCACAGTTCTCCTGCTAGGGGTTCCTCCAGTTTACCAATGTATTTCGCCTGTTGACGAAGCATTTGGCTACCTTAAGAGAGTCATAGTTACTCCTGTCAGTTGCTCCCCGTTTTACCACAGTCACATTTTCAATCTTATTCTGGCCAGTTCACCTGATGCGATACGCCGTTATCAGTCAACCTAAAAAATATCACAGTACTCCTGCCGGAAGCTTCTCGAGTTTGCCGAAGTATTTCGCCTGTTGACGAAGCATTTGGATACCTTAAGAGAGTCATAGTTACTCCTTGCTGTTGCTCCCCATTTTACAACAGGCACATCTACAAGCTTACTCTGGCCAATTCTCCTGAAGGGATACGCTAATATCTGTTGACATAAAGACTTTCACAGTACTCCTGCTGGGAGCTTCTCAACTTTGCCGATGTATTTCGCCTATTGAAGAGGCATTTGGCTACCTTAAGAGAGTCATAGTTACTCCTGTCAGTTGCTCCCCGTTAAACCACAGTCACATCTACGATTTTCCTCTGCCGCTTTCACCAGACGCGATACGCCATTATTTGTCGAAATTATGACTTTCACAGTACTCCTGCTAGGGGTTCCTCCAGTTTACCAATGTATTTCGCCTGTTGACGAACCATTTGGCTACCTTAAGAGAGTCATAGTTACTCCTGTCAGTTGCTCCCCGTTTTACCACAGTCACATTTTCAATCTTATTCTGGCCAGTTCACCTGAAGCGATACGCCATTATCGGTCAACCTAAAGAATTTCACAGTACTCTTGCCGGGGGCTCTCGTGTTTGCCGATGTATTTCGCCTGTTGACGAGGCATTTGGTTACCTTAAGAGAGTCATAGTTACCCCTTGCTGTTGCTCCCCTTTTTACAACAGGCACATCTACAAGCTTACTCTGGCCAATTCTCCTGAAGCGATACGCTAATATCTATTGACATAAAGACTTTCACAGTACTCCTGCCGGGAGCTTTTCGACTTTGCCGATGTATTTCGCCTATTGACGAGGCGTTTGGCTACCTTAAGAGAGTCATAGTTACTCCTGTCAGTTGCTCCCCGTTAAACCACAGTCACATCTACGATTTTCCTCTGCCGCTTTCACCAGCCGCGATACGCCATTATTTGTTGAAATTATGACTTTCACAGTTCTCCTGCTAGGGGTTCCTCCAGTTTACCAATGTATTTCGCCTGTTGACGAAGCATTTGGCCACCTTAAGAGAGTCATAGTTACTCCTGTCAGTTGCTCCCCGTTTTACCACAGTCACATTTTCAATCTTATTCTGGCCAGTTCACCTGATGCGATACGCCGTTATCAGTCAACCTAAAAAATATCACAGTACTCCTGCCGGAAGCTTCTCGAGTTTGCCGAAGTATTTCGCCTGTTGACGAAGCATTTGGATACCTTAAGAGAGTCATAGTTACTCCTTGCTGTTGCTCCCCATTTTACAACAGGCACATCTACAAGCTTACTCTGGCCAATTCTCCTGAAGCGATACGCTAATATCTGTTGACATAAAGACTTTCACAGTACTCCTGCTGGGAGCTTCTCAACTTTGCCGATGTATTTCGCCTATTGAAGAGGCATTTGGTTACCTTAAGAGAGTCATAGTTACTCCTGTCAGTTGCTCCCCGTTAAACCACAGTCACATCTACGATTTTCCTCTGCCGCTTTCACCAGACGCGATACGCCATTATTTGTCGAAATTATGACTTTCACAGTACTCCTGCTAGGGGTTCCTCCAGTTTACCAATGTATTTCGCCTGTTGACGAACCATTTGGCTACCTTAAGAGAGTCATAGTTACTCCTGTCAGTTGCTCCCCGTTTTACCACAGTCACATTTTCAATCTTATTCTGGCCAGTTCACCTGAAGCGATACGCCATTATCGGTCAACCTAAAGAATTTCACAGTACTCTTGCCGGGGGCTCTCGAGTTTGCCGATGTATTTCGCCTGTTGACGAGGCATTTGGTTACCTTAAGAGAGTCATAGTTACCCCTTGCTGTTGCTCCCCTTTTTACAACAGGCACATCTACAAGCTTACTCTGGCCAATTCTCCTGAAGCGATACGCTAATATCTATTGACATAAAGACTTTCACAGTACTCCTGCCGGGAGCTTTTCGACTTTGCCGATGTATTTCGCCTATTGACGAGGCGTTTGGCTACCTTAAGAGAGTCATAGTTACTCCTGCCAGTGTCTCTCCGTTAAACCACAGTCACATCTACCAATTTCCTCTGCCCCTTTCACCAGACGCGATACGCCATTATTTGTCGACATCATGACTTTCAAAGTACTCCTGCTAGGGGCTCCTCCAGTTTACCAATGTATTTCGCCTGTTGACGAGGCATTTGGCTACCTTAAGAGAGTCATACTTACCCCTGTCAGTTGCTCCCCGTTTTACCACAGTCACATTTTCAATCTTATTCTGGCCAGTTCACCCGAAGCGATACGCCACTTGACGAGGCATTTGGCTACCTTAAGAGATTCATAGTTACTCCTGTCAGTTGCTCCCCGTTAAACCACAGTCACAACTACGATTTTCCTCTGCCGCTTTCACCAGCCGCGATACGCCATTATTTGTTGAAATTATGACTTTCACAGTTCTCCTGCTAGGGGTTCCTCCAGTTTACCAATGTATTTCGCCTGTTGACGAAGCATTTGGCTACCTTATGAGAGTCATAGTTACTCCTGTCAGTTGCTCCCCGTTTTACCACAGTCACATTTTCAATCTTATTCTGGCCAGTTCACCTGATGCCTTACGCCGTTATCAGTCAACCTAAAAAATATCACAGTACTCCTGCCGGTAGCTTCTCGAGTTTGCCGAAGTATTTCGCCTGTTGACGAAGCATTTGGATACCTTAAGAGAGTCATAGTTACTCCTTGCTGTTGCTCCCCATTTTACAACAGGCACATCTACAAGCTTACTCTGGCCAATTCTCCTGAAGGGATACGCTAATATCTGTTGACATAAAGACTTTCACAGTACTCCTGCTGGGAGCTTCTCAACTTTGCCGATGTATTTCGCCTATTGAAGAGGCATTTGGCTACCTTAAGAGAGTCATAGTTACTCCTGTCAGTTGCTCCCCGTTAAACCACAGTCACATCTACGATTTTCCTCTGCCGCTTTCACCAGACGCGATGCGCCATTATTTGTCGAAATTATGACTTTCACAGTACTCCTGCTAGGGGTTCCTCCAGTTTACCAATGTATTTCGCCTGTTGACGAACCATTTGGCTACCTTAAGAGAGTCATAGTTACTCCTGTCAGTTGCTCCCCGTTTTACCACAGTCACATTTTCAATCTTATTCTGGCCAGTTCACCTGAAGCGATACGCCATTATCGGTCAACCTAAAGAATTTCACAGTACTCTTGCCGGGGGCTCTCGAGTTTGCCGATGTATTTCGCCTGTTGACGAGGCATTTGGTTACCTTAAGAGAGTCATAGTTACCCCTTGCTGTTGCTCCCCTTTTTACAACAGGCACATCTACAAGCTTACTCTGGCCAATTCTCCTGAAGCGATACGCTAATATCTATTGACATAAAGACTTTCACAGTACTCCTGCTGGGAGCTTTTCGACTTTGCCGATGTATTTCGCCTATTGACGAGGCGTTTGGCTACCTTAAGAGAGTCATAGTTACTCCTGTCAGTTGCTCCCCGTTAAACCACAGTCACATCTACGATTTTCCTCTGCCGCTTTCACCAGCCGCGATACGCCATTATTTGTTGAAATTATGACTTTCACAGTTCTCCTGCTAGGGGTTCCTCCAGTTTACCAATGTATTTCGCCTGTTGACGAAGCATTTGGCTACCTTAAGAGAGTCATAGTTACTCCTGTCAGTTGCTCCCCGTTTTACCACAGTCACATTTTCAATCTTATTCTGGCCAGTTCACCTGATGCGATACGCCGTTATCAGTCAACCTAAAAAATATCACAGTACTCCTGCCGGAAGCTTCTCGAGTTTGCCGAAGTATTTCGCCTGTTGACGAAGCATTTGGATACCTTAAGAGAGTCATAGTTACTCCTTGCTGTTGCTCCCCATTTTACAACAGGCACATCTACAAGCTTACTCTGGCCAATTCTCCTGAAGCGATACGCTAATATCTGTTGACATAAAGACTTTCACAGTACTCCTGCTGGGAGCTTCTCAACTTTGCCGATGTATTTCGCCTATTGAAGAGGCATTTGGTTACCTTAAGAGAGTCATAGTTACTCTTGTCAGTTGCTCCCCGTTAAACCACAGTCACATCTACGATTTTCCTCTGCCGCTTTCACCAGACGCGATACGCCATTATTTGTCGAAATTATGACTTTCACAGTACTCCTGCTAGGGGTTCCTCCAGTTTACCAATGTATTTCGCCTGTTGACGAACCATTTGGCTACCTTAAGAGAGTCATAGTTACTCCTGTCAGTTGCTCCCCGTTTTACCACAGTCACATTTTCAATCTTATTCTGGCCAGTTCACCTGAAGCGATACGCCATTATCGGTCAACCTAAAGAATTTCACAGTACTCTTGCCGGGGGCTCTCGAGTTTGCCGATGTATTTCGCCTGTTGACGAGGCATTTGGTTACCTTAAGAGAGTCATAGTTACCCCTTGCTGTTGCTCCCCTTTTTACAACAGGCACATCTACAAGCTTACTCTGGCCAATTCTCCTGAAGCGATACGCTAATATCTATTGACATAAAGACTTTCACAGTACTCCTGCCGGGAGCTTTTCGACTTTGCCGATGTATTTCGCCTATTGACGAGGCGTTTGGCTACCTTAAGAGAGTCATAGTTACTCCTGCCAGTGTCTCTCCGTTAAACCACAGTCACATCTACCATTTTCCTCTGCCCCTTTCACCAGACGCGATACGCCATTATTTGTCGACATCATGACTTTGAAAGTACTCCTGCTAGGGGCTCCTCCAGTTTACCAATGTATTTCGCCTGTTGACGAGGCATTTGGCTACCTTAAGAGAGTCATACTTACCCCTGTCAGTTGCTCCCCGTTTTACCACAGTCACATTTTCAATCTTATTCTGGCCAGTTCACCCGAAGCGATACGCCACTTGACGAGGCATTTGGCTACCTTAAGAGAGTCATAGTTACTCCTGTCAGTTGCTCCCCGTTAAACCACAGTCACAACTACGATTTTCCTCTGCCGCTTTCACCAGCCGCGATACGCCATTATTTGTTGAAATTATGACTTTCACAGTTCTCCTGCTAGGGGTTCCTCCAGTTTACCAATGTATTTCGCCTGTTGACGAAGCATTTGGCTACCTTAAGAGAGTCATAGTTACTCCTGTCAGTTGCTCCCCGTTTTACCACAGTCACATTTTCAATCTTATTCTGGCCAGTTCACCTGATGCGATACGCCGTTATCAGTCAACCTAAAAAATATCACAGTACTCCTGCCGGAAGCTTCTCGAGTTTGCCGAAGTATTTCGCCTGTTGACGAAGCATTTGGATACCTTAAGAGAGTCATAGTTACTCCTTGCTGTTGCTCCCCATTTTACAACAGGCACATCTACAAGCTTACTCTGGCCAATTCTCCTGAAGCGATACGCTAATATCTGTTGACATAAAGACTTTCACAGTACTCCTGCTGGGAGCTTCTCAACTTTGCCGATGTATTTCGCCTATTGAAGAGGCATTTGGCTACCTTAAGAGAGTCATAGTTACTCCTGTCAGTTGCTCCCCGTTAAACCACAGTCACATCTACGATTTTCCTCTGCCGCTTTCACCAGACGCGATACGCCATTATTTGTCGAAATTATGACTTTCACAGTACTCCTGCTAGGGGTTCCTCCAGTTTACCAATGTATTTCGCCTGTTGACGAACCATTTGGCTACCTTAAGAGAGTCATAGTTGCTCCTGTCAGTTGCTCCCCGTTTTACCACAGTCACATTTTCAATCTTATTCTGGCCAGTTCACCTGAAGCGATACGCCATTATCGGTCAACCTAAAGAATTTCACAGTACTCTTGCCGGGGGCTCTCGAGTTTGCCGATGTATTTCGCCTGTTGACGAGGCATTTGGTTACCTTAAGAGAGTCATAGTTACCCCTTGCTGTTGCTCCCCTTTTTACAACAGGCACATCTACAAGCTTACTCTGGCCAATTCTCCTGAAGCGATACGCTAATATCTATTGACATAAAGACTTTCACAGTACTCCTGCCGGGAGCTTTTCGACTTTGCCGATGTATTTCGCCTATTGACGAGGCGTTTGGCTACCTTAAGAGAGTCATAGTTACTCCTGTCAGTTGCTCCCCGTTAAACCACAGTCACATCTACGATTTTCCTCTGCCGCTTTCACCAGCCGCGATACGCCATTATTTGTTGAAATTATGACTTTCACAGTTCTCCTGCTAGGGGTTCCTCCAGTTTACCAATGTATTTCGCCTGTTGACGAAGCATTTGGCTACCTTAAGAGAGTCATAGTTACTCCTGTCAGTTGCTCCCCGTTTTACCACAGTCACATTTTCAATCTTATTCTGGCCAGTTCACCTGATGCGATACGCCGTTATCAGTCAACCTAAAAAATATCACAGTACTCCTGCCGGAAGCTTCTCGAGTTTGCCGAAGTATTTCGCCTGTTGACGAAGCATTTGGATACCTTAAGAGAGTCATAGTTACTCCTTGCTGTTGCTCCCCATTTTACAACAGGCACATCTACAAGCTTACTCTGGCCAATTCTCCTGAAGCGATACGCTAATATCTGTTGACATAAAGACTTTCACAGTACTCCTGCTGGGAGCTTCTCAACTTTGCCGATGTATTTCGCCTATTGAAGAGGCATTTGGCTACCTTAAGAGAGTCATAGTTACTCCTGTCAGTTGCTCCCCGTTAAACCACAGTCACATCTACGATTTTCCTCTGCCGCTTTCACCAGACGCGATACGCCATTATTTGTCGAAATTATGACTTTCACAGTACTCCTGCTAGGGGTTCCTCCAGTTTACCAATGTATTTCGCCTGTTGACGAACCATTTGGCTACCTTAAGAGAGTCATAGTTGCTCCTGTCAGTTGCTCCCCGTTTTACCACAGTCACATTTTCAATCTTATTCTGGCCAGTTCACCTGAAGCGATACGCCATTATCGGTCAACCTAAAGAATTTCACAGTACTCTTGCCGGGGGCTCTCGAGTTTGCCGATGTATTTCGCCTGTTGACGAGGCATTTGGTTACCTTAAGAGAGTCATAGTTACCCCTTGCTGTTGCTCCCCTTTTTACAACAGGCACATCTACAAGCTTACTCTGGCCAATTCTCCTGAAGCGATACGCTAATATCTATTGACATAAAGACTTTCACAGTACTCCTGCCGGGAGCTTTTCGACTTTGCCGATGTATTTCGCCTATTGACGAGGCGTTTGGCTACCTTAAGAGAGTCATAGTTACTCCTGCCAGTGTCTCTCCGTTAAACCACAGTCACATCTACCATTTTCCTCTGCCCCTTTCACCAGACGCGATACGCCATTATTTGTCGACATCATGACTTTGAAAGTACTCCTGCTAGGGGCTCCTCCAGTTTACCAATGTATTTCGCCTGTTGACGAGGCATTTGGCTACCTTAAGAGAGTCATACTTACCCCTGTCAGTTGCTCCCCGTTTTACCACAGTCACATTTTCAATCTTATTCTGGCCAGTTCACCCGAAGCGATACGCCACTTGACGAGGCATTTGGCTACCTTAAGAGAGTCATAGTTACTCCTGTCAGTTGCTCCCCGTTAAACCACAGTCACAACTACGATTTTCCTCTGCCGCTTTCACCAGCCGCGATACGCCATTATTTGTTGAAATTATGACTTTCACAGTTCTCCTGCTAGGGGTTCCTCCAGTTTACCAATGTATTTCGCCTGTTGACGAAGCATTTGGCTACCTTAAGAGAGTCATAGTTACTCCTGTCAGTTGCTCCCCGTTTTACCACAGTCACATTTTCAATCTTATTCTGGCCAGTTCACCTGATGCGATACGCCGTTATCAGTCAACCTAAAAAATATCACAGTACTCCTGCCGGAAGCTTCTCGAGTTTGCCGAAGTATTTCGCCTGTTGACGAAGCATTTGGATACCTTAAGAGAGTCATAGTTACTCCTTGCTGTTGCTCCCCATTTTACAACAGGCACATCTACAAGCTTACTCTGGCCAATTCTCCTGAAGCGATACGCTAATATCTATTGACATAAAGACTTTCACAGTACTCCTGCCGGGAGCTTTTCGACTTTGCCGATGTATTTCGCCTATTGACGAGGCGTTTGGCTACCTTAAGAGAGTCATAGTTACTCCTGTCAGTTGCTCCCCGTTAAACCACAGTCACATCTACGATTTTCCTCTGCCGCTTTCACCAGCCGCGATACGCCATTATTTGTTGAAATTATGACTTTCACAGTTCTCCTGCTAGGGGTTCCTCCAGTTTACCAATGTATTTCGCCTGTTGACGAAGCATTTGGCTACCTTAAGAGAGTCATAGTTACTCCTGTCAGTTGCTCCCCGTTTTACCACAGTCACATTTTCAATCTTATTCTGGCCAGTTCACCTGATGCGATACGCCGTTATCAGTCAACCTAAAAAATATCACAGTACTCCTGCCGGAAGCTTCTCGAGTTTGCCGAAGTATTTCGCCTGTTGACGAAGCATTTGGATACCTTCAGAGAGTCATAGTTACTCCTTGCTGTTGCTCCCCATTTTACAACAGGCACATCTACAAGCTTACTCTGGCCAATTCTCCTGAAGCGATACGCTAATATCTGTTGACATAAAGACTTTCACAGTACTCCTGCTGGGAGCTTCTCAACTTTGCCGATGTATTTCGCCTATTGAAGAGGCATTTGGTTACCTTAAGAGAGTCATAGTTACTCCTGTCAGTTGCTCCCCGTTAAACCACAGTCACATCTACGATTTTCCTCTGCCGCTTTCACCAGACGCGATACGCCATTATTTGTCGAAATTATGACTTTCACAGTACTCCTGCTAGGGGTTCCTCCAGTTTACCAATGTATTTCGCCTGTTGACGAACCATTTGGCTACCTTAAGAGAGTCATAGTTACTCCTGTCAGTTGCTCCCCGTTTTACCACAGTCACATTTTCAATCTTATTCTGGCCAGTTCACCTGAAGCGATACGCCATTATCGGTCAACCTAAAGAATTTCACAGTACTCTTGCCGGGGGCTCTCGAGTTTGCCGATGTATTTCGCCTGTTGACGAGGCATTTGGTTACTTTAAGAGAGTCATAGTTACCCCTTGCTGTTGCTCCCCTTTTTACAA
Source organism: Schistocerca americana (assembly GCF_021461395.2). NCBI lineage: Eukaryota > Metazoa > Arthropoda > Insecta > Orthoptera > Acrididae > Schistocerca > Schistocerca americana. The sequence goes on from NC_060130.1 coordinate 64,268,864, forward strand.
CAGGCACATCTACAAGCTTACTCTGGCCAATTCTCCTGAAGCGATACGCTAATATCTATTGACATAAAGACTTTCACAGTACTCCTGCCGGGAGCTTTTCGACTTTGCCGATGTATTTCGCCTATTGACGAGGCGTTTGGCTACCTTAAGAGAGTCATAGTTACTCCTGTCAGTTGCTCCCCGTTAAACCACAGTCACATCTACGATTTTCCTCTGCCGCTTTCACCAGCCGCGATACGCCATTATTTGTTGAAATTATGACTTTCACAGTTCTCCTGCTAGGGGTTCCTCCAGTTTACCAATGTATTTCGCCTGTTGACGAAGCATTTGGCTACCTTAAGAGAGTCATAGTTACTCCTGTCAGTTGCTCCCCGTTTTACCACAGTCACATTTTCAATCTTATTCTGGCCAGTTCACCTGATGCGATACGCCGTTATCAGTCAACCTAAAAAATATCACAGTACTCCTGCCGGAAGCTTCTCGAGTTTGCCGAAGTATTTCGCCTGTTGACGAAGCATTTGGATACCTTAAGAGAGTCATAGTTACTCCTTGCTGTTGCTCCCCATTTTACAACAGGCACATCTACAAGCTTACTCTGGCCAATTCTCCTGAAGCGATACGCTAATATCTGTTGACATAAAGACTTTCACAGTACTCCTGCTGGGAGCTTCTCAACTTTGCCGATGTATTTCGCCTATTGAAGAGGCATTTGGCTACCTTAAGAGAGTCATAGTTACTCCTGTCAGTTGCTCCCCGTTAAACCACAGTCACATCTACGATTTTCCTCTGCCGCTTTCACCAGACGCGATACGCCATTATTTGTCGAAATTATGACTTTCACAGTACTCCTGCTAGGGGTTCCTCCAGTTTACCAATGTATTTCGCCTGTTGACGAACCATTTGGCTACCTTAAGAGAGTCATAGTTACTCCTGTCAGTTGCTCCCCGTTTTACCACAGTCTCATTTTCAATCTTATTCTGGCCAGTTCACCTGAAGCGATACGCCATTATCGGTCAACCTAAAGAATTTCACAGTACTCTTGCCGGGAGCTCTCGAGTTTGCCGATGTACACTCCTGGAAATGGAAAAAAGAACACATTGACACCGGTGTGTCAGACCCACCATACTTGCTCCGGACACTGCGAGAGGGCTGTACAAGCAATGATCACACGCACGGCACAGCGGACACACCAGGAACCGCGGTGTTGTCCGTCGAATGGCGCTAGCTGCGCAGCATTTGTGCACCGCCGCCGTCAGTGTCAGCCAGTTTGCCGTGGCATACGGAGCTCCATCGCAGTCTTTAACACTGGTAGCATGCCGCGACAGCGTGGACGTGAACCGTATGTGCAGTTGACGGACTTTGAGCGAGGGCGTATGGTGGGCATGCGGGAGGCCGGGTGGACGTACCGCCGAATTGCTCAACACGTGGGGCGTGAGGTCTCCACAGTACATCGATGTTGTCGCCAGTGGTCGGCGGAAGGTGCACGTGCCCGTCGACCTGGAACCGGACCGCAGCGACGCACGGATGCACGCCAAGACCGTAGGATCCTACGCAGTGCCGTAGGGGACCGCACCGCCACTTCCCAGCAAATTAGGGACACTGTTGCTCCTGGGGTATCGGCGAGGACCATTCGCAACCGTCTCCATGAAGCTGGGCTACGGTCCCGCACACCGTTAGGCCGTCTTCCGCTCACGCCCCAACATCGTGCAGCCCGCTTCCAGTGGTGTCGCGACAGGCGTGAATGGAGGGACGAATGGAGACGTGTCGTCTTCAGCGATGAGAGTCGCTTCTCCCTTGGTGCCAATGATGGTCGTATGCGTGTTTGGCGCTGTGCAGGTGAGCGCCACAAACAGGACTGCATACGACCGAGGCACACAGGGCCAACACCCGGCATCATGGTGTGGGGAGCGATCTCCTACACTGGCCGTACACCACTGGTGATCGTCGAGGGGACACTGAATAGTGCACGGTACATCCAAACCGTCATCGAACCCATCGTTCTACCATTCCTAGACCGGCAGGGAACTTGCTGTTCCAACAGGACAATGCACGTCCGCATGTATCCCGTGCCACCCAACGTGCTCTAGAAGGTGTAAGTCAACTACCCTGGCCAGCAAGATCTCCGGATCTGTCCCCCATTGAGCATGTTTGGGACTGGATGAAGCGTCGTCTCACGCGGTCTGCACGTCCAGCACGAACGCTGGTCCAACTGAGGCGCCAGGTGGAAATGGCATGCCAAGCCGTTCCACAGGACTACATCCAGCATCTCTACGATCGTCTCCATTGGAGAATAGCAGCCTGCATTGCTGCGAAAGGTGGATATACACTGTACTAGTGCCGACATTGTGCATGCTCTGTTGCCTGTGTCTATGTGCCTGTGGTTCTGTCAGTGTGATCATGTGATGTATCTGACCCCAGGAATGTGTCAATAAAGTTTCCCCTTCCTGGGACAATGAATTCACGGTGTTCTTATTTCAATTTCCAGGAGTGTATTTCGCCTGTTGACGAGGCATTTGGTTACCTTAAGAGAGTCATAGTTACCCCTTGCTGTTGCTCCCCTTTTTACAACAGGCACATCTACAAGCTTACTCTGGCCAATTCTCCTGAAGCGATACCCTAATATCTATTGACATAAAGACTTTCACAGTACTCCTGCCGGGAGCTTCTCGACTTTGCCGATGTATTTCGCCTATTGACGAGGCGTTTGGCTACCTTAAGAGAGTCATAGTTACTCCTGCCAGTGTCTCTCCGTTAAACCACAGTCACATCTACCATTTTCCTCTGCCCCTTTCACCAGACGCGATACGCCATTATTTGTCGACATCATGACTTTCAAAGTACTCCTGCTAGGGGCTCCTCCAGTTTACCAATGTATTTCGCCTGTTGACGAGGCATTTGGCTACCTTAAGAGAGTCATACTTACCCCTGTCAGTTGCTCCCCGTTTTACCACAGTCACATTTTCAATCTTATTCTGGCCAGTTCACCTGATGCGATACGCCGTTATCAGTCAACCTAAAAAATATCACAGTACTCCTGCCGGAAGCTTCTCGAGTTTGCCGAAGTATTTCGCCTGTTGACGAAGCATTTGGATACCTTAAGAGAGTCATAGTTACTCCTTGCTGTTGCTCCCCATTTTACAACAGGCACATCTACAAGCTTACTCTGGCCAATTCTCCTGAAGCGATACGCTAATATCTGTTGACATAAAGACTTTCTCAGTACTCCTGCTGGGAGCTTCTCAACTTTGCCGATGTATTTCGCCTATTGAAGAGGCATTTGGCTACCTTAAGAGAGTCATAGTTACTCCTGTCAGTTGCTCCCCGTTAAACCACAGTCACATCTACGATTTTCCTCTGCCGCTTTCACCAGACGCGATACGCCATTATTTGTCGAAATTATGACTTTCACAGTACTCCTGCTAGGGGTTCCTCCAGTTTACCAATGTATTTCGCCTGTTGACGAACCATTTGGCTACCTTAAGAGAGTCATAGTTACTCCTGTCAGTTGCTCCCCGTTTTACCACAGTCACATTTTCAATCTTATTCTGGCCAGTTCACCTGAAGCGATACGCCATTATCGGTCAACCTAAAGAATTTCACAGTACTCTTGCCGGGAGCTCTCGAGTTTGCCGATGTATTTCGCCTGTTGACGAGGCATTTGGTTACCTTAAGAGAGTCATAGTTACCCCTTTCTGTTGCTCCCCTTTTTACAACAGGCACATCTACAAGCTTACTCTGGCCAATTCTCCTGAAGCGATACGCTAATATCTATTGACATAAAGACTTTCACAGTACTCCTGCCGGGAGCTTTTCGACTTTGCCGATGTATTTCGCCTATTGACGAGGCGTTTGGCTACCTTAAGAGAGTCATAGTTACTCCTGCCAGTGTCTCTCCGTTAAACCACAGTCACATCTACCATTTTCCTCTGCCCCTTTCACCAGACGCGATACGCCATTATTTGTCGACATCATGACTTTCAAAGTACTCCTGCTAGGGGCTCCTCCAGTTTACCAATGTATTTCGCCTGTTGACGAGCCATTTGGCTACCTTAAGAGAGTCATACTTACCCCTGTCAGTTGCTCCCCGTTTTACCACAGTCACATTTTCAATCTTATTCTGGCCAGTTCACCCGAAGCGATACGCCACTTGACGAGGCATTTGGCTACCTTAAGAGAGTCATAGTTACTCCTGTCAGTTGCTCCCCTTTAAACCACAGTCACAACTACGATTTTCCTCTGCCGCTTTCACCAGCCGCGATACGCCATTATTTGTTGAAATTATGACTTTCACAGTTCTCCTGCTAGGGGTTCCTCCAGTTTACCAATGTATTTCGCCTGTTGACGAAGCATTTGGCTACCTTAAGAGAGTCATAGTTACTCCTGTCAGTTGCTCCCCGTTTTACCACAGTCACATTTTCAATCTTATTCTGGCCAGTTCACCTGATGCGATACGCCGTTATCAGTCAACCTAAAAAATATCACAGTACTCCTGCCGGAAGCTTCTCGAGTTTGCCGAAGTATTTCGCCTGTTGACGAAGCATTTGGATACCTTAAGAGAGTCATAGTTACTCCTTGCTGTTGCTCCCCATTTTACAACAGGCACATCTACAAGCTTACTCTGGCCAATTCTCCTGAAGCGATACGCTAATATCTGTTGACATAAAGACTTTCACAGTACTCCTGCTGGGAGCTTCTCAACTTTGCCGATGTATTTCGCCTATTGAAGAGGCATTTGGCTACCTTAAGAGAGTCATAGTTACTCCTGTCAGTTGCTCCCCGTTAAACCACAGTCACATCTACGATTTTCCTCTGCCGCTTTCACCAGACGCGATACGCCATTATTTGTCGAAATTATGACTTTCACAGTACTCCTGCTAGGGGTTCCTCCAGTTTACCAATGTATTTCGCCTGTTGACGAACCATTTGGCTACCTTCAGAGAGTCATAGTTACTCCTGTCAGTTGCTCCCCGTTTTACCACAGTCACATTTTCAATCTTATTCTGGCCAGTTCACCTGAAGCGATACGCCATTATCGGTCAACCTAAAGAATTTCACAGTACTCTTGCCGGGGGCTCTCGAGTTTGCCGATGTATTTCGCCTGTTGACGAGGCATTTGGTTACCTTAAGAGAGTCATAGTTACCCCTTGCTGTTGCTCCCCTTTTTACAACAGGCACATCTACAAGCTTACTCTGGCCAATTCTCCTGAAGCGATACGCTAATATCTATTGACATAAAGACTTTCACAGTACTCCTGCCGGGAGCTTTTCGACTTTGCCGATGTATTTCGCCTATTGACGAGGCGTTTGGCTACCTTAAGAGAGTCATAGTTACTCCTGTCAGTTGCTCCCCGTTAAACCACAGTCACATCTACGATTTTCCTCTGCCGCTTTCACCAGCCGCGATACGCCATTATTTGTTGAAATTATGACTTTCACAGTTCTCCTGCTAGGGGTTCCTCCAGTTTACCAATGTATTTCGCCTGTTGACGAAGCATTTGGCTACCTTAAGAGAGTCATAGTTACTCCTGTCAGTTGCTCCCCGTTTTACCACAGTCACATTTTCAATCTTATTCTGGCCAGTTCACCTGATGCGATACGCCGTTATCAGTCAACCTAAAAAATATCACAGTACTCCTGCCGGAAGCTTCTCGAGTTTGCCGAAGTATTTCGCCTGTTGACGAAGCATTTGGATACCTTAAGAGAGTCATAGTTACTCCTTGCTGTTGCTCCCCATTTTACAACAGGCACATCTACAAGCTTACTCTGGCCAATTCTCCTGAAGCGATACGCTAATATCTGTTGACATAAAGACTTTCACAGTACTCCTGCTGGGAGCTTCTCAACTTTGCCGATGTATTTCGCCTATTGAAGAGGCATTTGGCTACCTTAAGAGAGTCATAGTTACTCCTGTCAGTTGCTCCCCGTTAAACCACAGTCACATCTACGATTTTCCTCTGCCGCTTTCACCAGACGCGATACGCCATTATTTGTCGAAATTATGACTTTCACAGTACTCCTGCTAGGGGTTCCTCCAGTTTACCAATGTATTTCGCCTGTTGACGAACCATTTGGCTACCTTAAGAGAGTCATAGTTACTCCTGTCAGTTGCTCCCCGTTTTACCACAGTCACATTTTCAATCTTATTCTGGCCAGTTCACCTGAAGCGATACGCCATTATCGGTCAACCTAAAGAATTTCACAGTACTCTTGCCGGGAGCTCTCGAGTTTGCCGATGTATTTCGCCTGTTGACGAGGCATTTGGTTACCTTAAGAGAGTCATAGTTACCCCTTGCTGTTGCTCCCCTTTTTACAACAGGCACATCTACAAGCTTACTCTGGCCAATTCTCCTGAAGCGATACGCTAATATCTATTGACATAAAGACTTTCACAGTACTCCTGCCGGGAGCTTTTCGACTTTGCCGATGTATTTCGCCTATTGACGAGGCGTTTGGCTACCTTAAGAGAGTCATAGTTACTCCTGCCAGTGTCTCTCCGTTAAACCACAGTCACATCTACCATTTTCCTCTGCCCCTTTCACCAGACGCGATACGCCATTATTTGTCGACATCATGACTTTCAAAGTACTCCTGCTAGGGGCTCCTCCAGTTTACCAATGTATTTCGCCTGTTGACGAGGCATTTGGCTACCTTAAGAGAGTCATACTTACCCCTGTCAGTTGCTCCCCGTTTTACCACAGTCACATTTTCAATCTTATTCTGGCCAGTTCACCCGAAGCGATACGCCACTTGACGAGGCATTTGGCTACCTTAAGAGAGTCATAGTTACTCCTGTCAGTTGCTCCCCTTTAAACCACAGTCACAACTACGATTTTCCTCTGCCGCTTTCACCAGCCGCGATACGCCATTATTTGTTGAAATTATGACTTTCACAGTTCTCCTGCTAGGGGTTCCTCCAGTTTACCAATGTATTTCGCCTGTTGACGAAGCATTTGGCTACCTTAAGAGAGTCATAGTTACTCCTGTCAGTTGCTCCCCGTTTTACCACAGTCACATTTTCAATCTTATTCTGGCCAGTTCACCTGATGCGATACGCCGTTATCAGTCAACCTAAAAAATATCACAGTACTCCTGCCGGAAGCTTCTCGAGTTTGCCGAAGTATTTCGCCTGTTGACGAAGCATTTGGATACCTTAAGAGAGTCATAGTTACTCCTTGCTGTTGCTCCCCATTTTACAACAGGCACATCTACAAGCTTACTCTGGCCAATTCTCCTGAAGCGATACGCTAATATCTGTTGACATAAAGACTTTCACAGTACTCCTGCTGGGAGCTTCTCAACTTTGCCGATGTATTTCGCCTATTGAAGAGGCATTTGGCTACCTTAAGAGAGTCATAGTTACTCCTGTCAGTTGCTCCCCGTTAAACCACAGTCACATCTACGATTTTCCTCTGCCGCTTTCACCAGACGCGATACGCCATTATTTGTCGAAATTATGACTTTCACAGTACTCCTGCTAGGGGTTCCTCCAGTTTACCAATGTGTTTCGCCTGTTGACGAACCATTTGGCTACCTTCAGAGAGTCATAGTTACTCCTGTCAGTTGCTCCCCGTTTTACCACAGTCACATTTTCAATCTTATTCTGGCCAGTTCACCTGAAGCGATACGCCATTATCGGTCAACCTAAAGAATTTCACAGTACTCTTGCCGGGGGCTCTCGAGTTTGCCGATGTATTTCGCCTGTTGACGAGGCATTTGGTTACCTTAAGAGAGTCATAGTTACCCCTTGCTGTTGCTCCCCTTTTTACAACAGGCACATCTACAAGCTTACTCTGGCCAATTCTCCTGAAGCGATACGCTAATATCTATTGACATAAAGACTTTCACAGTACTCCTGCCGGGAGCTTTTCGACTTTGCCGATGTATTTCGCCTATTGACGAGGCGTTTGGCTACCTTAAGAGAGTCATAGTTACTCCTGTCAGTTGCTCCCCGTTAAACCACAGTCACATCTACGATTTTCCTCTGCCGCTTTCACCAGCCGCGATACGCCATTATTTGTTGAAATTATGACTTTCACAGTTCTCCTGCTAGGGGTTCCTCCAGTTTACCAATGTATTTCGCCTGTTGACGAAGCATTTGGCTACCTTAAGAGAGTCATAGTTACTCCTGTCAGTTGCTCCCCGTTTTACCACAGTCACATTTTCAATCTTATTCTGGCCAGTTCACCTGATGCGATACGCCGTTATCAGTCAACCTAAAAAATATCACAGTACTCCTGCCGGAAGCTTCTCGAGTTTGCCGAAGTATTTCGCCTGTTGACGAAGCATTTGGATACCTTAAGAGAGTCATAGTTACTCCTTGCTGTTGCTCCCCATTTTACAACAGGCACATCTACAAGCTTACTCTGGCCAATTCTCCTGAAGCGATACGCTAATATCTGTTGACATAAAGACTTTCACAGTACTCCTGCTGGGAGCTTCTCAACTTTGCCGATGTATTTCGCCTATTGAAGAGGCATTTGGCTACCTTAAGAGAGTCATAGTTACTCCTGTCAGTTGCTCCCCGTTAAACCACAGTCACATCTACGATTTTCCTCTGCCGCTTTCACCAGACGCGATACGCCATTATTTGTCGAAATTATGACTTTCACAGTACTCCTGCTAGGGGTTCCTCCAGTTTACCAATGTATTTCGCCTGTTGACGAACCATTTGGCTACCTTAAGAGAGTCATAGTTACTCCTGTCAGTTGCTCCCCGTTTTACCACAGTCACATTTTCAATCTTATTCTGGCCAGTTCACCTGAAGCGATACGCCATTATCGGTCAACCTAAAGAATTTCACAGTACTCTTGCCGGGAGCTCTCGAGTTTGCCGATGTATTTCGCCTGTTGACGAGGCATTTGTTTACCTTAAGAGAGTCATAGTTACCCCTTGCTGTTGCTCCCCTTTTTACAACAGGCACATCTACAAGCTTACTCTGGCCAATTCTCCTGAAGCGATACGCTAATATCTATTGACATAAAGACTTTCACAGTACTCCTGCCGGGAGCTTTTCGACTTTGCCGATGTATTTCGCCTATTGACGAGGCGTTTGGCTACCTTAAGAGAGTCATAGTTACCCCTGCCAGTGTCTCTCCGTTAAACCACAGTCACATCTACCATTTTCCTCTGCCCCTTTCACCAGACGCGATACGCCATTATTTGTCGACATCATGACTTTCAAAGTACTCCTGCTAGGGGCTCCTCCAGTTTACCAATGTATTTCGCCTGTTGACGAGGCATTTGGCTACCTTAAGAGAGTCATACTTACCCCTGTCAGTTGCTCCCCGTTTTACCACAGTCACATTTTCAATCTTATTCTGGCCAGTTCACCCGAAGCGATACGCCACTTGACGAGGCATTTGGCTACCTTAAGAGAGTCATAGTTACACCTGTCAGTTGCTCCCCGTTAAACCACAGTCACAACTACGATTTTCCTCTGCCGCTTTCACCAGCCGCGATAAGCCATTATTTGTTGAAATTATGACTTTCACAGTTCTCCTGCTAGGGGTTCCTCCAGTTTACCAATGTATTTCGCCTGTTGACGAAGCATTTGGCTACCTTAAGAGAGTCATAGTTACTCCTGTCAGTTGCTCCCCGTTTTACCACAGTCACATTTTCAATCTTATTCTGGCCAGTTCACCTGATGCGATACGCCGTTATCAGTCAACCTAAAAAATATCACAGTACTCCTGCCGGAAGCTTCTCGAGTTTGCCGAAGTATTTCGCCTGTTGACGAAGCATTTGGATACCTTAAGAGAGTCATAGTTACTCCTTGCTGTTGCTCCCCATTTTACAACAGGCACATCTACAAGCTTACTCTGGCCAATTCTCCTGAAGCGATACGCTAATATCTGTTGACATAAAGACTTTCACAGTACTCCTGCTGGGAGCTTCTCAACTTTGCCGATGTATTTCGCCTATTGAAGAGGCATTTGGCTACCTTAAGAGAGTCATAGTTACTCCTGTCAGTTGCTCCCCGTTAAACCACAGTCACATGTACGATTTTCCTCTGCCGCTTTCACCAGACGCGATACGCCATTATTTGTCGAAATTATGACTTTCACAGTACTCCTGCTAGGGGTTCCTCCAGTTTACCAATGTATTTCGCCTGTTGACGAACCATTTGGCTACCTTAAGAGAGTCATAGTTACTCCTGTCAGTTGCTCCCCGTTTTACCACAGTCACATTTTCAATCTTATTCTGGCCAGTTCACCTGAAGCGATACGCCATTATCGGTCAACCTAAAGAATTTCACAGTACTCTTGCCGGGAGCTCTCGAGTTTGCCGATGTATTTCGCCTGTTGACGAGGCATTTGGTTACCTTAAGAGAGTCATAGTTACCCCTTGCTGTTGCTCCCCTTTTTACAACAGGCACATCTACAAGCTTACTCTGGCCAATTCTCCTGAAGCGATACGCTAATATCTATTGACATAAAGACTTTCACAGTACCCCTGCCGGGAGCTTTTCGACTTTGCCGATGTATTTCGCCTATTGACGAGGCGTTTGGCTACCTTAAGAGAGTCATAGTTACTCCTGCCAGTGTCTCTCCGTTAAACCACAGTCACATCTACCATTTTCCTCTGCCCCTTTCACCAGACGCGATACGCCATTATTTGTCGACATCATGACTTTCAAAGTACTCCTGCTAGGGGCTCCTCCAGTTTACCAATGTATTTCGCCTGTTGACGAGGCATTTGGCTACCTTAAGAGAGTCATACTTACCCCTGTCAGTTGCTCCCCGTTTTACCACAGTCACATTTTCAATCTTATTCTGGCCAGTTCACCCGAAGCGATACGCCACTTGACGAGGCATTTGGCTACCTTAAGAGAGTCATAGTTACTCCTGTCAGTTGCTCCCCGTTAAACCACAGTCACATCTACGATTTTCCTCTGCCGCTTTCACCAGCCGCGATACGCCATTATTTGTTGAAATTATGACTTTCACAGTTCTCCTGCTAGGGGTTCCTCCAGTTTACCAATGTATTTCGCCTGTTGACGAAGCATTTGGCTACCTTAAGAGAGTCATAGTTACTCCTGTCAGTTGCTCCCCGTTTTACCACAGTCACATTTTCAATCTTATTCTGGCCAGTTCACCTGATGCGATACGCCGTTATCAGTCAACCTAAAAAATATCACAGTACTCCTGCCGGAAGCTTCTCGAGTTTGCCTAAGTATTTCGCCTGTTGACGAAGCATTTGGATACCTTAAGAGAGTCATAGTTACTCCTTGCTGTTGCTCCCCATTTTACAACAGGCACATCTACAAGCTTACTCTGGCCAATTCTCCTGAAGCGATACGCTAATATCTGTTGACATAAAGACTTTCACAGTACTCCTGCTGGGAGCTTCTCAACTTTGCCGATGTATTTCGCCTATTGAAGAGGCATTTGGCTACCTTAAGAGAGTCATAGTTACTCCTGTCAGTTGCTCCCCGTTAAACCACAGTCACATCTACGATTTTCCTCTGCCGCTTTCACCAGACGCGATACGCCATTATTTGTCGAAATTATGACTTTCACAGTACTCCTGCTAGGGGTTCCTCCAGTTTACCAATGTATTTCGCCTGTTGACGAACCATTTGGCTACCTTCAGAGAGTCATAGTTACTCCTGTCAGTTGCTCCCCGTTTTACCACAGTCACATTTTCAATCTTATTCTGGCCAGTTCACCTGAAGCGATACGCCATTATCGGTCAACCTAAAGAATTTCACAGTACTCTTGCCGGGGGCTCTCGAGTTTGCCGATGTATTTCGCCTGTTGACGAGGCATTTGGTTACCTTAAGAGAGTCATAGTTACCCCTTGCTGTTGCTCCCCTTTTTACAACAGGCACATCTACAAGCTTACTCTGGCCAATTCTCCTGAAGCGATACGCTAATATCTATTGACATAAAGACTTTCACAGTACTCCTGCCGGGAGCTTTTCGACTTTGCCGATGTATTTCGCCTATTGACGAGGCGTTTGGCTACCTTAAGAGAGTCATAGTTACTCCTGTCAGTTGCTCCCCGTTAAACCACAGTCACATCTACGATTTTCCTCTGCCGCTTTCACCAGCCGCGATACGCCATTATTTGTTGAAATTATGACTTTCACAGTTCTCCTGCTAGGGGTTCCTCCAGTTTACCAATGTATTTCGCCTGTTGACGAAGCATTTGGCTACCTTAAGAGAGTCATAGTTACTCCTGTCAGTTGCTCCCCGTTTTACCACAGTCACATTTTCAATCTTATTCTGGCCAGTTCACCTGATGCGATACGCCGTTATCAGTCAACCTAAAAAATATCACAGTACTCCTGCCGGAAGCTTCTCGAGTTTGCCGAAGTATTTCGCCTGTTGACGAAGCATTTGGATACCTTAAGAGAGTCATAGTTACTCCTTGCTGTTGCTCCCCATTTTACAACAGGCACATCTACAAGCTTACTCTGGCCAATTCTCCTGAAGCGATACGCTAATATCTGTTGACATAAAGACTTTCACAGTACTCCTGCTGGGAGCTTCTCAACTTTGCCGATGTATTTCGCCTATTGAAGAGGCATTTGGCTACCTTAAGAGAGTCATAGTTACTCCTGTCAGTTGCTCCCCGTTAAACCACAGTCACATCTACGATTTTCCTCTGCCGCTTTCACCAGACGCGATACGCCATTATTTGTCGAAATTATGACTTTCACAGTACTCCTGCTAGGGGTTCCTCCAGTTTACCAATGTATTTCGCCTGTTGACGAACCATTTGGCTACCTTAAGAGAGTCATAGTTACTCCTGTCAGTTGCTCCCCGTTTTACCACAGTCACATTTTCAATCTTATTCTGGCCAGTTCACCTGAAGCGATACGCCATTATCGGTCAACCTAAAGAATTTCACAGTACTCTTGCCGGGAGCTCTCGAGTTTGCCGATGTATTTCGCCTGTTGACGAGGCATTTGTTTACCTTAAGAGAGTCATAGTTACCCCTTGCTGTTGCTCCCCTTTTTACAACAGGCACATCTACAAGCTTACTCTGGCCAATTCTCCTGAAGCGATACGCTAATATCTATTGACATAAAGACTTTCACAGTACTCCTGCCGGGAGCTTTTCGACTTTGCCGATGTATTTCGCCTATTGACGAGGCGTTTGGCTACCTTAAGAGAGTCATAGTTACTCCTGCCAGTGTCTCTCCGTTAAACCACAGTCACATCTACCATTTTCCTCTGCCCCTTTCACCAGACGCGATACGCCATTATTTGTCGACATCATGACTTTCAAAGTACTCCTGCTAGGGGCTCCTCCAGTTTACCAATGTATTTCGCCTGTTGACGAGGCATTTGGCTACCTTAAGAGAGTCATACTTACCCCTGTCAGTTGCTCCCCGTTTTACCACAGTCACATTTTCAATCTTATTCTGGCCAGTTCACCCGAAGCGATACGCCACTTGACGAGGCATTTGGCTACCTTAAGAGAGTCATAGTTACTCCTGTCAGTTGCTCCCCGTTAAACCACAGTCACATCTACGATTTTCCTCTGCCGCTTTCACCAGCCGCGATACGCCATTATTTGTTGAAATTATGACTTTCACAGTTCTCCTGCTAGGGGTTCCTCCAGTTTACCAATGTATTTCGCCTGTTGACGAAGCATTTGGCTACCTTAAGAGAGTCATAGTTACTCCTGTCAGTTGCTCCCCGTTTTACCACAGTCACATTTTCAATCTTATTCTGGCCAGTTCACCTGATGCGATACGCCGTTATCAGTCAACCTAAAAAATATCACAGTACTCCTGCCGGAAGCTTCTCGAGTTTGCCGAAGTATTTCGCCTGTTGACGAAGCATTTGGATACCTTAAGAGAGTCATAGTTACTCCTTGCTGTTGCTCCCCATTTTACAACAGGCACATCTACAAGCTTACTCTGGCCAATTCTCCTGAAGCGATTCGCTAATATCTGTTGACATAAAGACTTTCACAGTACTCCTGCTGGGAGCTTCTCAACTTTGCCGATGTATTTCGCCTATTGACGAGGCATTTGGCTACCTTAAGAGAGTCATAGTTACTCCTGTCAGTTGCTCCCCGTTAAACCACAGTCACATCTACGATTTTCCTCTGCCGCTTTCACCAGACGCGATACGCCATTATTTGTCGAAATTATGACTTTCACAGTACTCCTGCTAGGGGTTCCTCCAGTTTACCAATGTATTTCGCCTGTTGACGAACCATTTGGCTACCTTAAGAGAGTCATAGTTACTCCTGTCAGTTGCTCCCCGTTTTACCACAGTCACATTTTCAATCTTATTCTGGCCAGTTCACCTGAAGCGATACGCCATTATCGGTCAACCTAAAGAATTTCACAGTACTCTTGCCGGGAGCTCTCGAGTTTGCCGATGTATTTCGCCTGTTGACGAGGCATTTGGTTACCTTAAGAGAGTCATAGTTACCCTTTGCTGTTGCTCCCCGTTTTACCACAGTCACATTTTCAATCTTATTCTGGCCAGTTCACCCGAGGCGATACGCCACTTGACGAGGCATTTGGTTACCTTAAGAGAGTCATAGTTACCCCTTGCTGTTGCTCCCCATTTTACAACAGGCACATCTACAAGCTTACTCTGGCCAATTCTCCTGAAGCGATACGCTAATATCTATTGACATAAAGACTTTCACAGTACTCCTGCCGGGAGCTTTTCGACTTTGCCGATGTATTTCGCCTGTTGACGAGGCGTTTGGCTACCTTAAGAGAGTCATAGTTACTCCTGCCAGTGTCTCTCCGTTAAACCACAGTCACATCTACCATTTTCCTCTGCCCCTTTCACCAGACGCGATACGCCATTATTTGTCGACATCATGACTTTCAAAGTACTCCTGCTAGGGGCTCCTCCAGTTTACCAATGTATTTCGCCTGTTGACGAGGCATTTGGCTACCTTAAGAGAGTCATACTTACTCCTGTCAGTTGCTCCCCGTTTTACCACAGTCACATTTTCAATCTTATTCTGGCCAGTTCACCCGAAGCGATACGCCATTATCAGTCAACCTAAAGAATTTCACAGTACTCCTGCCGGGAGCTTCTCGAGTTTGCCGATGTATTTCGCCTGTTGACGAGGCATTTGGATACCTTAAGAGAGTCATAGTTACACCTTGCTGTTGCTCACCATTTTACAACAGGCACATCTACAAGCTTACTCTATCCAATTCTGCTGAAGCGATACGCTAATATCTGTTGACATAAAGACTTTCACAGTTCTCCTGCCGGGAGCTTCTCGACTTTGCCGACGTATTTCGCATATTGACGAGGCACCTGGCTACCTTAAGAGAGTTATAGTTACTCCTGCCAGTGTCTCTCCGTTAAACCACATTCACATTTACAATTTTCCTCTGCCCCTTTCACCAGACACGATACGATATTATTCTTCGACATTATGACTTTCACAGTACTCCTGCTAGGGGCTCCTCCAGTTTACCAATGTATTTCGCCTGTTGACGAGGCATTTGGCTACCTTAAGAGAGTCATACTTACTCCTGTCAGTTGCTCCCCGTTTTACCACAGTCACATTTTCAATCTTATTCTGGCCAGTTCACCTGAAGCGATACACCATTATCAGTCAACCTAAAGAATATCACAGTACTCCTGCCAGGAGCTCTCGAGTTTGCCGATGTATTTCGCCTGTTGACGAGGCATTTGGATACCTTAAGAGAGTCATAGTTACCCCTTGCTGTTGCTCCCCATTTTACAACAGGCACATCTACAAGCTTACTCTGGCCAATTCCTCTGAAGCGATAGGCTAATATCTGTTGACATAAAGACTTTCACAGTACTCCTGCCGTGATCTTTTCGACTTTGCCGATGTATTTCGCCTATTGACGAGGCGTTTGGCTACCTTAAGAGAGTCGTAGTTACTCCTGCCCGTGTCTCTCCGTTAAACCACAGTCACATCTACCATTTTCCTCTGCCCCTTTCACCAGACGCGATACGCCATTATTTGTAGACATCATGACTTTCAAAGTACTTCTGCTAGGGGCTCCTCCAGTTTACCAATGTATTTCGCCTGTTGACGAGGCATTTGGCTACCTTAAGAGAGTCATACTTACTCCTGTCAGTTGCTCCCCGTTTTACCACAGTCACATTTTCAATCTTATTCTGGCCAGTTCATCCGAAGCGATACGCCATTATCAGTCAACCTAAAGAATATCACAGTACTCCTGCCAGGAGCTCTCGAGTTTGCCGATGTATTTCGCCTGTTGACGAGGCATTTGGATACCTTAAGAGAGTCATAGTTACCCCTTGCTGTTGCTCCCCATTTTACAACAGGCACATCTACAAGCTTACTCTGGCCAATTCCTCTGAAGCGATAGGCTAATATCTGTTGACATAAAGACTTTCACAGTACTCCTGCCGTGATCTTTTCGACTTTGCCGATGTATTTCGCCTATTGACGAGGCGTTTGGCTACCTTAAGAGAGTCTTAGTTACTCCTGCCCGTGTCTCTCCGTTAAACCACAGTCACATCTACCATTTTCCTCTGACCCTTTCACCAGACGCGATACGCCATTATTTGTAGACATCATGACTTTCAAAGTACTTCTGCTAGGGGCTCCTCCAGTTTACCAATGTATTTCGCCTGTTGACGAGGCATTTGGCTACCTTAAGAGAGTCATACTTACTCCTGTCAGTTGCTCCCCGTTTTACCACAGTCACATTTTCAATCTTATTCTGGCCAGTTCACCTGAAGCGATACGCCATTATCAGTCAACCTAAAGAATATCACAGTACTCCTGCCAGGAGCTCTCGAGTTTGCCGATGTATTTCGCCTGTTGACGAGGCATTTGGATACCTTAAGAGAGTCATAGTTACCCCTTGCTGTTGCTCCCCATTTTACAACAGGCACATCTACAAGCTTACTCTGGCCAATTCCTCTGAAGCGATAGGCTAATATCTGTTGACATAAAGACTTTCACAGTACTCCTGCCGTGATCTTTTCGACTTTGCCGATGTATTTCGCCTATTGACGAGGCGTTTGGCTACCTTAAGAGAGTCGTAGTTACTCCTGCCCGTGTCTCTCCGTTAAACCACAGTCACATCTACCATTTTCCTCTGCCCCTTTCACCAGACGCGATACGCCATTATTTGTAGACATCATGACTTTCAAAGTACTTCTGCTAGGGGCTCCTCCAGTTTACCAATGTATTTCGCCTGTTGACGAGGCATTTGGCTACCTTAAGAGAGTCATACTTACTCCTGTCAGTTGCTCCCCGTTTTACCACAGTCACATTTTCAATCTTATTCTGGCCAGTTCACCCGAAGCGATACGCCATTATCAGTCATCCTAAAGAATTTCACAGTACTCCTGCCGGGAGCTTCTCGAGTTTGCCGATGTATTTCGCCTGTTGACGAGGCATTTGGATACCTTAAGAGAGTCATAGTTACACCTTGCTGTTGCTCACCATTTTACAACAGGCACATCTACAAGCTTACTCTATCCAATTCTGCTGAAGCGATACGCTAATATCTGTTGACATAAAGACTTTCACAGTTCTCCTGCCGGGAGCTTCTCGACTTTGCCGACGTATTTCGCATATTGACGAGGCACCTGGCTACCTTAAGAGAGTTATAGTTACTTCTGCCAGTGTCTCTCCGTTAAACCACATTCACATTTACAATTTTCCTCTGCCCCTTTCACCAGACACGATACGATATTATTCTTCGACATTATGACTTTCACAGTACTCCTACTAGGGGCTCCTCCTGTTTACCAATGTATTTCGCCTGTTGACGAGGCATTTGGCTACCTTAAGAGGGTCATACTTACTCCTGTCACTTGCTCCCCGTTTTACCACAGTCACATTTTCAATCTTATTCTGGCCAGTTCACCCGAAGCGATACGCCATTATCAGTCAACCTAAAGAATTTCACAGTACTCCTGCCGGGAGCTTCTCGAGTTTGCCGATGTATTTCGCCTGTTGACGAGGCATTTGGATACCTTAAGAGAGTCATAGTTACCCCTTGCTGTTGCTCCCCATTTTACAACAGGCACATCTACAAGCTTACTCTGGCCAATTCCTCTGAAGCGATAGGCTAATATCTGTTGACATAAAGACTTTCACAGTACTCCTGCCGTGATCTTTTCGACTTTGCCGATGTATTTCGCCTATTGACGAGGCGTTTGGCTACCTTAAGAGAGTCGTAGTTACTCCTGCCCGTGTCTCTCCGTTAAACCACAGTCACATCTACCATTTTCCTCTGCCCCTTTCACCAGACGCGATACGCCATTATTTGTAGACATCATGACTTTCAAAGTACTTCTGCTAGGGGCTCCTCCAGTTTACCAATGTATTTCGCCTGTTGACGAGGCATTTGACTACCTTAAGAGAGTCATACTTACTCCTGTCAGTTGCTCCCCGTTTTACCACAGTCACATTTTCAATCTTATTCTGGCCAGTTCACCCGAAGCGATACGCCATTATCAGTCATCCTAAAGAATTTCACAGTACTCCTGCCGGGAGCTTCTCGAGTTTGCCGATGTATTTCGCCTGTTGACGAGGCATTTGGATACCTTAAGAGAGTCATAGTTGCACCTTGCTGTTGCTCACCATTTACAACAGGCACATCTACAAGCTTACTCTATCCAATTCTGCTGAAGCGATACGCTAATATCTGTTGACATAAAGACTTTCACAGTTCTCCTGCCGGGAGCTTCTCGACTTTGCCGACGTATTTCGCATATTGACGAGGCACCTGGCTACCTTAAGAGAGTTATAGTTACTTCTGCCAGTGTCTCTCCGTTGAACCACATTCACATTTACAATTTTCCTCTGCCCCTTTCACCAGACACGATACGATATTATTCTTCGACATTATGACTTTCACAGTACTCCTGCTAGGGGCTCCTCCTGTTTACCAATGTATTTCGCCTGTTGACGAGGCATTTGGCTACCTTAAGAGAGTCATACTTACTCCTGTCAGTTGCTCCCCGTTTTACCACAGTCACATTTTCAATCTTATTCTGGCCAGTTCACCTGAAGCGATACGCCATTATCAGTCAACCTAAAGAATATCACAGTACTCCTGCCAGGAGCTCACGAGTTTGCCGATGTATTTCGCCTGTTGACGAGGCATTTGGATACCTTAAGAGAGTCATAGTTACCCCTTGCTGTTGCTCCCCATTTTACAACAGGCACATCTACAAGCTTACTCTGGCCAATTCCTCTGAAGCGATAGGCTAATATCTGTTGACATAAAGACTTTCACAGTACTCCTGCCGTGATCTTTTCGACTTTGCCGATGTATTTCGCCTATTGACGAGGCGTTTGGCTACCTTAAGAGAGTCGTAGTTACTTTTGCCCGTGTCTCTCCGTTAAACCACAGTCACATCTACCATTTTCCTCTGCCCCTTTCACCAGACGCGATACGCCATTATTTGTAGACATCATGACTTTCAAAGTACTTCTGCTAGGGGCTCCTCCAGTTTACCAATGTATTTCGCCTGTTGACGAGGCATTTGGCTACCTTAAGAGAGTCATACTTACTCCTGTCAGTTGCTCCCCGTTTTACCACAGTCACATTTTCAATCTTATTCTGGCCAGTTCACCCGAAGCGATACGCCATTATCAGTCATCCTAAAGAATTTCACAGTACTCCTGCCGGGAGCTTCTCGAGTTTGCCGATGTATTTCGCCTGTTGACGAGGCATTTGGATACCTTAAGAGAGTCATAGTTACACCTTGCTGTTGCTCACCATTTTACAACAGGCACATCTACAAGCTTACTCTATCCAATTCTGCTGAAGCGATACGCTAATATCTGTTGACATAAAGACTTTCACAGTTCTCCTGCCGGGAGCTTCTCGACTTTGCCGACGTATTTCGCATATTGACGAGGCACCTGGCTACCTTAAGAGAGTTATAGTTACTTCTGCCAGTGTCTCTCCGTTAAACCACATTCACATTTACAATTTTCCTCTGCCCCTTTCACCAGACACGATACGATATTATTCTTCGACATTATGACTTTCACAGTACTCCTACTAGGGGCTCCTCCTGTTTACCAATGTATTTCGCCTGTTGACGAGGCATTTGGCTACCTTAAGAGGGTCATACTTACTCCTGTCACTTGCTCCCCGTTTTACCACAGTCACATTTTCAATCTTATTCTGGCCAGTTCACCCGAAGCGATACGCCATTATCAGTCAACCTAAAGAATTTCACAGTACTCCTGCCGGGAGCTTCTCGAGTTTGCCGATGTATTTCGCCTGTTGACGAGGCATTTGGATACCTTAAGAGAGTCATAGTTACCCCTTGCTGTTGCTCCCCATTTTACAACAGGCACATCTACAAGCTTACTCTGGCCAATTCCTCTGAAGCGATAGGCTAATATCTGTTGACATAAAGACTTTCACAGTACTCCTGCCGTGATCTTTTCGACTTTGCCGATGTATTTCGCCTATTGACGAGGCGTTTGGCTACCTTAAGAGAGTCGTAGTTACTCCTGCCCGTGTCTCTCCGTTAAACCACAGTCACATCTACCATTTTCCTCTGCCCCTTTCACCAGACGCGATACGCCATTATTTGTAGACATCATGACTTTCAAAGTACTTCTGCTAGGGGCTCCTCCAGTTTACCAATGTATTTCGCCTGTTGACGAGGCATTTGACTACCTTAAGAGAGTCATACTTACTCCTGTCAGTTGCTCCCCGTTTTACCACAGTCACATTTTCAATCTTATTCTGGCCAGTTCACCCGAAGCGATACGCCATTATCAGTCATCCTAAAGAATTTCACAGTACTCCTGCCGGGAGCTTCTCGAGTTTGCCGATGTATTTCGCCTGTTGACGAGGCATTTGGATACCTTAAGAGAGTCATAGTTGCACCTTGCTGTTGCTCACCATTTTACAACAGGCACATCTACAAGCTTACTCTATCCAATTCTGCTGAAGCGATACGCTAATATCTGTTGACATAAAGACTTTCACAGTTCTCCTGCCGGGAGCTTCTCGACTTTGCCGACGTATTTCGCATATTGACGAGGCACCTGGCTACCTTAAGAGAGTTATAGTTACTTCTGCCAGTGTCTCTCCGTTGAACCACATTCACATTTACAATTTTCCTCTGCCCCTTTTCACCAGACACGATACGATATTATTCTTCGACATTATGACTTTCACAGTACTCCTGCTAGGGGCTCCTCCTGTTTACCAATGTATTTCGCCTGTTGACGAGGCATTTGGCTACCTTAAGAGTGTCATACTTACTCCTGTCAGTTGCTCCCCGTTTTACCACAGTCACATTTTCAATCTTATTCTGGCCAGTTCACCTGAAGCGATACGCCATTATCAGTCAACCTAAAGAATATCACAGTACTCCTGCCAGGAGCTCTCGAGTTTGCCGATGTATTTCGCCTGTTGACGAGGCATTTGGATACCTTAAGAGAGTCATAGTTACCCCTTGCTGTTGCTCCCCATTTTACAACAGGCACATCTACAAGCTTACTCTGGCCAATTCCTCTGAAGCGATAGGCTAATATCTGTTGACATAAAGACTTTCACAGTACTCCTGCCGTGATCTTTTCGACTTTGCCGATGTATTTCGCCTATTGACGAGGCGTTTGGCTACCTTAAGAGAGTCGTAGTTACTCCTGCCCGTGTCTCTCCGTTAAACCACAGTCACATCTACCATTTTCCTCTGCCCCTTTCACCAGACGCGATACGCCATTATTTGTAGACATCATGACTTTCAAAGTACTTCTGCTAGGGGCTCCTCCAGTTTACCAATGTATTTCGCCTGTTGACGAGGCATTTGGCTACCTTAAGAGAGTCATACTTACTCCTGTCAGTTGCTCCCCGTTTTACCACAGTCACATTTTCAATCTTATTCTGGCCAGTTCACCCGAAGCGATACGCCATTATCAGTCATCCTAAAGAATTTCACAGTACTCCTGCCGGGAGCTTCTCGAGTTTGCCGATGTATTTCGCCTGTTGACGAGGCATTTGGATACCTTAAGAGAGTCATAGTTACACCTTGCTGTTGCTCACCATTTTACAACAGGCACATCTACAAGCTTACTCTATCCAATTCTGCTGAAGCGATACGCTAATATCTGTTGACATAAAGACTTTCACAGTTCTCCTGCCGGGAGCTTCTCGACTTTGCCGACGTATTTCGCATATTGACGAGGCACCTGGCTACCTTAAGAGAGTTATAGTTACTTCTGCCAGTGTCTCTCCGTTAAACCACATTCACATTTACAATTTTCCTCTGCCCCTTTCACCAGACACGATACGATATTATTCTTCGACATTATGACTTTCACAGTACTCCTGCTAGGGGCTCCTCCTGTTTACCAATGTATTTCGCCTGTTGACGAGGCATTTGGCTACCTTAAGAGGGTCATACTTACTCCTGTCACTTGCTCCATGTTTTACCACAGTCACATTTTCAATCTTATTCTGGCCAGTTCACCTGAAGCGATACGCCATTATCAGTCAACCTAAAGAATATCACAGTACTCCTGCCAGGAGCTCTCGAGTTTGCCGATGTATTTCGCCTGTTGACGAGGCATTTGGATACCTTAAGAGAGTCATAGTTACCCCTTGCTGTTGCTCCCCATTTTACAACAGGCACATCTACAAGCTTACTCTGGCCAATTCCTCTGAAGCGATAGGCTAATATCTGTTGACATAAAGACTTTCACAGTACTCCTGCCGTGATCTTTTCGACTTTGCCGATGTATTTCGCCTATTGACGAGGCGTTTGGCTACCTTAAGAGAGTCATAGTTACTCCTGCCCGTGTCTCTCCGTTAAACCACAGTCACATCTACCATTTTCCTCTGCCCCTTTCACCAGACGCGATACGCCATTATTTGTAGACATCATGACTTTCAAAGTACTTCTGCTAGGGGCTCCTCCAGTTTACCAATGTATTTCGCCTGTTGACGAGGCATTTGGCTACCTTAAGAGAGTCATACTTACTCCTGTCTGTTGCTCCCCGTTTTACCACAGTCACATTTTCAATCTTATTCTGGCCAGTTCACCCGAAGCGATACGCCATTATCAGTCAACCTAAAGAATTTCACAGTACTCCTGCCGGGAGCTTCTCGAGTTTGCCGATGTATTTCGCCTGTTGACGAGGCATTTGGATACCTTAAGAGAGTCATAGTTACACCTTGCTGTTGCTCACCATTTTACAACAGGCACATCTACAAGCTTACTCTATCCAATTCTGCTGAAGCGATACGCTAATATCTGTTGACATAAAGACTTTCACAGTTCTCCTGCCGGGAGCTTCTCGACTTTGCCGACGTATTTCGCATATTGACGAGGCACCTGGCTACCTTAAGAGAGTTATAGTTACTTCTGCCAGTGTCTCTCCGTTAAACCACATTCACATTTACAATTTTCCTCTGCCCCTTTCACCAGACACGATACGATATTATTCTTCGACATTATGACTTTCACAGTACTCCTGCTAGGGGCTCCTCCTGTTTACCAATGTATTTCGCCTGTTGACGAGGCATTTGGCTACCTTAAGAGGGTCATACTTACTCCTGTCACTTGCTCCCCGTTTTACCACAGTCACATTTTCAATCTTATTCTGGCCAGTTCACCTGAAGCGATACGCCATTATCAGTCAACCTAAAGAATATCACAGTACTCCTGCCAGGAGCTCTCGAGTTTGCCGATGTATTTCGCCTGTTGACGAGGCATTTGGATACCTTAAGAGAGTCATAGTTACCCCTTGCTGTTGCTCCCCATTTTACAACAGGCACATCTACAAGCTTACTCTGGCCAATTCCTCTGAAGCGATAGGCTAATATCTGTTGACATAAAGACATTCACAGTACTCCTGCCGTGATCTTTTCGACTTTGCCGATGTATTTCGCCTATTGACGAGGCGTTTGGCTACCTTAAGAGAGTCATAGTTACTCCTGCCCGTGTCTCTCCGTTAAACCACAGTCACATCTACCATTTTCCTCTGCCCCTTTCACCAGACGCGATACGCCATTATTTGTAGACATCATGACTTTCAAAGTACTTCTGCTAGGGGCTCCTCCAGTTTACCAATGTATTTCGCCTGTTGACGAGGCATTTGGCTACCTTAAGAGAGTCATACTTACTCCTGTCTGTTGCTCCCCGTTTTACCACAGTCACATTTTCAATCTTATTCTGGCCAGTTCACCCGAAGCGATACGCCATTATCAGTCATCCTAAAGAATTTCACAGTACTCCTGCCGGGAGCTTCTCGAGTTTGCCGATGTATTTCGCCTGTTGACGAGGCATTTGGATACCTTAAGAGAGTCATAGTTGCACCTTGCTGTTGCTCACCATTTTACAACAGGCACATCTACAAGCTTACTCTATCCAATTCTGCTGAAGCGATACGCTAATATCTGTTGACATAAAGACTTTCACAGTTCTCCTGCCGGGAGCTTCTCGACTTTGCCGACGTATTTCGCATATTGACGAGGCACCTGGCTACCTTAAGAGAGTTATAGTTACTTCTGCCAGTGTCTCTCCGTTAAACCACATTAACATTTACAATTTTCCTCTGCCCCTTTCACCAGACACGATACGATATTATTCTTCGACATTATGACTTTCACAGTACTCCTGCTAGGGGCTCCTCCTGTTTACCAATGTATTTCGCCTGTTGACGAGGCATTTGGCTACCTTAAGAGGGTCATACTTACTCCTGTCACTTGCTCCCCGTTTTACCACAGTCACATTTTCAATCTTATTCTGGCCAGTTCACCTGAAGCGATACGCCATTATCAGTCAACCTAAAGAATATCACAGTACTCCTGCCAGGAGCTCTCGAGTTTGCCGATGTATTTCGCCTGTTGACGAGGCATTTGGATACCTTAAGAGAGTCATAGTTACCCCTTGCTGTTGCTCCCCATTTTACAACAGGCACATCTACAAGCTTACTCTGGCCAATTCCTCTGAAGCGATAGGCTAATATCTGTTGACATAAAGACTTTCACAGTACTCCTGCCGTGATCTTTTCGACTTTGCCGATGTATTTCGCCTATTGACGAGGCGTTTGGCTACCTTAAGAGAGTCGTAGTTACTCCTGCCCGTGTCTCTCCGTTAAACCACAGTCACATCTACCATTTTCCTCTGCCCCTTTCACCAGACGCGATACGCCATTATTTGTAGACATCATGACTTTCAAAGTACTTCTGCTAGGGGCTCCTCCAGTTTACCAATGTATTTCGCCTGTTGACGAGGCATTTGGCTACCTTAAGAGAGTCATACTTACTCCTGTCAGTTGCTCCCCGTTTTACCACAGTCACATTTTCAATCTCATTCTGGCCAGTTCACCCGAAGCGATACGCCATTATCAGTCATCCTAAAGAATTTCACAGTACTCCTGCCGGGAGCTTCTCGAGTTTGCCGATGTATTTCGCCTGTTGACGAGGCATTTGGATACCTTAAGAGAGTCATAGTTACACCTTGCTGTTGCTCACCATTTTACAACAGGCACATCTACAAGCTTACTCTATCCAATTCTGCTGAAGCGATACGCTAATATCTGTTGACATAAAGACTTTCACAGTTCTCCTGCCGGGAGCTTCTCGACTTTGCCGACGTATTTCGCATATTGACGAGGCACCTGGCTACCTTAAGAGAGTTATAGTTACTTCTGCCAGTGTCTCTCCGTTAAACCACATTCACATTTACAATTTTCCTCTGCCCCTTTCACCAGACACGATACGATATTATTCTTCGACATTATGACTTTCACAGTACTCCTGCTAGGGGCTCCTCCTGTTTACCAATGTATTTCGCCTGTTGACGAGGCATTTGGCTACCTTAAGAGGGTCATACTTACTCCTGTCACTTGCTCCCCGTTTTACCACAGTCACATTTTCAATCTTATTCTGGCCAGTTCACCTGAAGCGATACGCCATTATCAGTCAACCTAAAGAATATCACAGTACTCCTGCCAGGAGCTCTCGAGTTTGCCGATGTATTTCGCCTGTTGACGAGGCATTTGGATACCTTAAGAGAGTCATAGTTACCCCTTGCTGTTGCTCCCCATTTTACAACAGGCACATCTACAAGCTTACTCTGGCCAATTCCTCTGAAGCGATAGGCTAATATCTGTTTAAATAAAGACTTTCACAGTACTCCTGCCGTGATCTTTTCGACTTTGCCGATGTATTTCGCCTATTGACGAGGCGTTTGGCTACCTTAAGAGAGTCATAGTTACTCCTGCCCGTGTCTCTCCGTTAAACCACAGTCACATCTACCATTTTCCTCTGCCCCTTTCACCAGACGCGATACGCCATTATTTGTAGACATCATGACTTTCAAAGTACTTCTGCTAGGGGCTCCTCCAGTTTACCAATGTATTTCGCCTGTTGACGAGGCATTTGGCTACCTTAAGAGAGTCATACTTACTCCTGTCTGTTGCTCCCCGTTTTACCACAGTCACATTTTCAATCTTATTCTGGCCAGTTCACCCGAAGCGATACGCCATTATCAGTCAACCTAAAGAATTTCACAGTACTCCTGCCGGGAGCTTCTCGAGTTTGCCGATGTATTTCGCCTGTTGACGAGGCATTTGGATACCTTAAGAGAGTCATAGTTACACCTTGCTGTTGCTCACCATTTTACAACAGGCACATCTACAAGCTTACTCTATCCAATTCTGCTGGAGCGATACGCTAATATCTGTTGACATAAAGACTTTCACAGTTCTCCTGCCGGGAGCTTCTCGACTTTGCCGACGTATTTCGCATATTGACGAGGCACCTGGCTACCTTAAGAGAGTTATAGTTACTCCTGCCAGTGTCTCTCCGTTAAACCACATTCACATTTACAATTTTCCTCTGCCCCTTTCATCAGACACGATACGATATTATTCTTCGACAATATGACTTTCACAGTACTCCTGCTAGGGGCTCCTCCTGTTTACCAATGTATTTCGCCTGTTGACGAGGCATTTGGCTACCTTAAGAGAGTCATACTTACTCCTGTCAGTTGCTCCCCGTTTTACCACAGTCACATTTTCAATCTTATTCTGGCCAGTTCACCCGAAGCGATACGCCATTATCAGTCAACCTAAATAATTTCACAGTACTCCTGCCGGGAGCTTCTCGAGTTTGCCGATGTATTTCGCCTGTTGACGAGGCATTTGGATACCTTAAGAGAGTCATAGTTACCCCTTGCTGTTGCTCCCCATTTTACAACAGGCACATCTACAAGCTTACTCTGGCCAATTCCTCTGAAGCGATAGGCTAATATCTGTTGACATAAAGACTTTCACACTACTCCTGCCGTGATCTTTTCGACTTTGCCGATGTATTTCGCCTATTGACGAGGCGTTTGGCTACCTTAAGAGAGTCGTAGTTACTCCTGCCCGTGTCTCTCCGTTAAACCACAGTCACATCTACCATTTTCCTCTGCCCCTTTCACCAGACGCGATACGCCATTATTTGTAGACATCATGACTTTCAAAGTACTTCTGCTAGGGGCTCCTCCAGTTTACCAATGTATTTCGCCTGTTGACGAGGCATTTGGCTACCTTAAGAGAGTCATACTTACTCCTGTCAGTTGCTCCCCGTTTTACCACAGTCACATTTTCAATCTCATTCTGGCCAGTTCACCCGAAGCGATACGCCATTATCAGTCATCCTAAAGAATTTCACAGTACTCCTGCCGGGAGCTTCTCGAGTTTGCCGATGTATTTCGCCTGTTGACGAGGCATTTGGATACCTTAAGAGAGTCATAGTTGCACCTTGCTGTTGCTCACCATTTTACAACAGGCACATCTACAAGCTTACTCTATCCAATTCTGCTGAAGCGATACGCTAATATCTGTTGACATAAAGACTTTCACAGTTCTCCTGCCGGGAGCTTCTCGACTTTGCCGACGTATTTCGCATATTGACGAGGCACCTGGCTACCTTAAGAGAGTTATAGTTACTTCTGCCAGTGTCTCTCCGTTGAACCACATTCACATTTACAATTTTCCTCTGCCCCTTTCACCAGACACGATACGATATTATTCTTCGACATTATGACTTTCACAGTACTCCTGCTAGGGGCTCCTCCTGTTTACCAATGTATTTCGCCTGTTGACGAGGCATTTGGCTACCTTAAGAGAGTCATACTTACTCCTGTCAGTTGCTCCCCGTTTTACCACAGTCACATTTTCAATCTTATTCTGGCCAGTTCACCTGAAGCGATACGCCATTATCAGTCAACCTAAAGAATATCACAGTAC
The DNA here is from genome assembly GCF_021461395.2 of Schistocerca americana. Classification (NCBI taxonomy): domain Eukaryota; kingdom Metazoa; phylum Arthropoda; class Insecta; order Orthoptera; family Acrididae; genus Schistocerca; species Schistocerca americana. The sequence continues at coordinate 64,297,040 of NC_060130.1, forward strand.
TCCTGCCAGGAGCTCTCGAGTTTGCCGATGTATTTCGCCTGTTGACGAGGCATTTGGATACCTTAAGAGAGTCATAGTTACCCCTTGCTGTTGCTCCCCATTTTACAACAGGCACATCTACAAGCTTACTCTGGCCAATTCCTCTGAAGCGATAGGCTAATATCTGTTGACATAAAGACTTTCACAGTACTCCTGCCGTGATCTTTTCGACTTTGCCGAAGTATTTCGCCTATTGACGAGGCGTTTGGCTACCTTAAGAGAGTCATAGTTACTCCTGCCCGTGTCTCTCCGTTAAACCACAGTCACATCTACCATTTTCCTCTGCCCCTTTCACCAGACGCGATACGCCTTTATTTGTAGACATCATGACTTTCAAAGTACTTCTGCTAGGGGCTCCTCCAGTTTACCAATGTATTTCGCCTGTTGACGAGGCATTTGGCTACCTTAAGAGAGTCATACTTACTCCTGTCAGTTGCTCCCCGTTTTACCACAGTCACATTTTCAATCTTATTCTGGCCAGTTCACCTGAAGCGATACGCCATTATCAGTCAACCTAAAGAATATCACAGTACTCCTGCCAGGAGCTCTCGAGTTTGCCGATGTATTTCGCCTGTTGACGAGGCATTTGGATACCTTAAGAGAGTCATAGTTACCCCTTGCTGTTGCTCCCTATTTTACAACAGGCACATCTACAAGCTTACTCTGGCCAATTCCTCTGAAGCGATAGGCTAATATCTGTTGACATAAAGACTTTCACAGTACTCCTGCCGTGATCTTTTCGACATTGCCGATGTATTTCGCCTATTGACGAGGCGTTTGGCTACCTTAAGAGAGTCGTAGTTACTCCTGCCCGTGTCTCTCCGTTAAACCACAGTCACATCTACCATTTTCCTCTGCCCCTTTCACCAGACGCGATACGCCATTATTTGTAGACATCATGACTTTCAAAGTACTTCTGCTAGGGGCTCCTCCAGTTTACCAATGTATTTCGCCTGTTGACGAGGCATTTGGCTACCTTAAGAGAGTCATACTTACTCCTGTCAGTTGCTCCCCGTTTTACCACAGTCACATTTTCAATCTTATTCTGGCCAGTTCACCCGAAGCGATACGCCATTATCAGTCATCCTAAAGAATTTCACAGTACTCCTGCCAGGAGCTTCTCGAGTTTGCCGATGTATTTCGCCTGTTGACGAGGCATTTGGATACCTTAAGAGAGTCATAGTTACACCTTGCTGTTGCTCACCATTTTACAACAGGCACATCTACAAGCTTACTCTATCCAATTCTGCTGAAGCGATACGCTAATATCTGTTGACATAAAGACTTTCACAGTTCTCCTGCCGGGAGCTTCTCGACTTTGCCGACGTATTTCGCATATTGACGAGGCACCTGGCTACCTTAAAAGAGTTATAGTTACTTCTGCCAGTGTCTCTCCGTTAAACCACATTCACATTTACAATTTTCCTCTGCCCCTTTCACCAGACACGATACGATATTATTCTTCGACATTATGACTTTCACAGTACTCCTGCTAGGGGCTCCTCCTGTTTACCAATGTATTTCGCCTGTTGACGAGGCATTTGGCTACCTTAAGAGAGTCATACTTACTCCTGTCAGTTGCTCCCCGTTTTACCACAGTCACATTTTCAATCTTATTCTGGCCAGTTCACCTGAAGCGATACGCCATTATCAGTCAACCTAAAGAATATCACAGTAATCCTGCCAGGAGCTCTCGAGTTTGCCGATGTATTTCGATTGTTGACGAGGCATTTGGATACCTTAAGAGAGTCATAGTTACCCCTTGCTGTTGCTCCCCATTTTACAACAGGCACATCTACAAGCTTACTCTGGCCAATTCCTCTGAAGCGATAGGCTAATATCTGTTGACATAAAGACTTTCACAGTACTCCTGCCGTGATCTTTTCGACTTTGCCGAAGTATTTCGCCTATTGACGAGGCGTTTGGCTACCTTAAGAGAGTCATAGTTACTCCTGCCCGTGTCTCTCCGTTAAACCACACTCACATCTACCATTTTCCTCTGCCCCTTTCACCAGACGCGATACGCCTTTATTTGTAGACATCATGACTTTCAAAGTACTTCTGCTAGGGGCTCCTCCAGTTTACCAATGTATTTCGCCTGTTGACGAGGCATTTGGCTACCTTAAGAGAGTCATACTTACTCCTGTCAGTTGCTCCCCGTTTTACCACAGTCACATTTTCAATCTTATTCTGGCCAGTTCACCCGAAGCGATACGCCACTTGACGAGGCATTTGGCTACCTTAAGAGAGTCATAGTTACTCCTGTCAGTTGCTCCCCGTTAAACCAAAGTCACATCTACGATTTTCCTCTGCCGCTTTCACCAGACGCGATACGCCATTATTTGTCGAAATTATGACTTTCACAGTACTCCTGCTAGGGGTTGCTCCAGTTTACCAATGTATTTCGCCTGTTGACGAACCATTTGGCTACCTTAAGAGAGTCATAGTTACTCCTGTCAGTTGCTCCCCGTTTTACCACAGTCACATTTTCAATCTTATTCTGGCCAGTTCACCTGAAGCGATACGCCATTATCGGTCCACCTAAAGAATTTCACAGTACTCCTGCCGGGAGCTCTCGAGTTTGCCGATGTATTTCGCCTGTTGACGAGGCATTTGGTTACCTTAAGAGAGTCATAGTTACCCCTTGCTGTTGCTCCCCATTTTACAACAGGCACATCTACAAGCTTACTCTGGCCAATTCTCCTGAAGCGATACGCTAATATCTATTGACATAAAGACTTTCACAGTACTCCTGCCGGGAGCTTTTCGACTTTGCCCATGTATTTCGCCTGTTGACGAGGCGTTTGGCTACCTTAAGAGAGTCATAGTTACTCCTGCCAGTGTCTCTCCGTTAAACCACAGTCACATCTACGATTTTCCTCTGCCCCTTTCACCAGACGCGATACGCCATTATTTGTCGAAATTATGACTTTCACAGTACTCCTGCTAGGGGCTCCTCCAGTTTACCAATGTATTTCGCCTGTTGACGAACCATTTGGCTACCTTAAGAGAGTCATAGTTACTCCTGTCAGTTGCTCCCCGTTTTACCACAGTCACATTTTCAATCTTATTCTGGCCAGTTCACCTGAAGCGATACGCCATTATCGGTCAACCTAAAGAATTTCACAGTACTCCTGCCGGGAGCTCTCGAGTTTGCCGATGTATTTCGCCTGTTGACGAGGCATTTGGTTACCTTAAGAGAGTCATAGTTACCCCTTGCTGTTGCTCCCCATTTTACAACAGGCACATCTACAAGCTTACTCTGGCCAATTCCTCTGAAGCGATGGGCTAATATCTGCTGACATAAAGACTTTCACAGTACTCCTGCCGTGATCTTTTCGACTTTGCCGAAGTATTTCGCCTATTGACGAGGCGTTTGGCTACCTTAAGAGAGTCATAGTTACTCCTGCCCGTGTCTCTCCGTTAAACCACAGTCACATCTACCATTTTCCTCTGCCCCATTCACCAGACGCGATACGCCATTATTTGTCGACATCATGACTTTCAAAGTACTCCTGCTAGGGGCTCCTCCAGTTTACCAATGTATTTCGCCTGTTGACGAGGCATTTGGCTACCTTAAGAGACTCATAGTTACTCCTGTCAGTTGCTCCCCGTTTTACCACAGTCACATTTTCAATCTTATTCTGTCCAGTTCACCTGAAGCGATACGCCATTATCAGTCAACCTAAAGAATATCACAGTACTCCTGCCGGGAGCTCTCGAGTTTGCCGATGTATTTCGCCTGTTGACGAGGCATTTGGATACCTTAAGAGAGTCATAGTTACCCCTTGCTGTTGCTCCCCATTTTACAACAGGCACATCTACAAGCTTACTCTGGCCAATTCCTCTGAAGCGATAGGCTAATATCTGTTGACATAAAGACTTTCACAGTACTCCTGCCGTGATCTTTTCGACTTTGCCGACGTATTTCGCACATTGACGAGGCACCTGGCTACCTTAAGAGAGTTATAGTTACTTCTGCCAGTGTCTCTCCGTTAAACCACATTCACATTTACAATTTTCCTCTGCCCCTTTCACCAGACACGATACGATATTATTCATCGACATTATGACTTTCACAGTACTCCTGCTAGGGGCTCCTCCTGTTTACCAATGTATTTCGCCTGTTGACGAGGCATTTGGCTACCTTAAGAGAGTCATACTTACTCCTGTCAGTTGCTCCCCGTTTTACCACAGTCACATTTTCAATCTTATTCTGGCCAGTTCACCTGAAGCGATACGCCATTATCAGTCAACCTAAAGAATATCACAGTACTCCTGCCAGGAGCTCTCGAGGTTGCCGATGTATTTCGCCTGTTGACGAGGCATTTGGATACCTTAAGAGAGTCATAGTTACCCCATGCTGTTGCTCCCCATTTTACAACAGGCACATCTACAAGCTTACTCTGGCCAATTCCTCTGAAGCGATGGGCTAATATCTGCTGACATAAAGACTTTCACAGTACTCCTGCCGTGATCTTTTCGACTTTGCCGAAGTATTTCGCCTATTGACGAGGCGTTTGGCTACCTTAAGAGAGTCATAGTTACTCCTGCCCGTGTCTCTCCGTTAAACCACACTCACATCTACCATTTTCCTCTGCCCCTTTCACCAGACGCGATACGCCTTTATTTGTAGACATCATGACTTTCAAAGTACTTCTGCTAGGGGCTCCTCCAGTTTACCAATGTATTTCGCCTGTTGACGAGGCATTTGGCTACCTTAAGAGAGTCATACTTACTCCTGTCAGTTGCTCCCCGTTTTACCACAGTCACATTTTCAATATTATTCTGGCCAGTTCACCTGAAGCGATACGCCATTATCGGTCAACCTAAAGAATTTCACAGTACTCCTGCCGGGAGCTCTCGAGTTTGCCGATGTATTTCGCCTGTTGACGAGGCATTTGGTTACCTTAAGAGAGTCATAGTTACCCCTTGCTGTTGCTCCCCATTTTACAACAGGCACATCTACAAGCTTACTCTGGCCAATTCTCCTGAAGCGATACGCTAATATCTATTGACATAAAGACTTTCACAGTACTCCTGCCGGGAGCTTCTCGACTTTGCCGACGTATTTCGCATATTGACGAGGCACCTGGCTACCTTAAGAGAGTTATAGTTACTTCTGCCAGTGTCTCTCCGTTAAACCACATTCACATTTACAATTTTCCTCTGCCCCTTTCACCAGACACGATACGATATTATTCTTCGACATTATGACTTTCACAGTACTCCTACTAGGGGCTCCTCCTGTTTACCAATGTATTTCGCCTGTTGACGAGGCATTTGGCTACCTTAAGAGGGTCATACTTACTCCTGTCACTTGCTCCCCGTTTTACCACAGTCACATTTTCAATCTTATTCTGGCCAGTTCACCCGAAGCGATACGCCATTATCAGTCAACCTAAAGAATTTCACAGTACTCCTGCCGGGAGCTTCTCGAGTTTGCCGATGTATTTCGCCTGTTGACGAGGCATTTGGATACCTTAAGAGAGTCATAGTTACCCCTTGCTGTTGCTCCCCATTTTACAACAGGCACATCTACAAGCTTACTCTGGCCAATTCCTCTGAAGCGATAGGCTAATATCTGTTGACATAAAGACTTTCACAGTACTCCTGCCGTGATCTTTTCGACTTTGCCGATGTATTTCGCCTATTGACGAGGCGTTTGGCTACCTTAAGAGAGTCGTAGTTACTCCTGCCCGTGTCTCTCCGTTAAACCACAGTCACATCTACCATTTTCCTCTGCCCCTTTCACCAGACGCGATACGCCATTATTTGTAGACATCATGACTTTCAAAGTACTTCTGCTAGGGGCTCCTCCAGTTTACCAATGTATTTCGCCTGTTGACGAGGCATTTGACTACCTTAAGAGAGTCATACTTACTCCTGTCAGTTGCTCCCCGTTTTACCACAGTCACATTTTCAATCTTATTCTGGCCAGTTCACCCGAAGCGATACGCCATTATCAGTCATCCTAAAGAATTTCACAGTACTCCTGCCGGGAGCTTCTCGAGTTTGCCGATGTATTTCGCCTGTTGACGAGGCATTTGGATACCTTAAGAGAGTCATAGTTGCACCTTGCTGTTGCTCACCATTTTACAACAGGCACATCTACAAGCTTACTCTATCCAATTCTGCTGAAGCGATACGCTAATATCTGTTGACATAAAGACTTTCACAGTTCTCCTGCCGGGAGCTTCTCGACTTTGCCGACGTATTTCGCATATTGACGAGGCACCTGGCTACCTTAAGAGAGTTATAGTTACTTCTGCCAGTGTCTCTCCGTTGAACCACATTCACATTTACAATTTTCCTCTGCCCCTTTCACCAGACACGATACGATATTATTCTTCGACATTATGACTTTCACAGTACTCCTGCTAGGGGCTCCTCCTGTTTACCAATGTATTTCGCCTGTTGACGAGGCATTTGGCTACCTTAAGAGAGTCATACTTACTCCTGTCAGTTGCTCCCCGTTTTACCACAGTCACATTTTCAATCTTATTCTGGCCAGTTCACCTGAAGCGATACGCCATTATCAGTCAACCTAAAGAATATCACAGTACTCCTGCCAGGAGCTCTCGAGTTTGCCGATGTATTTCGCCTGTTGACGAGGCATTTGGATACCTTAAGAGAGTCATAGTTACCCCTTGCTGTTGCTCCCCATTTTACAACAGGCACATCTACAAGCTTACTCTGGCCAATTCCTCTGAAGCGATAGGCTAATATCTGTTGACATAAAGACTTTCACAGTACTCCTGCCGTGATCTTTTCGACTTTGCCGATGTATTTCGCCTATTGACGAGGCGTTTGGCTACCTTAAGAGAGTCGTAGTTACTCCTGCCCGTGTCTCTCCGTTAAACCACAGTCACATCTACCATTTTCCTCTGCCCCTTTCACCAGACGCGATACGCCATTATTTGTAGACATCATGACTTTCAAAGTACTTCTGCTAGGGGCTCCTCCAGTTTACCAATGTATTTCGCCTGTTGACGAGGCATTTGGCTACCTTAGGAGAGTCATACTTACTCCTGTCAGTTGCTCCCCGTTTTACCACAGTCACATTTTCAATCTTATTCTGGCCAGTTCACCTGAAGCGATACGCCATTATCAGTCAACCTAAAGAATATCACAGTACTCCTGCCAGGAGCTCTCGAGTTTGCCGATGTATTTCGCCTGTTGACGAGGCATTTGGATACCTTAAGAGAGTCATAGTTACCCCTTGCTGTTGCTCCCCATTTTACAACAGGCACATCTACAAGCTTACTCTGGCCAATTCCTCTGATGCGATAGGCTAATATCTGTTGACATAAAGACTTTCACAGTACTCCTGCCGTGATCTTTTCGACTTTGCCGATGTATTTCGCCTATTGACGAGGCGTTTGGCTACCTTAAGAGAGTCATAGTTACTCCTGCCCGTGTCTCTCCGTTAAACCACAGTCACATCTACCATTTTCCTCTGCCCCTTTCACAAGACGCGATACGCCATTATTTGTAGACATCATGACTTTCAAAGTACTTCTGCTAGGGGCTCCTCCAGTTTACCAATGTATTTCGCCTGTTGACGAGGCATTTGGCTACCTTAAGAGAGTCATACTTACTCCTGTCAGTTGCTAACCGTTTTACCACAGTCACATTTTCAATCTTATTCTGGCCAGTTCACCTGAAGCGATACGCCATTATCAGTCAACCTAAAGAATATCACAGTACTCCTGCCAGGAGCTCTCGAGTTTGCCGATGTATTTCGCCTGTTGACGAGGCATTTGGATACCTTAAGAGAGTCATAGTTACCCCTTGCTGTTGCTCCCCATTTTACAACAGGCACATCTACAAGCTTACTCTGGCCAATTCCTCTGAAGCGATAGGCTAATATCTGTTGACATAAAGACTTTCACAGTACTCCTGCCGTGATCTTTTCGACTTTGCCGATGTATTTCGCCTATTGACGAGGCGTTTGGCTACCTTAAGAGAGTCGTAGTTACTCCTGCCCGTGTCTCTCCGTTAAACCACAGTCACATCTACCATTTTCCTCTGCCCCTTTCACCAGACGCGATACGCCATTATTTGTAGACATCATGACTTTCAAAGTACTTCTGCTAGGGGCTCCTCCAGTTTACCAATGTATTTCGCCTGTTGACGAGGCATTTGGCTACCTTAAGAGAGTCATACTTACTCCTGTCAGTTGCTCCCCGTTTTACCACAGTCACATTTTCAATCTTATTCTGGCCAGTTCACCCGAAGCGATACGCCATTATCAGTCATCCTAAAGAATTTCACAGTACTCCTGCCGGGAGCTTCTCGAGTTTGCCGATGTATTTCGCCTGTTGACGAGGCATTTGGATACCTTAAGAGAGTCATAGTTACACCTTGCTGTTGCTCACCATTTTACAACAGGCACATCTACAAGCTTACTCTATCCAATTCTGCTGAAGCGATACGCTAATATCTGTTGACATAAAGACTTTCACAGTTCTCCTGCCGGGAGCTTCTCGACTTTGCCGACGTATTTCGCATATTGACGAGGCACCTGGCTACCTTAAGAGAGTTATAGTTACTTCTGCCAGTGTCTCTCCGTTAAACCACATTCACATTTACAATTTTCCTCTGCCCCTTTCACCAGACACGATACGATATTATTCTTCGACATTATGACTTTCACAGTACTCCTGCTAGGGGCTCCTCCTGTTTACCAATGTATTTCGCCTGTTGACGAGGCATTTGGCCACCTTAAGAGGGTCATACTTACTCCTGTCACTTGCTCCCCGTTTTACCACAGTCACATTTTCAATCTTATTCTGGCCAGTTCACCTGAAGCGATACGCCATTATCAGTCAACCTAAAGAATATCACAGTACTCCTGCCAGGAGCTCTCGAGTTTGCCGATGTATTTCGCCTGTTGACGAGGCATTTGGATACCTTAAGAGAGTCATAGTTACCCCTTGCTGTTGCTCCCCATTTTACAACAGGCACATCTACAAGCTTACTCTCGCCAATTCCTCTGAAGCGATAGGCTAATATCTGTTGACATAAAGACTTTCACAGTACTCCTGCCGTGATCTTTTCGACTTTGCCGATGTATTTCGCCTATTGACGAGGCGTTTGGCTACCTTAAGAGAGTTGTAGTTACTCCTGCCCGTGTCTCTCCGTTAAACCACAGTCACATCTACCATTTTCCTCTGCCCCTTTCACCAGACGCGATACGCCATTATTTGTAGACATCATGACTTTCAAAGTACTTCTGCTAGGGGCTCCTCCAGTTTACCAATGTATTTCGCCTGTTGACGAGGCATTTGGCTACCTTAAGAGAGTCATACTTACTCCTGTCAGTTGCTCCCCGTTTTACCACAGTCACATTTTCAATCTTATTCTGGCCAGTTCACCCGAAGCGATACGCCATTATCAGTCATCCTAAAGAATTTCACAGTACTCCTGCCGGGAGCTTCTCGAGTTTGCCGATGTATTTCGCCTGTTGACGAGGCATTTGGATACCTTAAGAGAGTCATAGTTACACCTTGCTGTTGCTCACCATTTTACAACAGGCACATCTACAAGCTTACTCTATCCAATTCTGCTGAAGCGATACGCTAATATCTGTTGACATAAAGACTTTCACAGTTCTCCTGCCGGGAGCTTCTCGACTTTGCCGACGTATTTCGCATATTGACGAGGCACCTGGCTACCTTAAGAGAGTTATAGTTACTTCTGCCAGTGTCTCTCCGTTAAACCACATTCACATTTACAATTTTCCTCTGCCCCTTTCACCAGACACGATACGATATTATTCTTCGACATTATGACTTTCACAGTACTCCTGCTAGGGGCGCCTCCTGTTTACCAATGTATTTCGCCTGTTGACGAGGCATTTGGCTACCTTAAGAGGGTCATACTTACTCCTGTCACTTGCTCCCCGTTTTACCACAGTCACATTTTCAATCTTATTCTGGCCAGTTCACCTGAAGCGATACGCCATTATCAGTCAACCTAAAGAATATCACAGTACTCCTGCCAGGAGCTCTCGAGTTTGCCGATGTATTTCGCCTGTTGACGAGGCATTTGGATACCTTAAGAGAGTCATAGTTACCCCTTGCTGTTGCTCCCCATTTTACAACAGGCACATCTACAAGCTTACTCTGGCCAATTCCTCTGAAGCGATAGGCTAATATCTGTTTACATAAAGACTTTCACAGTACTCCTGCCGTGATCTTTTCGACTTTGCCGATGTATTTCGCCTATTGACGAGGCGTTTGGCTACCTTAAGAGAGTCATAGTTACTCCTGCCCGTGTCTCTCCGTTAAACCACAGTCACATCTACCATTTTCCTCTGCCCCTTTCACCAGACGCGATACGCCATTATTTGTAGACATCATGACTTTCAAAGTACTTCTGCTAGGGGCTCCTCCAGTTTACCAATGTATTTCGCCTGTTGACGAGGCATTTGGCTACCTTAAGAGAGTCATACTTACTCCTGTCTGTTGCTCCCCGTTTTACCACAGTCACATTTTCAATCTTATTCTGGCCAGTTCACCCGAAGCGATACGCCATTATCAGTCAACCTAAAGAATTTCACAGTACTCCTGCCGGGAGCTTCTCGAGTTTGCCGATGTATTTCGCCTGTTGACGAGGCATTTGGATACCTTAAGAGAGTCATAGTTACACCTTGCTGTTGCTCACCATTTTACAACAGGCACATCTACAAGCTTACTCTATCCAATTCTGCTGGAGCGATACGCTAATATCTGTTGACATAAAGACTTTCACAGTTCTCCTGCCGGGAGCTTCTCGACTTTGCCGACGTATTTCGCATATTGACGAGGCACCTGGCTACCTTAAGAGAGTTATAGTTACTCCTGCCAGTGTCTCTCCGTTAAACCACATTCACATTTACAATTTTCCTCTGCCCCTTTCATCAGACACGATACGATATTATTCTTCGACAATATGACTTTCACAGTACTCCTGCTAGGGGCTCCTCCTGTTTACCAATGTATTTCGCCTGTTGACGAGGCATTTGGCTACCTTAAGAGAGTCATACTTACTCCTGTCAGTTGCTCCCCGTTTTACCACAGTCACATTTTCAATCTTATTCTGGCCAGTTCACCCGAAGCGATACGCCATTATCAGTCAACCTAAAGAATTTCACAGTACTCCTGCCGGGAGCTTCTCGAGTTTGCCGATGTATTTCGCCTGTTGACGAGGCATTTGGATACCTTAAGAGAGTCATAGTTACCCCTTGCTGTTGCTCCCCATTTTACAACAGGCACATCTACAAGCTTACTCTGGCCAATTCCTCTGAAGCGATAGGCTGATATCTGTTGACATAAAGACTTTCACAGTACTCCTGCCGTGATCTTTTCGACTTTGCCGATGTATTTCGCCTATTGACGAGGCGTTTGGCTACCTTAAGAGAGTCGTAGTTACTCCTGCCCGTGTCTCTCCGTTAAACCACAGTCACATCTACCATTTTCCTCTGCCCCTTTCACCAGACGCGATACGCCATTATTTGTAGACATCATGACTTTCAAAGTACTTCTGCTAGGGGCTCCTCCAGTTTACCAATGTATTTCGCCTGTTGACGAGGCATTTGGCTACCTTAAGAGAGTCATACTTACTCCTGTCAGTTGCTCCCCGTTTTACCACAGTCACATTTTCAATCTTATTCTGGCCAGTTCACCCGAAGCGATACGCCATTATCAGTCATCCTAAAGAATTTCACAGTACTCCTGCCGGGAGCTTCTCGAGTTTGCCGATGTATTTCGCCTGTTGACGAGGCATTTGGATACCTTAAGAGAGTCATAGTTACACCTTGCTGTTGCTCACCATTTTACAACAGGCACATCTACAAGCTTACTCTATCCAATTCTGCTGAAGCGATACGCTAATATCTGTTGACATAAAGACTTTCACAGTTCTCCTGCCGGGAGCTTCTCGACTTTGCCGACGTATTTCGCATATTGACGAGGCACCTGGCTACCTTAAGAGAGTTATAGTTACTTCTGCCAGTGTCTCTCCGTTAAACCACATTCACATTTACAATTTTCCTCTGCCCCTTTCACCAGACACGATACGATATTATTCTTCGACATTATGACTTTCACAGTACTCCTGCTAGGGGCTCCTCCTGTTTACCAATGTATTTCGCCTGTTGACGAGGCATTTGGCCACCTTAAGAGGGTCATACTTACTCCTGTCACTTGCTCCCCGTTTTACCACAGTCACATTTTCAATCTTATTCTGGCCAGTTCACCTGAAGCGATACGCCATTATCAGTCAACCTAAAGAATATCACAGTACTCCTGCCAGGAGCTCTCGAGTTTGCCGATGTATTTCGCCTGTTGACGAGGCATTTGGATACCTTAAGAGAGTCATAGTTACCCCTTGCTGTTGCTCCCCATTTTACAACAGGCACATCTACAAGCTTACTCTCGCCAATTCCTCTGAAGCGATAGGCTAATATCTGTTGACATAAAGACTTTCACAGTACTCCTGCCGTGATCTTTTCGACTTTGCCGATGTATTTCGCCTATTGACGAGGCGTTTGGCTACCTTAAGAGAGTCGTAGTTACTCCTGCCCGTGTCTCTCCGTTAAACCACAGTCACATCTACCATTTTCCTCTGCCCCTTTCACCAGACGCGATACGCCATTATTTGTAGACATCATGACTTTCAAAGTACTTCTGCTAGGGGCTCCTCCAGTTTACCAATGTATTTCGCCTGTTGACGAGGCATTTGGCTACCTTAAGAGAGTCATACTTACTCCTGTCAGTTGCTCCCCGTTTTACCACAGTCACATTTTCAATCTTATTCTGGCCAGTTCACCCGAAGCGATACGCCATTATCAGTCATCCTAAAGAATTTCACAGTACTCCTGCCGGGAGCTTCTCGAGTTTGCCGATGTATTTCGCCTGTTGACGAGGCATTTGGATACCTTAAGAGAGTCATAGTTACACCTTGCTGTTGCTCACCATTTTACAACAGGCACATCTACAAGCTTACTCTATCCAATTCTGCTGAAGCGATACGCTAATATCTGTTGACATAAAGACTTTCACAGTTCTCCTGCCGGGAGCTTCTCGACTTTGCCGACGTATTTCGCATATTGACGAGGCACCTGGCTACCTTAAGAGAGTTATAGTTACTTCTGCCAGTGTCTCTCCGTTAAACCACATTCACATTTACAATTTTCCTCTGCCCCTTTCACCAGACACGATACGATATTATTCTTCGACATTATGACTTTCACAGTACTCCTGCTAGGGGCTCCTCCTGTTTACCAATGTATTTCGCCTGTTGACGAGGCATTTGGCTACCTTAAGAGGGTCATACTTACTCCTGTCACTTGCTCCCCGTTTTACCACAGTCACATTTTCAATCTTATTCTGGCCAGTTCACCTGAAGCGATACGCCATTATCAGTCAACCTAAAGAATATCACAGTACTCCTGCCAGGAGCTCTCGAGTTTGCCGATGTATTTCGCCTGTTGACGAGGCATTTGGATACCTTAAGAGAGTCATAGTTACCCCTTGCTGTTGCTCCCCATTTTACAACAGGCACATCTACAAGCTTACTCTGGCCAATTCCTCTGAAGCGATAGGCTAATATCTGTTTACATAAAGACTTTCACAGTACTCCTGCCGTGATCTTTTCGACTTTGCCGATGTATTTCGCCTATTGACGAGGCGTTTGGCTACCTTAAGAGAGTCATAGTTACTCCTGCCCGTGTCTCTCCGTTAAACCACAGTCACATCTACCATTTTCCTCTGCCCCTTTCACCAGACGCGATACGCCATTATTTGTAGACATCACGACTTTCAAAGTACTTCTGCTAGGGGCTCCTCCAGTTTACCAATGTATTTCGCCTGTTGACGAGGCATTTGGCTACCTTAAGAGAGTCATACTTACTCCTGTCTGTTGCTCCCCGTTTTACCACAGTCACATTTTCAATCTTATTCTGGCCAGTTCACCCGAAGCGATACTCCATTATCAGTCAACCTAAAGAATTTCACAGTACTCCTGCCGGGAGCTTCTCGAGTTTGCCGATGTATTTCGCCTGTTGACGAGGCATTTGGATACCTTAAGAGAGTCATAGTTACACCTTGCTGTTGCTCACCATTTTACAACAGGCACATCTACAAGCTTACTCTATCCAATTCTGCTGGAGCGATACGCTAATATCTGTTGACATAAAGACTTTCACAGTTCTCCTGCCGGGAGCTTCTCGACTTTGCCGACGTATTTCGCATATTGACGAGGCACCTGGCTACCTTAAGAGAGTTATAGTTACTCCTGCCAGTGTCTCTCCGTTAAACCACATTCACATTTACAATTTTCCTCTGCCCCTTTCATCAGACACGATACGATATTATTCTTCGACAATATGACTTTCACAGTACTCCTGCTAGGGGCTCCTCCTGTTTACCAATGTATTTCGCCTGTTGACGAGGCATTTGGCTACCTTAAGAGAGTCATACTTACTCCTGTCAGTTGCTCCCCGTTTTACCACAGTCACATTTTCAATCTTATTCTGGCCAGTTCACCCGAAGCGATACGCCATTATCAGTCAACCTAAAGAATTTCACAGTACTCCTGCCGGGAGCTTCTCGAGTTTGCCGATGTATTTCGCCTGTTGACGAGGCATTTGGATACCTTAAGAGAGTCATAGTTACCCCTTGCTGTTGCTCCCCATTTTACAACAGGCACATCTACAAGCTTACTCTGGCCAATTCCTCTGAAGCGATAGGCTGATATCTGTTGACATAAAGACTTTCACAGTACTCCTGCCGTGATCTTTTCGACTTTGCCGATGTATTTCGCCTATTGACGAGGCGTTTGGCTACCTTAAGAGAGTCGTAGTTACTCCTGCCCGTGTCTCTCCGTTAAACCACAGTCACATCTACCATTTTCCTCTGCCCCTTTCACCAGACGCGATACGCCATTATTTGTAGACATCATGACTTTCAAAGTACTTCTGCTAGGGGCTCCTCCAGTTTACCAATGTATTTCGCCTGTTGACGAGGCATTTGGCTACCTTAAGAGAGTCATACTTACTCCTGTCAGTTGCTCCCCGTTTTACCACAGTCACATTTTCAATCTTATTCTGGCCAGTTCACCCGAAGCGATACGCCATTATCAGTCATCCTAAAGAATTTCACAGTACTCCTGCCGGGAGCTTCTCGAGTTTGCCGATGTATTTCGCCTGTTGACGAGGCATTTGGATACCTTAAGAGAGTCATAGTTACACCTTGCTGTTGCTCACCATTTTACAACAGGCACATCTACAAGCTTACTCTATCCAATTCTGCTGAAGCGATACGCTAATATCTGTTGACATAAAGACTTTCACAGTTCTCCTGCCGGGAGCTTCTCGACTTTGCCGACGTATTTCGCATATTGACGAGGCACCTGGCTACCTTAAGAGAGTTATAGTTACTTCTGCCAGTGTCTCTCCGTTAAACCACATTCACATTTACAATTTTCCTCTGCCCCTTTCACCAGACACGATACGATATTATTCTTCGACATTATGACTTTCACAGTACTCCTGCTAGGGGCTCCTCCTGTTTACCAATGTATTTCGCCTGTTGACGAGGCATTTGGCTACCTTAAGAGGGTCATACTTACTCCTGTCACTTGCTCCCCGTTTTACCACAGTCACATTTTCAATCTTATTCTGGCCAGTTCACCTGAAGCGATACGCCATTATCAGTCAACCTAAAGAATATCACAGTACTCCTGCCAGGAGCTCTCGAGTTTGCCGATGTATTTCGCCTGTTGACGAGGCATTTGGATACCTTAAGAGAGTCATAGTTACCCCTTGCTGTTGCTCCCCATTTTACAACAGGCACATCTACAAGCTTACTCTGGCCAATTCCTCTGAAGCGATAGGCTAATATCTGTTTACATAAAGACTTTCACAGTACTCCTGCCGTGATCTTTTCGACTTTGCCGATGTATTTCGCCTATTGACGAGGCGTTTGGCTACCTTAAGAGAGTCATAGTTACTCCTGCCCGTGTCTCTCCGTTAAACCACAGTCACATCTACCATTTTCCTCTGCCCCTTTCACCAGACGCGATACGCCATTATTTGTAGACATCATGACTTTCAAAGTACTTCTGCTAGGGGCTCCTCCAGTTTACCAATGTATTTCGCCTGTTGACGAGGCATTTGGCTACCTTAAGAGAGTCATACTTACTCCTGTCTGTTGCTCCCCGTTTTACCACAGTCACATTTTCAATCTTATTCTGGCCAGTTCACCCGAAGCGATACGCCATTATCAGTCAACCTAAAGAATTTCACAGTACTCCTGCCGGGAGCTTCTCGAGTTTGCCGATGTATTTCGCCTGTTGACGAGGCATTTGGATACCTTAAGAGAGTCATAGTTACACCTTGCTGTTGCTCACCATTTTACAACAGGCACATCTACAAGCTTACTCTATCCAATTCTGCTGGAGCGATACGCTAATATCTGTTGACATAAAGACTTTCACAGTTCTCCTGCCGGGAGCTTCTCGACTTTGCCGACGTATTTCGCATATTGACGAGGCACCTGGCTACCTTAAGAGAGTTATAGTTACTCCTGCCAGTGTCTCTCCGTTAAACCACATTCACATTTACAATTTTCCTCTGCCCCTTTCATCAGACACGATACGATATTATTCTTCGACAATATGACTTTCACAGTACTCCTGCTAGGGGCTCCTCCTGTTTACCAATGTATTTCGCCTGTTGACGAGGCATTTGGCTACCTTAAGAGAGTCATACTTACTCCTGTCAGTTGCTCCCCGTTTTACCACAGTCACATTTTCAATCTTATTCTGGCCAGTTCACCCGAAGCGATACGCCATTATCAGTCAACCTAAAGAATTTCACAGTACTCCTGCCGGGAGCTTCTCGAGTTTGCCGATGTATTTCGCCTGTTGACGAGGCATTTGGATACCTTAAGAGAGTCATAGTTACCCCTTGCTGTTGCTCCCCATTTTACAACAGGCACATCTACAAGCTTACTCTGGCCAATTCCTCTGAAGCGATAGGCTGATATCTGTTGACATAAAGACTTTCACAGTACTCCTGCCGTGATCTTTTCGACTTTGCCGATGTATTTCGCCTATTGACGAGGCGTTTGGCTACCTTAAGAGAGTCGTAGTTACTCCTGCCCGTGTCTCTCCGTTAAACCACAGTCACATCTACCATTTTCCTCTGCCCCTTTCACCAGACGCGATACGCCATTATTTGTAGACATCATGACTTTCAAAGTACTTCTGCTAGGGGCTCCTCCAGTTTACCAATGTATTTCGCCTGTTGACGAGGCATTTGGCTACCTTAAGAGAGTCATACTTACTCCTGTCAGTTGCTCCCCGTTTTACCACAGTCACATTTTCAATCTCATTCTGGCCAGTTCACCCGAAGCGATACGCCATTATCAGTCATCCTAAAGAATATCACAGTACTCCTGCCGGGAGCTTCTCGAGTTTGCCGATGTATTTCGCCTGTTGACGAGGCATTTGGATACCTTAAGAGAGTCATAGTTGCACCTTGCTGTTGCTCACCATTTTACAACAGGCACATCTACAAGCTTACTCTATCCAATTCTGCTGAAGCGATACGCTAATATCTGTTGACATAAAGACTTTCACAGTTCTCCTGCCGGGAGCTTCTCGACTTTGCCGACGTATTTCGCATATTGACGAGGCACCTGGCTACCTTAAGAGAGTTATAGTTACTTCTGCCAGTGTCTCTCCGTTAAACCACATTCACATTTACAATTTTCCTCTGCCCCTTTCACCAGACACGATACGATATTATTCTTCGACATTATGACTTTCACAGTACTCCTGCTAGGGGCTCCTCCTGTTTACCAATGTATTTCGCCTGTTGACGAGGCATTTGGCTACCTTAAGAGGGTCATACTTACTCCTGTCACTTGCTCCCCGTTTTACCACAGACACATTTTCAATCTTATTCTGGCCAGTTCACCTGAAGCGATACGCCATTATCAGTCAACCTAAAGAATTTCACAGTACTCCTGCCGGGAGCTTCTCGAGTTTGCCGATGTATTTCGCCTGTTGACGAGGCATTTGGATACCTTAAGAGAGTCATAGTTACACCTTGCTGTTGCTCACCATTTTACAACAGGCACATCTACAAGCTTACTCTATCCAATTCTGCTGGAGCGATACGCTAATATCTGTTGACATAAAGACTTTCACAGTTCTCCTGCCGGGAGCTTCTCGACTTTGCCGACGTATTTCGCATATTGACGAGGCACCTGGCTACCTTAAGAGAGTTATAGTTACTCCTGCCAGTGTCTCTCCGTTAAACCACATTCACATTTACAATTTTCCTCTGCCCCTTTCATCAGACACGATACGATATTATTCTTCGACAATATGACTTTCACAGTACTCCTGCTAGGGGCTCCTCCTGTTTACCAATGTATTTCGCCTGTTGACGAGGCATTTGGCTACCTTAAGAGAGTCATACTTACTCCTGTCAGTTGCTCCCCGTTTTACCACAGTCACATTTTCAATCTTATTCTGGCCAGTTCACCCGAAGCGATACGCCATTATCAGTCAACCTAAAGAATTTCACAGTACTCCTGCCGGGAGCTTCTCGAGTTTGCCGATGTATTTCGCCTGTTGACGAGGCATTTGGATACCTTAAGAGAGTCATAGTTACCCCTTGCTGTTGCTCCCCATTTTACAACAGGCACATCTACAAGCTTACTCTGGCCAATTCCTCTGAAGCGATAGGCTGATATCTGTTGACATAAAGACTTTCACAGTACTCCTGCCGTGATCTTTTCGACTTTGCCGATGTATTTCGCCTATTGACGAGGCGTTTGGCTACCTTAAGAGAGTCGTAGTTACTCCTGCCCGTGTCTCTCCGTTAAACCACAGTCACATCTACCATTTTCCTCTGCCCCTTTCACCAGACGCGATACGCCATTATTTGTAGACATCATGACTTTCAAAGTACTTCTGCTAGGGGCTCCTCCAGTTTACCAATGTATTTCGCCTGTTGACGAGGCATTTGGCTACCTTAAGAGAGTCATACTTACTCCTGTCAGTTGCTCCCCGTTTTACCACAGTCACATTTTCAATCTCATTCTGGCCAGTTCACCCGAAGCGATACGCCATTATCAGTCATCCTAAAGAATTTCACAGTACTCCTGCCGGGAGCTTCTCGAGTTTGCCGATGTATTTCGCCTGTTGACGAGGCATTTGGATACCTTAAGAGAGTCATAGTTGCACCTTGCTGTTGCTCACCATTTTACAACAGGCACATCTACAAGCTTACTCTATCCAATTCTGCTGAAGCGATACGCTAATATCTGTTGACATAAAGACTTTCACAGTTCTCCTGCCGGGAGCTTCTCGACTTTGCCGACGTATTTCGCATATTGACGAGGCACCTGGCTACCTTAAGAGAGTTATAGTTACTTCTGCCAGTGTCTCTCCGTTAAACCACATTCACATTTACAATTTTCCTCTGCCCCTTTCACCAGACACGATACGATATTATTCTTCGACATTATGACTTTCACAGTACTCCTGCTAGGGGCTCCTCCTGTTTACGAATGTATTTCGCCTGTTGACGAGGCATTTGGCTACCTTAAGAGGGTCATACTTACTCCTGTCACTTGCTCCCCGTTTTACCACAGTCACATTTTCAATCTTATTCTGGCCAGTTCACCTGAAGCGATACGCCATTATCAGTCAACCTAAAGAATATCACAGTACTCCTGCCAGGAGCTCTCGAGTTTGCCGATGTATTTCGCCTGTTGACGAGGCATTTGGATACCTTAAGAGAGTCATAGTTACCCCTTGCTGTTGCTCCCCATTTTACAACAGGCACATCTACAAGCTTACTCTGGCCAATTCCTCTGAAGCGATAGGCTAATATCTGTTGACATAAAGACTTTCACAGTACTCCTGCCGTGATCTTTTCGACTTTGCCGATGTATTTCGCCTATTGACGAGGCGTTTGGCTACCTTAAGAGAGTCGTAGTTACTCCTGCCCGTGTCTCTCCGTTAAACCACAGTCACATCTACCATTTTCCTCTGCCCCTTTCACCAGACGCGATACGCCATTATTTGTAGACATCATGACTTTCAAAGTACTTCTGCTAGGGGCTCCTCCAGTTTACCAATGTATTTCGCCTGTTGACGAGGCATTTGGCTACCTTAAGAGAGTCATACTTACTCCTGTCAGTTGCTCCCCGTTTTACCACAGTCACATTTTCAATCTCATTCTGGCCAGTTCACCCGAAGCGATACGCCATTATCAGTCATCCTAAAGAATTTCACAGTACTCCTGCCGGGAGCTTCTCGAGTTTGCCGATGTATTTCGCCTGTTGACGAGGCATTTGGATACCTTAAGAGAGTCATAGTTACACCTTGCTGTTGCTCACCATTTTACAACAGGCACATCTACAAGCTTACTCTATCCAATTCTGCTGAAGCGATACGCTAATATCTGTTGACATAAAGACTTTCACATTTCTCCTGCCGGGAGCTTCTCGACTTTGCCGACGTATTTCGCATATTGACGAGGCACCTGGCTACCTTAAGAGAGTTATAGTTACTTCTGCCAGTGTCTCTCCGTTAAACCACATTCACATTTACAATTTTCCTCTGCCCCTTTCACCAGACACGATACGATATAATTCTTCGACATTATGACTTTCACAGTACTCCTGCTAGGGGCTCCTCCTGTTTACGAATGTATTTCGCCTGTTGACGAGGCATTTGGCTACCTTAAGAGGGTCATACTTACTCCTGTCACTTGCTCCCCGTTTTACCACAGTCACATTTTCAATCTTATTCTGGCCAGTTCACCTGAAGCGATACGCCATTATCAGTCAACCTAAAGAATATCACAGTACTCCTGCCAGGAGCTCTCGAGTTTGCCGATGTATTTCGCCTGTTGACGAGGCATTTGGATACCTTAAGAGAGTCATAGTTACCCCTTGCTGTTGCTCCCCATTTTACAACAGGCACATCTACAAGCTTACTCTGGCCAATTCCTCTGAAGCGATAGGCTAATATCTGTTTACATAAAGACTTTCACAGTACTCCTGCCGTGATCTTTTCGACTTTGCCGATGTATTTCGCCTATTGACGAGGCGTTTGGCTACCTTAAGAGAGTCATAGTTACTCCTGCCCGTGTCTCTCCGTTAAACCACAGTCACATCTACCATTTTCCTCTGCCCCTTTCACCAGACGCGATACGCCATTATTTGTAGACATCATGACTTTCAAAGTACTTCTGCTAGGGGCTCCTCCAGTTTACCAATGTATTTCGCCTGTTGACGAGGCATTTGGCTACCTTAAGAGAGTCATACTTACTCCTGTCTGTTGCTCCCCGTTTTACCACAGTCACATTTTCAATCTTATTCTGGCCAGTTCACCCGAAGCGATACGCCATTATCAGTCAACCTAAAGAATTTCACAGTACTCCTGCCGGGAGCTTCTCGAGTTTGCCGATGTATTTCGCCTGTTGACGAGGCATTTGGATACCTTAAGAGAGTCATAGTTACCCCTTGCTGTTGCTCCCCATTTTACAACAGGCACATCTACAAGCTTACTCTGGCCAATTCCTCTGAAGCGATAGGCTGATATCTGTTGACGTAAAGACTTTCACAGTACTCCTGCCGTGATCTTTTCGACTTTGCCGATGTATTTCGCCTATTGACGAGGCGTTTGGCTACCTTAAGAGAGTCGTAGTTACTCCTGCCCGTGTCTCTCCGTTAAACCACAGTCACATCTACCATTTTCCTCTGCCCCTTTCACCAGACGCGATACGCCATTATTTGTAGACATCATGACTTTCAAAGTACTTCTGCTAGGGGCTCCTCCAGTTTACCAATGTATTTCGCCTGTTGACGAGGCATTTGGCTACCTTAAGAGAGTCATACTTACTCCTGTCAGTTGCTCCCCGTTTTACCACAGTCACATTTTCAATCTCATTCTGGCCAGTTCACCCGAAGCGATACGCCATTATCAGTCATCCTAAAGAATTTCACAGTACTCCTGCCGGGAGCTTCTCGAGTTTGCCGATGTATTTCGCCTGTTGACGAGGCATTTGGATACCTTAAGAGAGTCATAGTTGCACCTTGCTGTTGCTCACCATTTTACAACAGGCACATCTACAAGCTTACTCTATCCAATTCTGCTGAAGCGATACGCTAATATCTGTTGACATAAAGACTTTCACAGTTCTCCTGCCGGGAGCTTCTCGACTTTGCCGACGTATTTCGCATATTGACGAGGCACCTGGCTACCTTAAGAGAGTTATAGTTACTTCTGCCAGTGTCTCTCCGTTAAACCACATTCACATTTACAATTTTCCTCTGCCCCTTTCACCAGACACGATACGATATTATTCTTCGACATTATGACTTTCACAGTACTCCTGCTAGGGGCTCCTCCTGTTTACCAATGTATTTCGCCTGTTGACGAGGCATTTGGCTACCTTAAGAGGGTCATACTTACTCCTGTCACTTGCTCCCCGTTTTACCACAGTCACATTTTCAATCTTATTCTGGCCAGTTCACCTGAAGCGATACGCCATTATCAGTCAACCTAAAGAATATCACAGTACTCCTGCCAGGAGCTCTCGAGTTTGCCGATGTATTTCGCCTGTTGACGAGGCATTTGGATACCTTAAGAGAGTCATAGTTACCCCTTGCTGTTGCTCCCCATTTTACAACAGGCACATCTACAAGCTTACTCTGGCCAATTCCTCTGAAGCGATAGGCTAATATCTGTTGACATAAAGACTTTCACAGTACTCCTGCCGTGATCTTTTCGACTTTGCCGATGTATTTCGCCTATTGACGAGGCGTTTGGCTACCTTAAGAGAGTCGTAGTTACTCCTGCCCGTGTCTCTCCGCTAAACCACAGTCACATCTACCATTTTCCTCTGCCCCTTTCACCAGACGCGATACGCCATTATTTGTAGACATCATGACTTTCAAAGTACTTCTGCTAGGGGCTCCTCCAGTTTACCAATGTATTTCGCCTGTTGACGAGGCATTTGGCTACCTTAAGAGAGTCATACTTACTCCTGTCAGTTGCTCCCCGTTTTACCACAGTCACATTTTCAATCTCATTCTGGCCAGTTCACCCGAAGCGATACGCCATTATCAGTCATCCTAAAGAATTTCACAGTACTCCTGCCGGGAGCTTCTCGAGTTTGCCGATGTATTTCGCCTGTTGACGAGGCATTTGGATACCTTAAGAGAGTCATAGTTACACCTTGCTGTTGCTCACCATTTTACAACAGGCACATCTACAAGCTTACTCTATCCAATTCTGCTGAAGCGATACGCTAATATCTGTTGACATAAAGACTTTCACATTTCTCCTGCCGGGAGCTTCTCGACTTTGCCGACGTATTTCGCATATTGACGAGGCACCTGGCTACCTTAAGAGAGTTATAGTTACTTCTGCCAGTGTCTCTCCGTTTAACCACATTCACATTTACAATTTTCCTCTGCCCCTTTCACCAGACACGATACGATATTATTCTTCGACATTATGACTTTCACAGTACTCCTGCTAGGGGCTCCTCCTGTTTACCAATGTATTTCGCCTGTTGACGAGGCATTTGGCTACCTTAAGAGGGTCATACTTACTCCTGTCACTTGCTCCCCGTTTTACCACAGTCACATTTTCAATCTTATTCTGGCCAGTTCACCTGAAGCGATACGCCATTATCAGTCAACCTAAAGAATATCACAGTACTCCTGCCAGGAGCTCTCGAGTTTGCCGATGTATTTCGCCTGTTGACGAGGCATTTGGATACCTTAAGAGAGTCATAGTTACCCCTTGCTGTTGCTCCCCATTTTACAACAGGCACATCTACAAGCTTACTCTGGCCAATTCCTCTGAAGCGATAGGCTAATATCTGTTTACATAAAGACTTTCACAGTACTCCTGCCGTGATCTTTTCGACTTTGCCGATGTATTTCGCCTATTGACGAGGCGTTTGGCTACCTTAAGAGAGTCATAGTTACTCCTGCCCGTGTCTCTCCGTTAAACCACAGTCACATCTACCATTTTCCTCTGCCCCTTTCACCAGACGCGATACGCCATTATTTGTAGACATCATGACTTTCAAAGTACTTCTGCTAGGGGCTCCTCCAGTTTACCAATGTATTTCGCCTGTTGACGAGGCATTTGGCTACCTTAAGAGAGTCATACTTACTCCTGTCTGTTGCTCCCCGTTTTACCACAGTCACATTTTCAATCTTATTCTGGCCAGTTCACCCGAAGCGATACGCCATTATCAGTCAACCTAAAGAATTTCACAGTACTCCTGCCGGGAGCTTCTCGAGTTTGCCGATGTATTTCGCCTGTTGACGAGGCATTTGGATACCTTAAGAGAGTCATAGTTACACCTTGCTGTTGCTCACCATTTTACAACAGGCACATCTACAAGCTTACTCTATCCAATTCTGCTGGAGCGATACGCTAATATCTGTTGACATAAAGACTTTCACAGTTCTCCTGCCGGGAGCTTCTCGACTTTGCCGACGTATTTCGCATATTGACGAGGCACCTGGCTACCTTAAGAGAGTTATAGTTACTCCTGCCAGTGTCTCTCCGTTAAACCACATTCACATTTACAATTTTCCTCTGCCCCTTTCATCAGACACGATACGATATTATTCTTCGACAATATGACTTTCGCAGTACTCCTGCTAGGGGCTCCTCCTGTTTACCAATGTATTTCGCCTGTTGACGAGGCATTTGGCTACCTTAAGAGAGTCATACTTACTCCTGTCAGTTGCTCCCCGTTTTACCACAGTCACATTTTCAATCTTATTCTGGCCAGTTCACCCGAAGCGATACGCCATTATCAGTCAACCTAAAGAATTTCACAGTACTCCTGCCGGGAGCTTCTCGAGTTTGCCGATGTATTTCGCCTGTTGACGAGGCATTTGGATACCTTAAGAGAGTCATAGTTACCCCTTGCTGTTGCTCCCCATTTTACAACAGGCACATCTACAAGCTTACTCTGGCCAATTCCTCTGAAGCGATAGGCTAATATCTGTTGACATAAAGACTTTCACAGTACTCCTGCCGTGATCTTTTCGACTTTGCCGATGTATTTCGCCTATTGACGAGGCGGTTGGCTACCTTAAGAGAGTCGTAGTTACTCCTGCCCGTGTCTCTCCGTTAAACCACAGTCACATCTACCATTTTCCTCTGCCCCTTTCACCAGACGCGATACGCCATTATTTGTAGACATCATGACTTTCAAAGTACTTCTGCTAGGGGCTCCTCCAGTTTACCAATGTATTTCGCCTGTTGACGAGGCATTTGGCTACCTTAAGAGAGTCATACTTACTCCTGTCAGTTGCTCCCCGTTTTACCACAGTCACATTTTCAATCTCATTCTGGCCAGTTCACCCGAAGCGATACGCCATTATCAGTCATCCTAAAGAATTTCACAGTACTCCTGCCGGGAGCTTCTCGAGTTTGCCGATGTATTTCGCCTGTTGACGAGGCATTTGGATACCTTAAGAGAGTCATAGTTGCACCTTGCTGTTGCTCACCATTTTACAACAGGCACATCTACAAGCTTACTCTATCCAATTCTGCTGAAGCGATACGCTAATATCTGTTGACATAAAGACTTTCACAGTTCTCCTGCCGGGAGCTTCTCGACTTTGCCGACGTATTTCGCATATTGACGAGGCACCTGGCTACCTTAAGAGAGTTATAGTTACTTCTGCCAGTGTCTCTCCGTTGAACCACATTCACATTTACAATTTTCCTCTGCCCCTTTCACCAGACACGATACGATATTATTCTTCGACATTATGACTTTCACAGTACTCCTGCTAGGGGCTCCTCCTGTTTACCAATGTATTTCGCCTGTTGACGAGGCATTTGGCTACCTTAAGAGAGTCATACTTACTCCTGTCAGTTGCTCCCCGTTTTACCACAGTCACATTTTCAATCTTATTCTGGCCAGTTCACCTGAAGCGATACGCCATTATCAGTCAACCTAAAGAATATCACAGTACTCCTGCCAGGAGCTCTCGAGTTTGCCGATGTATTTCGCCTGTTGACGAGGCATTTGGATACCTTCAGAGAGTCATAGTTACCCCTTGCTGTTGCTCCCCATTTTACAACAGGCACATCTACAAGCTTACTCTGGCCAATTCCTCTGAAGCGATAGGCTAATATCTGTTGACATAAAGACTTTCACAGTACTCCTGCCGTGATCTTTTCGACTTTGCCGAAGTATTTCGCCTATTGACGAGGCGTTTGGCTACCTTAAGAGAGTCATAGTTACTCCTGCCCGTGTCTCTCCGTTAAACCACAGTCACATCTACCATTTTCCTCTGCCCCTTTCACCAGACGCGATACGCCTTTATTTGTAGACATCATGACTTTCAAAGTACTTCTGCTAGGGGCTCCTCCAGTTTACCAATGTATTTCGCCTGTTGACGAGGCATTTGGCTACCTTAAGAGAGTCATACTTACTCCTGTCAGTTGCTCCCCGTTTTACCACAGTCACATTTTCAATCTTATTCTGGCCGGTTCACCTGAAGCGATACGCCATTATCAGTCAACCTAAAGAATATCACAGTACTCCTGCCAGGAGCTCTCGAGTTTGCCGATGTATTTCGCCTGTTGACGAGGCATTTGGATACCTTAAGAGAGTCATAGTTACCCCTTGCTGTTGCTCCCTATTTTACAACAGGCACATCTACAAGCTTACTCTGGCCAATTCCACTGAAGCGATAGGCTAATATCTGTTGACATAAAGACTTTCACAGTACTCCTGCCGTGATCTTTTCGACATTGCCGATGTATTTCGCCTATTGACGAGGCGTTTGGCTACCTTAAGAGAGTCGTAGTTACTCCTGCCCGTGTCTCTCCGTTAAACCACAGTCACATCTACCATTTTCCTCTGCCCCTTTCACCAGACGCGATACGCCATTATTTGTAGACATCATGACTTTCAAAGTACTTCTGCTAGGGGCTCCTCCAGTTTACCAATGTATTTCGCCTGTTGACGAGGCATTTGGCTACCTTAAGAGAGTCATACTTACTCCTGTCAGTTGCTCCCCGTTTTACCACAGTCACATTTTCAATCTTATTCTGGCCAGTTCACCCGAAGCGATACGCCATTATCAGTCATCCTAAAGAATTTCACAGTACTCCTGCCAGGAGCTTCTCGAGTTTGCCGATGTATTTCGCCTGTTGACGAGGCATTTGGATACCTTAAGAGAGTCATAGTTACACCTTGCTGTTGCTCACCATTTTACAACAGGCACATCTACAAGCTTACTCTATCCAATTCTGCTGAAGCGATACGCTAATATCTGTTGACATAAAGACTTTCACAGTTCTCCTGCCGGGAGCTTCTCGACTTTGCCGACGTATTTCGCATATTGACGAGGCACCTGGCTACCTTAAAAGAGTTATAGTTACTTCTGCCAGTGTCTCTCCGTTAAACCACATTCACATTTACAATTTTCCTCTGCCCCTTTCACCAGACACGATACGATATTATTCTTCGACATTATGACTTTCACAGTACTCCTGCTAGGGGCTCCTCCTGTTTACCAATGTATTTCGCCTGTTGACGAGGCATTTGGCTACCTTAAGAGAGTCATACTTACTCCTGTCAGTTGCTCCCCGTTTTACCACAGTCACATTTTCAATCTTATTCTGGCCAGTTCACCTGAAGCGATACGCCATTATCAGTCAACCTAAAGAATATCACAGTACTCCTGCCAGGAGCTCTCGAGTTTGCCGATGTATTTCGATTGTTGACGAGGCATTTGGATACCTTAAGAGAGTCATAGTTACCCCTTGCTGTTGCTCCCCATTTTACAACAGGCACATCTACAAGCTTACTCTGGCCAATTCCTCTGAAGCGATGGGCTAATATCTGTTGACATAAAGACTTTCACAGTACTCCTGCCGTGATCTTTTCGACTTTGCCGAAGTATTTCGCCTATTGACGAGGCGTTTGGCTACCTTAAGGGAGTCATAGTTACTCCTGCCCGTGTCTCTCCGTTAAACCACACTCACATCTACCATTTTCCTCTGCCCCTTTCACCAGACGCGATACGCCTTTATTTGTAGACATCATGACTTTCAAAGTACTTCTGCTAGGGGCTCCTCCAGTTTACCAATGTATTTCGCCTGTTGACGAGGCATTTGGCTACCTTAAGAGAGTCATACTTACTCCTGTCAGTTGCTCCCCGTTTTACCACAGTCACATTTTCAATCTTATTCTGGCCAGTTCACCCGAAGCGATACGCCACTTGACGAGGCATTTGGCTACCTTAAGAGAGTCATAGTTACTCCTGTCAGTTGCTCCCCGTTAAACCAAAGTCACATCTACGATTTTCCTCTGCCGCTTTCACCAGACGCGATACGCCATTATTTGTCGAAATTATGACTTTCACAGTACTCCTGCTAGGGGTTGCTCCAGTTTACCAATGTATTTCGCCTGTTGACGAACCATTTGGCTACCTTAAGAGAGTCATAGTTACTCCTGTCAGTTGCTCCCCGTTTTACCACAGTCACATTTTCAATCTTATTCTGGCCAGTTCACCTGAAGCGATACGCCATTATCGGTCCACCTAAAGAATTTCACAGTACTCCTGCCGGGAGCTCTCGAGTTTGCCGATGTATTTCGCCTGTTGACGAGGCATTTGGTTACCTTAAGAGAGTCATAGTTACCCCTTGCTGTTGCTCCCCATTTTACAACAGGCACATCTACAAGCTTACTCTGGCCAATTCTCCTGAAGCGATACGCTAATATCTATTGACATAAAGACTTTCACAGTACTCCTGCCGGGAGCTTTTCGACTTTGCCGATGTATTTCGCCTGTTGACGAGGCGTTTGGCTACCTTAAGAGAGTCATAGTTACTCCTGCCAGTGTCTCTCCGTTAAACCACAGTCACATCTACGATTTTCCTCTGCCCCTTTCACCAGACGCGATACGCCATTATTTGTCGAAATTATGACTTTCACAGTACTCCTGCTAGGGGCTCCTCCAGTTTACCAATGTATTTCGCCTGTTGACGAACCATTTGGCTACCTTAAGAGAGTCATAGTTACTCCTGTCAGTTGCTCCCCGTTTTACCACAGTCACATTTTCAATCTTATTCTGGCCAGTTCACCTGAAGCGATACGCCATTATCGGTCAACCTAAAGAATTTCACAGTACTCCTGCCGGGAGCTCTCGAGTTTGCCGATGTATTTCGCCTGTTGACGAGGCATTTGGTTACCTTAAGAGAGTCATAGTTACCCCTTGCTGTTGCTCCCCATTTTACAACAGGCACATCTACAAGCTTACTCTGGCCAATTCTCCTGAAGCGATACGCTAATATCTATTGACATAAAGACTTTCACAGTACTCCTGACGGGAGCTTTTCGACTTTGCCGATGTATTTCGCCTGTTGACGAGGCGTTTGGCTACCTTAAGAGAGTCATAGTTACTCCTGCCAGTGTCTCTCCGTTAAACCACAGTCACATCTACCATTTTCCTCTGCCCCATTCACCAGACGCGATACGCCATTATTTGTCGACATCATGACTTTCAAAGTACTCCTGCTAGGGGCTCCTCCAGTTTACCAATGTATTTCGCCTGTTGACGAGGCATTTGGCTACCTTAAGAGACTCATAGTTACTCCTGTCAGTTGCTCCCCGTTTTACCACAGTCACATTTTCAATCTTATTCTGTCCAGTTCACCTGAAGCGATACGCCATTATCAGTCAACCTAAAGAATATCACAGTACTCCTGCCGGGAGCTCTCTAGTTTGCCGATGTATTTCGCCTGTTGACGAGGCATTTGGATACCTTAAGAGAGTCATAGTTACCCCTTGCTGTTGCTCCCCATTTTACAACAGGCACATCTACAAGCTTACTCTGGCCAATTCCTCTGAAGCGATAGGCTAATATCTGTTGACATAAAGACTTTCACAGTACTCCTGCCGTGATCTTTTCGACTTTGCCGACGTATTTCGCATATTGACGAGGCACCTGGCTACCTTAAGAGAGTTATAGTTACTTCTGCCAGTGTCTCTCCGTTAAACCACATTCACATTTACAATTTTCCTCTGCCCCTTTCACCAGACACGATACGATATTATTCTTCGACATTATGACTTTCACAGTACTCCTGCTAGGGGCTCCTCCTGTTTACCAATGTATTTCGCCTGTTGACGAGGCATTTGGCTACCTTAAGAGAGTCATACTTACTCCTGTCAGTTGCTCCCCGTTTTACCACAGTCACATTTTCAATCTTATTCTGGCCAGTTCACCTGAAGCGATACGCCATTATCAGTCAACCTAAAGAATATCACAGTACTCCTGCCAGGAGCTCTCGAGTTTGCCGATGTATTTCGCCTGTTGACGAGGCATTTGGATACCTTAAGAGAGTCATAGTTACCCCTTGCTGTTGCTCCCCATTTTACAACAGGCACATCTACAAGCTTACTCTGGCCAATTCCTCTGAAGCGATGGGCTAATATCTGCTGACATAAAGACTTTCACAGTACTCCTGCCGTGATCTTTTCGACTTTGCCGAAGTATTTCGCCTATTGACGAGGCGTTTGGCTACCTTAAGAGAGTCATAGTTACTCCTGCCCGTGTCTCTCCGTTAAACCACACTCACATCTACCATTTTCCTCTGCCCCTTTCACCAGACGCGATACGCCTTTATTTGTAGACATCATGACTTTCAAAGTACTTCTGCTAGGGGCTCCTCCAGTTTACCAATGTATTTCGCCTGTTGACGAGGCATTTGGCTACCTTAAGAGAGTCATACTTACTCCTGTCAGTTGCTCCCCGTTTTACCACAGTCACATTTTCAATCTTATTCTGGCCAGTTCACCCGAAGCGATACGCCACTTGACGTGGCATTTGGCTACCTTAAGAGAGTCATAGTTACTCCTGTCAGTTGCTCCCCGTTAAACCAAAGTCACATCTACGATTTTCCTCTGCCGCTTTCACCAGACGCGATACGCCATTATTTGTCGAAATTATGACTTTCACAGTACTCCTGCTAGGGGTTGCTCCAGTTTACCAATGTATTTCGCCTGATGACGAACCATTTGGCTACCTTAAGAGAGTCATAGTTACTCCTGTCAGTTGCTCCCCGTTTTACCACAGTCACATTTTCAATATTATTCTGGCCAGTCCACCTGAAGCGATACGCCATTATCGGTCAACCTAAAGAATTTCACAGTACTCCTGCCGGGAGCTCTCGAGGTTGCCGATGTATTTCGCCTGTTGACGAGGCATTTGGTTACCTTAAGAGAGTCATAGTTACCCCTTGCTGTTGCTCCCCATTTTACAACAGGCACATCTACAAGCTTACTCTGGCCAATTCTCCTGAAGCGATACGCTAATATCTATTGACATAAAGACTTTCACAGTACTCCTGCCGGGAGCTTTTCGACTTTGCCGATGTATTTCGCCTGTTGACGAGGCGTTTGGCTACCTTAAGAGAGTCATAGTTACTCCTGCCAGTGTCTCTCCGTTAAACCACAGTCACATCTACGATTTTCCTCTGCCCCTTTCACCAGACGCGATACGCCATTATTTGTCGAAATTATGACTTTCACAGTACTCCTGCTAGGGGCTCCTCCAGTTTACCAATGTATTTCGCCTGTTGACGAACCATTTGGCTACCTTAAGAGAGTCATAGTTACTCCTGTCAGTTGCTCCCCGTTTTACCACAGTCACATTTTCAATCTTATTCTGGCCAGTTCACCTGAAGCGATACGCCATTATCGGTCAACCTAAAGAATTTCACAGTACTCCTGCCGGGAGCTCTCGAGTTTGCCGATGTATTTCGCCTGTTGACGAGGCATTTGGTTACCTTAAGAGAGTCATAGTTACCCCTTGCTGTTGCTCCCCATTTTACAACAGGCACATCTACAAACTTACTCTGGCCAATTCTCCTGAAGCGATACGCTAATATCTATTGACATAAAGACTTTCACAGTACTCCTGCCGGGAGCTTTTCGACTTTGCCGATGTATTTCGCCTGTTGACGAGCCGTTTGGCTACCTTAAGAGAGTCATAGTTACTCCTGCCAGTGTCTCTCCGTTAAACCACAGTCACATCTACCATTTTCCTCTGCCCCTTTCACCAGACGCGATACGCCATTATTTGTCGAAATTATGACTTTCACAGTACTCCTGCTAGGGGCTCCTCCAGTTTACCAATGTATTTCGCCTGTTGACGAACCATTTGGCTACCTTAAGAGAGTCATAGTTACTCCTGTCAGTTGCTCCCCGTTTTACCACAGTCACATTTTCAATCTTATTCTGGCCAGTTCACCTGAAGCGATACGCCATTATCAGTCAACCTAAAGAATTTCACTGTACTCCTGCCGGGAGCTCTCGAGTTTGCCGATGTATTTCGCCTGTTGACGAGGCATTTGGTTACCTTAAGAGAGTCATAGTTACCCCTTGCTGTTGCTCCCCATTTTACAACAGGCACATCTACAAGCTTACTCTGGCCAATTCTCCTGAAGCGATACGCTAATATCTATTGACATAAAGACTTTCACAGTACTCCTGCCGGGAGCTTTTCGACTTTGCCGATGTATTTCGCCTGTTGACGAGGCGTTTGGCTACCTTAAGAGAGTCATAGTTACTCCTGCCAGTGTCTCTCCGTTAAACCACAGTCACATCTACCATTTTCCTCTGCCCCATTCACCAGACGCGATACGCCATTATTTGTCGACATCATGACTTTCAAAGTACTATTGCTAGGGGCTCCTCCAGTTTACCAATGTATTTCGCCTGTTGACGAGGCATTTGGCTACCTTAAGAGACTCATAGTTACTCCTGTCAGTTGCTCCCCGTTTTACCACAGTCACATTTTCAATCTTATTCTGGCCAGTTCACCTGAAGCGATACGCCATTATCAGTCAACCTAAAGAATATCACAGTACTCCTGCCGGGAGCTCTCGAGTTTGCCGATGTATTTCGCCTGTTGACGAGGCATTTGGATACCTTAAGAGAGTCATAGTTACCCCTTGCTGTTGCTCCCCATTTTACAACAGGCACATCTACAAGCTTACTCTGGCCAATTCCTCTGAAGCGATAGGCTAATATCTGTTGACATAAAGACTTTCACAGTACTCCTGCCGTGATCTTTTCGACTTTGCCGATGTATTTCGCCTATTGACGAGGCGTTTGGCTACCTTAAGAGAGTCATAGTTACTCCTGCCCGTGTCTCTCCGTTAAACCACAGTCACATCTACCATTTTGCTCTGCCCCTTTCACCAGACGCGATACGCCATTATTTGTCGACATCATGACTTTCAAAGTACTCCTGCTAGGGGCTCCTCCAGTTTACCAGTGTATTTCGCCTGTTGACGAGGCATTTGGCTACCTTAAGAGAGTCATACTTCCTCCTGTCAGTTGCTCCCCGTTTTACCACAGTCACATTTTCAATCTTATTCTGGCCAGTTCACCTGAAGCGATACGCCATTATCGGTCAACCTAAAGAATTTCACAGTACTCCTGCCGGGAGCTCTCGAGTTTGCCGATGTATTTCGCCTGTTGACGAGGCATTTGGTTACCTTAAGAGAGTCATAGTTACCCCTTGCTGTTGCTCCCCATTTTACTACAGGCACATCTACAAGCTTACTCTGGCCAATTCCTCTGAAGCGATAGGCTAATATCTGTTGACATAAAGACTTTCACAGTACTCCTGCCGTGATCTTTTCGACTTTGCCGATGTATTTCGCCTATTGACGAGGCGTTTGGCTACCTTAAGAGAGTCTCAGTTACTCCTGCCCGCGTCTCTCCGTTAAACCACAGTCACATCTACCATTTTCCTCCGCCCCTTTCACCAGACGCGATACGCCATTATTTGTAGACATCATGACTTTCAAAGTACTTCTGCTAGGGGCTCCTCCAGTTTACCAATGTATTTCGCCTGTTGACGAGGCATTTGGCTACCTTAAGAGAGTCATACTTACTCCTGTCAGTTGCTCCCCGTTTTACCACAGTCACATTTTCAATCTTATTCTGGCCAGTTCACCCGAAGCGATACGCCACTTGACGAGGCATTTGGCTACCTTAAGAGAGTCATAGTTACTCCTGTCAGTTGCTCCCCGTTAAACCACAGTCACATCTACGATTTTCCTCTGCCGCTTTCACCAGACGCGATACGCCATTATTTGTCGAATTTATGACTTTCACAGTACTCCTGCTAGGGGTTCCTCCAGTTTACCAATGTATTTCGCCTGTTGACGAACCATTTGGCTACCTTAAGAGAGTCATAGTTACTCCTGTCAGTTGCTCCCCGTTTTACCACAGTCACATTTTCAATCTTATTCTGGCCAGTTCACCTGAAGCGATACGCCATTATCGGTCAACCTAAAGAATTTCACAGTACTCCTGCCGGGAGCTCTCGAGTTTGCCGATGTATTTCGCCTGTTGACGAGGCATTTGGTTACCTTAAGAGAGTCATAGTTACCCCTTGCTGTTGCTCCCCATTTTACAACAGGCACATCTACAAGCTTACTCTGGCCAATTCTCCTGAAGCGATACGCTAATATCTATTGACATAAAGACTTTCACAGTACTCCTGCCGGGAGCTTTTCGACTTTGCCGATGTATTTCGCCTATTGACGAGGCGTTTGGCTACCTTAAGAGAGTCATAGTTACTCCTGCCAGTGTCTCTCCGTTAAACCACAGTCACATCTACCATTTTCCTCTGCCCCTTTACCAGACGCGATACGCCATTATTTGTCGACATCATGACTTTCAAAGTACTCCTGCTAGGGGCTCCTCCAGTTTACCAATGTATTTCGCCTGTTGACGTGGCATTTGGCTACCTTAAGAGAGTCATAGTTACTCCTGTCAGTTGCTCCCCGTTTTACCACAGTCACATTTTCAATCTTATTCTGGCCAGTTCACCTGAAGCGATACGCCATTATCGGTCAACCTAAAGAATTTCACAGTACTCCTGCCGGGAGCTCTCGAGTTTGCCGATGTATTTCGCCTGTTGACGAGGCATTTGGTTACCTTAAGAGAGTCATAGTTACCCCTTGCTGTTGCTCCCCATTTTACAACAGGCACATCTACAAGCTTACTCTGGCCAATTCTCCTGAAGCGATACGCTAATATCTATGGACATAAAGACTTTCACAGTACTCCTGCCGGGAGCTTTTCGACTTTGCCGATGTATTTCGCCTATTGACGAGGCGTTTGGCTACCTTAAGAGAGTCATAGTTACTCCTGCCAGTGTCTCTCCGTTAAACCACAGTCACATCTACCATTTTCCTCTGCCCCTTTCACCAGACGCGATACGCCATTATTTGTCGACATCATGACTTTCAAAGTACTCCTGCTAGGGGCTCCTCCAGTTTACCAATGTATTTCGCCTGTTGACCAGGCATTTGGCTACCTTAAGAGAGTCATACTTACTCTTGTCAGTTGCTCCCCGTTTTACCACAGTCACATTTTCAATCTTATTCTGGCCAGTTCACCCGAAGCGATACGCCATTATCAGTCAACCTAAAGAATTTCACAGTACTCCTGCCGGGAGCTTCTCGAGTTTGCCGATGTATTTCGCCTGTTGACGAGGCATTTGGATACCTTAAGAGAGTCATAGTTACACCTTGCTGTTGCTCACCATTTTACAACAGGCACATCTACAAGCTTACTCTATCCAATTCTGCTGAAGCGATACGCTAATATCTGTTGACATAAAGACTTTCACAGTTCTCCTGCCGGGGGCTTCTCGACTTTGCCGACGTATTTCGCATATTGACGAGGCACCTGGCTACCTTAAGAGAGTTATAGTTACTCCTGCCAGTGTCTCTCCGTTAAACCACATTCACATTTACAATTTTCCTCTGCCCCTTTCACCAGACACGATACGATATTATTCTTCGACATTATGACTTTCACAGTACTCCTGCTAGGGGCTCCTCCAGTTTACCAATGTATTTCGCCTGTTGACGAGGCATTTGGCTGCCTTAAGAGAGTCATACTTACTCCTGTCAGTTGCTCCCCGTTTTACCACAGTCACATTTTCAATCTTATTCTGGCCAGTTCACCTGAAGCGATACGCCATTATCGGTCAACCTAAAGAATTTCACAGTACTCCTGCCGGGATCTCTCGAGTTTGCCGATGTATTTCGCCTGTTGACGAGGCATTTGGTTACCTTAAGGGAGTCATAGTTACCCCTTGCTGTTGCTCCCCATTTTACAACAGGCACATCTACAAGCTTACTCTGGCCAATTCTCCTGAAGCGATACGCTAATATCTATTGACATAAAGACTTTCACAGTTCTCCTGCCGGGAGCTTCTCGACTTTGCCGACGTATTTCGCATATTGACGAGGCACCTGGCTACCTTAAGAGAGTTATAGTTACTCCTGCCAGTGTCTCTCCGTTAAACCACATTCACATTTACAATTTTCCTCTGCCCCTTTCACCAGACACGATACGATATTATTCTTCGACATTATGACTGTCACAGTACTCCTGCTAGGGGCTCCTCCAGTTTACCAATGTATTTCGCCTGTTGACGAGGCATTTGGCTACCTTAAGAGAGTCATACTTACTCCTGTCAGTTGCTCCCCGTTTTACCACAGTCACATTTTCAATCTTATTCTGGCCAGTTCACCTGAAGCGATACGCCATTATCGGTCAACCTAAAGAATTTCACAGTACTCCTGCCGGGATCTCTCGAGTTTGCCGATGTATTTCGCCTGTTGACGAGGCATTTGGTTACCTTAAGGGAGTCATAGTTACCCCTTGCTGTTGCTCCCCATTTTACAACAGGCACATCTACAAGCTTACTCTGGCCAATTCCTCTGAAGCGATAGGATAATATCTGTTGACATAAAGACTTTCACAGTACTCCTGCCGTGATCTTTTCGACTTTGCCGATGTATTTCGCCTATTGACGAGGCGTTTGGCTACCTTAAGAGACTCATAGTTACTCCTGCCCGTGTCTCTCCGTTAAACCACAGTCACATCTACCATTTTCCTCCGCCCCTTTCACCAGACGCGATACGCCATTATTTGTAGACATCATGACTTTCAAAGTACTTCTGCTAGGGGCTCCTCCAGTTTACCAATGTATTTCGCCTGTTGACGAGGCATTTGGCTACCTTAAGAGAGTCATACTTACTCCTGTCAGTTGCTCCCCGTTTTACCACAGTCACATTTTCAATCTTATTCTGGCCAGTTCACCCGAAGCGATACGCCACTTGACGAGGCATTTGGCTACCTTAAGAGAGTCATAGTTACTCCTGTCAGTTGCTCCCCGTTAAACCACAGTCACATCTACGATTTTCCTCTGCCGCTTTCACCAGACGCGATACGCCATTATTTGTCGAAATTATGACTTTCACAGTACTCCTGCTAGGGGTTCCTCCAGTTTACCAATGTATTTCGCCTGTTGACGAACCATTTGGCTACCTTAAGAGAGTCATAGTTACTCCTGTCAGTTGCTCCCCGTTTTACCACAGTCACATTTTCAATCTTATTCTGGCCAGTTCACCTGAAGCGATACGCCATTATCGGTCAACCTAAAGAATTTCACAGTACTCCTGCCGGGAGCTCTCGAGTTTGCCGATGTATTTCGCCTGTTGACGAGGCATTTGGTTACCTTAAGAGAGTCATAGTTACCCCTTGCTGTTGCTCCCCATTTTACAACAGGCACATCTACAAGCTTACTCTGGCCAATTCTCCTGAAGCGATACGCTAATATCTATTGACATAAAGACTTTCACAGTACTCCTGCCGGGAGCTTTTCGACTTTGCCTATGTATTTCGCCTATTGACGAGGCGTTTGGCTACCTTAAGAGAGTCATAGTAACTCCTGCCAGTGTCTCTCCGTTAAACCACAGTCACATCTACCATTTTCCTCTGCCCCTTTACCAGACGCGATACGCCATTATTTGTCGACATCATGACTTTCAAAGTACTCCTGCTAGGGGCTCCTCCAGTTTACCAATGTATTTCGCCTGTTGACGAAGCATTTGGCTACCTTAAGAGAGTCATAGTTACTCCTGTCAGTTGCTCCCCGTTTTACCACAGTCACATTTTCAATCTTATTCTGGCCAGTTCACCTGAAGCGATACGCCATTATCGGTCAACCTAAAGAATTTCACAGTACTCCTGCCGGGAGCTCTCGAGTTTGCCGATGTATTTCGCCTGTTGACGAGGCATTTGGTTACCTTAAGAGAGTCATAGTTACCCCTTGCTGTTGCTCCCCATTTTACAACAGGCACATCTACAAGCTTACTCTGGCCAATTCTCCTGAAGCGATACGCTAATATCTATTGACATAAAGACTTTCACAGTACTCCTGCCGGGAGCTTTTCGACTTTGCCTATGTATTTCGCCTATTGACGAGGCGTTTGGCTACCTTAAGAGAGTCATAGTTACTCCTGCCAGTGTCTCTCCGTTAAACCACAGTCACATCTACCATTTTCCTCTGCCCCTTTACCAGACGCGATACGCCATTATTTGTCGACATCATGACTTTCAAAGTACTCCTGCTAGGGGCTCCTCCAGTTTACCAATGTATTTCGCCTGTTGACGAAGCATTTGGCTATTCAACAGCCGTCTTTATTCAATTGCTTGAATAACACAAAAATATATACATATACATATATAATGCGTGGCAGGTGTTTGACGCCATGTCCGCCACCGAGGTGGGGACTTACAGGGCGGTACCACAGGATAAAAGTATAAAACTAACATACACATATACATATATATTAGTGCGGAAGAACAACAAAAACACAAATTAAAGACATAAAGAAGGAAGAACAAAGACGGTTTATTCCTCCTGTGGATAGGCCCCAGGAGTCAAGGCGAAGAAAATAACCAGCATCCTATCCGACGCCGGCTCGCTCCATCGGACTGTGCGCCGTCATATATTCGAAAATGCGATAGCTCGTGCAGCAGCTTTGCAGTACTCTGGTGCTAAGCACCGCCAGTTCTCGGGGTCTAAATCCAAGTGCGGAGAGATCTCCGGCCGACGCTGGAGACCATACACCCCTCCAATTCAATGTCGCGGTGGACACTGTAACCTCCTCAACGTCACGGTGCAGGTTGGAGATGGCACGCCTGATGGACGGCGTGTTGTAGTAGGCCGCTTTCTCGGAGTGACACCAGTCGAGCCGGAGATGGTCTCCGACTACCTGGGCGTCGATGACGCGGGCGATGCCGTCTTTAACCGCCACCACGTCAGGCTTGCGGATTCCCTCAGGTGTGCGGAGGTGGGGCTCCACAGAGACGTTGAAGCCCCTCTGCGCGAGTCCACGGGCGACATAGCGCACGATCGCGTCATGCCGCTTAACCCGGGACCCGTGCGTCCTGAAGCAAGCCTGTAACACGTGGTTGGCGGTCTCTACGGCCTGGCAGCCCGCGCGGCATCTGGTGTCCGCCTCCCGCCCGCGACTGCGCCGTGCCTTCGTGGGGAAGGCGTTGATGCGGGCGCGGAGAGCGTCGATGAAGTTACGCCCAGATAGCAGGCGACTGGTGTCAGCGACCCACTGGTGTTGCCCCTTGACGGCGGCGGAAGATGACAGCGCCGCACCGTCAAAGGCAACGTGCAGGCGCGCGGCCCACATCTCTCCAACCTGCGTCGACGATTTGAGGAGGTGGCCCTCCCACATAAGATGCCGCTCCAGCGTCTCAATCTCACGCTGCACCTCGTCCCGGCCTGCACCGTCGGCGGCTGGCCCAATCCTCTTCAGCGCCAGGAGACGGGACCGGCGAAGTGTTGGCCCCATCCATCGGCATGATGGGATGCCGAGGCCTCCCTGGGCTACAGGAGCGTGGAAGTAGCCCAGGGGAGTGTCCGCCGGAAGGCGGAACCATCTCCTGACGGCGGCACGGATGGTCACATCTGCCGCTTTCAACGCACCCACCCGGGTGCGGCTGAGGGCCAGCCCATGGTACAGGCCAGGCAGAAGTACGGTGGTGAGGGCGTGGAGGCGCTGTTGCGGCTTGAGCGGAGCTCGGGAGATGACGTCCAGCTGCTCCACCAGGTGGCGTCGTGGGTTGAAAACGCAGCGACCAGCGGTGGAGAATTGCAGTCCCAGGTACCGGAAGGTTTCACCCACACGTAGGGCGGGCACGGTGGCGTTGCCCGCTTTGAAGGTAACGTCGGCGTCGACCTTCACCTTCTTGTCGCGCCCAGACGCGACTAAGGCGAGGGTGAAACACTTCCGGGCGTTGATCTGCAGCCCCAGATGGGCGAGGGCTGCGACGGCTGCGTCGATGAGGGACTGCAATCCCCTCGCGGTCGATGCAAAAAGCAGGACGTCATCTGCGAAGGCCGCAGCGTTAACTCTGCGACCAAGGATCCGAGCTCCGATGTGGGAGGGAAGTTGACTCAAAACATAGTCCACCGCAAAATTGAAAAGGAGGGGGGAGAGGGGGTCACCCTGACGCACACCCCTAGCCGGCTGCAGGGGCACGCCCACGTCGGCGCCGCCCGCTATCACCGTCGTGCTACCCTCGTAACACCTTTCGACGTACTCAATAAAGCAATCCGGCAGGCCATGAGCCCTCAGCACGGGGCGGAGGGCGGCATGGTCCACCGAATCGAACGCTTTAGAGACGTCGATCGATGCCACAAAAACAGAGCGACAGGAGCGGACTGCGTCGGTGAGAGCAGTGTCCTTAAGAGAGTCATACTTACTCTTGTCAGTTGCTCCCCGTTTTACCACAGTCACATTTTCAATCTTATTCTGGCCAGTTCACCCGAAGCGATACGCCATTATCAGTCAACCTAAAGAATTTCACAGTACTCCTGCCGGGAGCTTCTCGAGTTTGCCGATGTATTTCGCCTGTTGACGAGGCATTTGGATACCTTAAGAGAGTCATAGTTACACCTTGCTGTTGCTCACCATT
The DNA here is from genome assembly GCF_021461395.2 of Schistocerca americana. NCBI lineage: Eukaryota > Metazoa > Arthropoda > Insecta > Orthoptera > Acrididae > Schistocerca > Schistocerca americana. Next base: position 64,337,976 of record NC_060130.1, read on the forward strand.
TTACAACAGGCACATCTACAAGCTTACTCTATCCAATTCTGCTGAAGCGATACGATAATATCTGTTGACATAAAGACTTTCACAGTTCTCCTGCCGGGGGCTTCTCGACTTTGCCGACGTATTTCGCATATTGACGAGGCACCTGGCTACCTTAAGAGAGTTATAGTTACTCCTGCCAGTGTCTCTCCGTTAAACCACATTCACATTTACAATTTTCCTCTCCCCCTTTCACCAGACACGATACGATATTATTCTTCGACATTATGACTTTCACAGTACTCCTGCTAGGGGCTCCTCCAGTTTACCAATGTATTTCGCCTGTTGACGAGGCATTTGGCTACCTTAAGAGAGTCATACTTACTCCTGTCAGTTGCTCCCCGTTTTACCACAGTCACATTTTCAATCTTATTCTGGCCAGTTCACCTGAAGCGATACGCCATTATCGGTCAACCTAAAGAATTTCACAGTACTCCTGCCGGGATCTCTCGAGTTTGCCGATGTATTTCGCCTGTTGACGAGGCATTTGGTTACCTTAAGGGAGTCATAGTTTTTCCCTTGCTGTTGCTCCCCATTTTACAACAGGCACATCTACAAGCTTACTCTGGCCAATTCTCCTGAAGCGATACGCTAATATCTATTGACATAAAGACTTTCACAGTACTCCTGCCGGGAGCTTTTCGACTTTGCCGATGTATTTCGCCTATTGACGAGGCGTTTAGCTACCTTAAGAGAGTCATAGTTACTCCTGCCAGTGTCTCTCCGTTAAACCACAGTCACATCTACCATTTTCCTCTGCCCCTTTCACCAGACGCGATACGCCATTATTTGTCGACATCATGACTTTCAAAGTACTCCTGCTAGGGGCTCCTCCAGTTTACCAATGTATTTCGCCTGTTGACGAAGCATTTGGCTACCTTAAGAGAGTCATACTTACTCTTGTCAGTTGCTCCCCGTTTTACCACAGTCACATTTTCAATCTTATTCTGGCCAGTTCACCCGAAGCGATACGCCATTATCAGTCAACCTAAAGAATTTCACAGTACTCCTGCCGGGAGCTTCTCGAGTTTGTCGATGTATTTCGCCTGTTGACGAGGCATTTGGATACCTTAAGAGAGTCATAGTTACACCTTGCTGTTGCTCACCATTTTACAACAGGCACATCTACAAGCTTACTCTATCCAATTCTGCTGAAGCGGTACGCTAATATCTGTTGACATAAAGACTTTCACAGTTCTCCTGCCGGGAGCTTCTCGACTTTGCCGACGTATTTCGCATATTGACGAGGCACCTGGCTACCTTAAGAGAGTTATAGTTACTCCTGCCAGTGTCTCTCCGTTAAACCACATTCACATTTACAATTTTCCTCTGCCCCTTTCACCAGACACGATACGATATTATTCTTCGACATTATGACTTTCACAGTACTCCTGCTAGGGGCTCCTCCAGTTTACCAATGTATTTCGCCTGTTGACGAGGCATTTGGCTACCTTAAGAGAGTCATACTTACTCCTGTCAGTTGCTCCCCGTTTTACCACAGTCACATTTTCAATCTTATTCTGGCCAGTTCACCTGAAGCGATACGCCATTATCGGTCAACCTAAAGAATTTCACAGTACTCCTGCCGGGATCTCTCGAGTTTGCCGATGTATTTCGCCTGTTGACGAGGCATCTGGTTACCTTAAGGGAGTCATAGTTACCCCTTGCTGTTGCTCCCCATTTTACAACAGGCACATCTACAAGCTTACTCTGGCCAATTCCTCTGAAGCGATAGGCTAATATCTGTTGACATAAAGACTTTCACAGTACTCCTGCCGTGATCTTTTCGACTTTGCCGATGTATTTCGCCTATTGACGAGGCGTTTGGCTACCTTAAGAGAGTCATAGTTACTCCTGCCCGTGTCTCTCCGTTAAACCACAGTCACATCTACCATTTTCCTCCGCCCCTTTCACCAGACGCGATACGCCTATATTTGTAGACATCATGACTTTCAAAGTACTTCTGCTAGGGGCTCCTTCAGTTTACCAATGTATTTCGCCTGTTGACGAGGCATTTGGCTACCTTAAGAGAGTCATACTTAATCCTGTAAGTTGCTCCCCGTTTTACCACAGTCTCATTTTCAATCTTATTCTGGCCAGTTCACCCGAAGCGATACGCCACTTGACGAGGCATTTGGCTACCTTAAGAGAGTCATAGTTACTCCTGTCAGTTGCTCCCCGTTAAACCACAGTCACATCTACGATTTTCCTCTGCCGCTTTCACCAGACGCGATACGCCATTATTTGTCGAAATTATGACTTTCACAGTACTCCTGCTAGGGGTTCCTCCAGTTTACCAATGTATTTCGCCTGTTGACGAACCATTTGGCTACCTTAAGAGAGTCATAGTTACTCCTGTCAGTTGCTCCCCGTTTTACCACAGTCACATTTTCAATCTTATTCTGGCCAGTTCACCTGAAGCGATACGCCATTATCGGTCAACCTAAAGAATTTCACAGTACTCCTGCCGGGAGCTCTCGAGTTTGCCGATGTATTTCGCCTGTTGACGAGGCATTTGGTTACCTTAAGAGAGTCATAGTTACCCCTTGCTGTTGCTCCCCATTTTACAACAGGCACATCTACAAGCTTACTCTGGCCAATTCTCCTGAAGCGATACGCTAATATCTATTGACATAAAGACTTTCACAGTACTCCTGCCGGGAGCTTTTCGACTTTGCCGATGTATTTCGCCGATTGACGAGGCGTTTGGCTACCTTAAGAGAGTCATAGTTACTCCTGCCAGTGTCTCTCCGTTAAACCACAGTCACATCTACCATTTTCCTCTGCCCCTTTACCAGACGCGATACGCCATTATTTGTCGACATCATGACTTTCAAAGTACTCCTGCTAGGGGCTCCTCCAGTTTACCAATGTATTTCGCCTGTTGACGAAGCATTTGGCTACCTTAAGAGAGTCATAGTTACTCCTGTCAGTTGCTCCCCGTTTTACCACAGTCACATTTTCAATCTTATTCTGGCCAGTTCACCTGAAGCGATACGCCATTATCGGTCAACCTAAAGAATTTCACAGTACTCCTGCCGGGAGCTCTCGAGTTTGCCGATGTATTTCGCCTGTTGACGACGTATTTGGTTACCTTAAGAGAGTCATAGTTACCCCTTGCTGTTGCTCCCCATTTTACAACAGGCACATCTACAAGCTTACTCTGGCCAATTCCTCTGAAGCGATAGGCTAATATCTGTTGACATAAAGACTTTCACAGTACTCCTGCCGTGATCTTTTCGACTTTGCCGATGTATTTCGCCTATTGACGAGGCGTTTGGCTACCTTAAGAGAGTCATAGTTACTCCTGCCCGTGTCTCTCCGTTAAACCACAGTCACATCTACCATTTTCCTCTGCCCCTTTCACCAGACGCGATACGCCATTATTTGTAGACATCATGACTTTCAAAGTACTTCTGCTAGGGGCTCCTCCAGTTTACCAATGTATTTCGCCTGTTGACGAGGCATTTGGCTACCTTAAGAGAGTCATACTTACTCCTGTCAGTTGCTCCCCGTTTTACCACAGTCACATTTTCAATCTTATTCTGGCCAGTTCACCTGAAGCGATACGCCATTATCGGTCAACCTAAAGAATTTCACAGTACTCCTGCCGGGAGCTCTCGAGTTTGCCGATGTATTTCGCCTGTTGACGAGGCATTTGGTTACCTTAAGAGAGTCATAGTTACCCCTTGCTGTTTCTCCCCATTTTACAACAGGCACATCTACAAGCTTACTCTGGCCAATTCTCCTGAAGCGATACGCTAATATCTGTTGACATAAAGACTTTCACAGTTCTCCTGCCGGGGGCTTCTCGACTTTGCCGACGTATTTCGCATATTGACGAGGCACCTGGCTACCTTAAGAGAGTTATAGTTACTCCTGCCAGTGTCTCTCCGTTAAACCACATTCACATTTACAATTTTCCTCTCCCCCTTTCACCAGACACGATACGATATTATTCTTCGACATTATGACTTTCACAGTACTCCTGCTAGGGGCTCCTCCAGTTTACCAATGTATTTCGCCTGTTGACGAGGCATTTGGCTACCTTAAGAGAGTCATACTTACTCCTGTCAGTTGCTCCCCGTTTTACCACAGTCACATTTTCAATCTTATTCTGGCCAGTTCACCTGAAGCGATACGCCATTATCGGTCAACCTAAAGAATTTCACAGTACTCCTGCCGGGATCTCTCGAGTTTGCCGATGTATTTCGCCTGTTGACGAGGCATTTGGTTACCTTAAGGGAGTCATAGTTTTTCCCTTGCTGTTGCTCCCCATTTTACAACAGGCACATCTACAAGCTTACTCTGGCCAATTCTCCTGAAGCGATACGCTAATATCTATTGACATAAAGACTTTCACAGTACTCCTGCCGGGAGCTTTTCGACTTTGCCGATGTATTTCGCCTATTGACGAGGCGTTTAGCTACCTTAAGAGAGTCATAGTTACTCCTGCCAGTGTCTCTCCGTTAAACCACAGTCACATCTACCATTTTCCTCTGCCCCTTTCACCAGACGCGATACGCCATTATTTGTCGACATCATGACTTTCAAAGTACTCCTGCTAGGGGCTCCTCCAGTTTACCAATGTATTTCGCCTGTTGACGAAGCATTTGGCTACCTTAAGAGAGTCATACTTACTCTTGTCAGTTGCTCCCCGTTTTACCACAGTCACATTTTCAATCTTATTCTGGCCAGTTCACCCGAAGCGATACGCCATTATCAGTCAACCTAAAGAATTTCACAGTACTCCTGCCGGGAGCTTCTCGAGTTTGTCGATGTATTTCGCCTGTTGACGAGGCATTTGGATACCTTAAGAGAGTCATAGTTACCCCTTGCTGTTGCTCCCCATTTTACAACAGGCACATCTACAAGCTTACTCTGGCCAATTCTCCTGAAGCGATACGCTAATATCTATTGACATAAAGACTTTCACAGTACTCCTGCCGGGAGCTTTTCGACTTTGCCTATGTATTTCGCCTATTGACGAGGCGTTTGGCTACCTTAAGAGAGTCATAGTTACTCCTGCCAGTGTCTCTCCGTTAAACCACAGTCACATCTACCATTTTCCTCTGCCCCTTTACCAGACGCGATACGCCATTATTTGTCGACATCATGACTTTCAAAGTACTCCTGCTAGGGGCTCCTCCAGTTTACCAATGTATTTCGCCTGTTGACGAAGCATTTGGCTATTCAACAGCCGTCTTTATTCAATTGCTTGAATAACACAAAAATATATACATATACATATATAATGCGTGGCAGGTGTTTGACGCCATGTCCGCCACCGAGGTGGGGACTTACAGGGCGGTACCACAGGATAAAAGTATAAAACTAACATACACATATACATATATATTAGTGCGGAAGAACAACAAAAACACAAATTAAAGACATAAAGAAGGAAGAACAAAGACGGTTTATTCCTCCTGTGGATAGGCCCCAGGAGTCAAGGCGAAGAAAATAACCAGCATCCTATCCGACGCCGGCTCGCTCCATCGGACTGTGCGCCGTCATATATTCGAAAATGCGATAGCTCGTGCAGCAGCTTTGCAGTACTCTGGTGCTAAGCACCGCCAGTTCTCGGGGTCTAAATCCAAGTGCGGAGAGATCTCCGGCCGACGCTGGAGACCATACACCCCTCCAATTCAATGTCGCGGTGGACACTGTAACCTCCTCAACGTCACGGTGCAGGTTGGAGATGGCACGCCTGATGGACGGCGTGTTGTAGTAGGCCGCTTTCTCGGAGTGACACCAGTCGAGCCGGAGATGGTCTCCGACTACCTGGGCGTCGATGACGCGGGCGATGCCGTCTTTAACCGCCACCACGTCAGGCTTGCGGATTCCCTCAGGTGTGCGGAGGTGGGGCTCCACAGAGACGTTGAAGCCCCTCTGCGCGAGTCCACGGGCGACATAGCGCACGATCGCGTCATGCCGCTTAACCCGGGACCCGTGCGTCCTGAAGCAAGCCTGTAACACGTGGTTGGCGGTCTCTACGGCCTGGCAGCCCGCGCGGCATCTGGTGTCCGCCTCCCGCCCGCGACTGCGCCGTGCCTTCGTGGGGAAGGCGTTGATGCGGGCGCGGAGAGCGTCGATGAAGTTACGCCCAGATAGCAGGCGACTGGTGTCAGCGACCCACTGGTGTTGCCCCTTGACGGCGGCGGAAGATGACAGCGCCGCACCGTCAAAGGCAACGTGCAGGCGCGCGGCCCACATCTCTCCAACCTGCGTCGACGATTTGAGGAGGTGGCCCTCCCACATAAGATGCCGCTCCAGCGTCTCAATCTCACGCTGCACCTCGTCCCGGCCTGCACCGTCGGCGGCTGGCCCAATCCTCTTCAGCGCCAGGAGACGGGACCGGCGAAGTGTTGGCCCCATCCATCGGCATGATGGGATGCCGAGGCCTCCCTGGGCTACAGGAGCGTGGAAGTAGCCCAGGGGAGTGTCCGCCGGAAGGCGGAACCATCTCCTGACGGCGGCACGGATGGTCACATCTGCCGCTTTCAACGCACCCACCCGGGTGCGGCTGAGGGCCAGCCCATGGTACAGGCCAGGCAGAAGTACGGTGGTGAGGGCGTGGAGGCGCTGTTGCGGCTTGAGCGGAGCTCGGGAGATGACGTCCAGCTGCTCCACCAGGTGGCGTCGTGGGTTGAAAACGCAGCGACCAGCGGTGGAGAATTGCAGTCCCAGGTACCGGAAGGTTTCACCCACACGTAGGGCGGGCACGGTGGCGTTGCCCGCTTTGAAGGTAACGTCGGCGTCGACCTTCACCTTCTTGTCGCGCCCAGACGCGACTAAGGCGAGGGTGAAACACTTCCGGGCGTTGATCTGCAGCCCCAGATGGGCGAGGGCTGCGACGGCTGCGTCGATGAGGGACTGCAATCCCCTCGCGGTCGATGCAAAAAGCAGGACGTCATCTGCGAAGGCCGCAGCGTTAACTCTGCGACCAAGGATCCGAGCTCCGATGTGGGAGGGAAGTTGACTCAAAACATAGTCCACCGCAAAATTGAAAAGGAGGGGGGAGAGGGGGTCACCCTGACGCACACCCCTAGCCGGCTGCAGGGGCACGCCCACGTCGGCGCCGCCCGCTATCACCGTCGTGCTACCCTCGTAACACCTTTCGACGTACTCAATAAAGCAATCCGGCAGGCCATGAGCCCTCAGCACGGGGCGGAGGGCGGCATGGTCCACCGAATCGAACGCTTTAGAGACGTCGATCGATGCCACAAAAACAGAGCGACAGGAGCGGACTGCGTCGGTGAGAGCAGTGTCCTTAAGAGAGTCATACTTACTCTTGTCAGTTGCTCCCCGTTTTACCACAGTCACATTTTCAATCTTATTCTGGCCAGTTCACCCGAAGCGATACGCCATTATCAGTCAACCTAAAGAATTTCACAGTACTCCTGCCGGGAGCTTCTCGAGTTTGCCGATGTATTTCGCCTGTTGACGAGGCATTTGGATACCTTAAGAGAGTCATAGTTACACCTTGCTGTTGCTCACCATTTTACAACAGGCACATCTACAAGCTTACTCTATCCAATTCTGCTGAAGCGATACGATAATATCTGTTGACATAAAGACTTTCACAGTTCTCCTGCCGGGGGCTTCTCGACTTTGCCGACGTATTTCGCATATTGACGAGGCACCTGGCTACCTTAAGAGAGTTATAGTTACTCCTGCCAGTGTCTCTCCGTTAAACCACATTCACATTTACAATTCTCCTCTCCCCCTTTCACCAGACACGATACGATATTATTCTTCGACATTATGACTTTCACAGTACTCCTGCTAGGGGCTCCTCCAGTTTACCAATGTATTTCGCCTGTTGACGAGGCATTTGGCTACCTTAAGAGAGTCATACTTACTCCTGTCAGTTGCTCCCCGTTTTACCACAGTCACATTTTCAATCTTATTCTGGCCAGTTCACCTGAAGCGATACGCCATTATCGGTCAACCTAAAGAATTTCACAGTACTCCTGCCGGGATCTCTCGAGTTTGCCGATGTATTTCGCCTGTTGACGAGGCATTTGGTTACCTTAAGGGAGTCATAGTTTTTCCCTTGCTGTTGCTCCCCATTTTACAACAGGCACATCTACAAGCTTACTCTGGCCAATTCTCCTGAAGCGATACGCTAATATCTATTGACATAAAGACTTTCACAGTACTCCTGCCGGGAGCTTTTCGACTTTGCCGATGTATTTCGCCTATTGACGAGGCGTTTAGCTACCTTAAGAGAGTCATAGTTACTCCTGCCAGTGTCTCTCCGTTAAACCACAGTCACATCTACCATTTTCCTCTGCCCCTTTCACCAGACGCGATACGCCATTATTTGTCGACATCATGACTTTCAAAGTACTCCTGCTAGGGGCTCCTCCAGTTTACCAATGTATTTCGCCTGTTGACGAAGCATTTGGCTACCTTAAGAGAGTCATACTTACTCTTGTCAGTTGCTCCCCGTTTTACCACAGTCACATTTTCAATCTTATTCTGGCCAGTTCACCCGAAGCGATACGCCATTATCAGTCAACCTAAAGAATTTCACAGTACTCCTGCCGGGAGCTTCTCGAGTTTGTCGATGTATTTCGCCTGTTGACGAGGCATTTGGATACCTTAAGAGAGTCATAGTTACACCTTGCTGTTGCTCACCATTTTACAACAGGCACATCTACAAGCTTACTCTATCCAATTCTGCTGAAGCGGTACGCTAATATCTGTTGACATAAAGACTTTCACAGTTCTCCTGCCGGGAGCTTCTCGACTTTGCCGACGTATTTCGCATATTGACGAGGCACCTGGCTACCTTAAGAGAGTTATAGTTACTCCTGCCAGTGTCTCTCCGTTAAACCACATTCACATTTACAATTTTCCTCTGCCCCTTTCACCAGACACGATACGATATTATTCTTCGACATTATGACTTTCACAGTACTCCTGCTAGGGGCTCCTCCAGTTTACCAATGTATTTCGCCTGTTGACGAGGCATTTGGCTACCTTAAGAGAGTCATACTTACTCCTGTCAGTTGCTCCCCGTTTTACCACAGTCACATTTTCAATCTTATTCTGGCCAGTTCACCTGAAGCGATACGCCATTATCGGTCAACCTAAAGAATTTCACAGTACTCCTGCCGGGATCTCTCGAGTTTGCCGATGTATTTCGCCTGTTGACGAGGCATCTGGTTACCTTAAGGGAGTCATAGTTACCCCTTGCTGTTGCTCCCCATTTTACAACAGGCACATCTACAAGCTTACTCTGGCCAATTCCTCTGAAGCGATAGGCTAATATCTGTTGACATAAAGACTTTCACAGTACTCCTGCCGTGATCTTTTCGACTTTGCCGATGTATTTCGCCTATTGACGAGGCGTTTGGCTACCTTAAGAGAGTCATAGTTACTCCTGCCCGTGTCTCTCCGTTAAACCACAGTCACATCTACCATTTTCCTCCGCCCCTTTCACCAGACGCGATACGCCTATATTTGTAGACATCATGACTTTCAAAGTACTTCTGCTAGGGGCTCCTTCAGTTTACCAATGTATTTCGCCTGTTGACGAGGCATTTGGCTACCTTAAGAGAGTCATACTTAATCCTGTAAGTTGCTCCCCGTTTTACCACAGTCTCATTTTCAATCTTATTCTGGCCAGTTCACCCGAAGCGATACGCCACTTGACGAGGCATTTGGCTACCTTAAGAGAGTCATAGTTACTCCTGTCAGTTGCTCCCCGTTAAACCACAGTCACATCTACGATTTTCCTCTGCCGCTTTCACCAGACGCGATACGCCATTATTTGTCGAAATTATGACTTTCACAGTACTCCTGCTAGGGGTTCCTCCAGTTTACCAATGTATTTCGCCTGTTGACGAACCATTTGGCTACCTTAAGAGAGTCATAGTTACTCCTGTCAGTTGCTCCCCGTTTTACCACAGTCACATTTTCAATCTTATTCTGGCCAGTTCACCTGAAGCGATACGCCATTATCGGTCAACCTAAAGAATTTCACAGTACTCCTGCCGGGAGCTCTCGAGTTTGCCGATGTATTTCGCCTGTTGACGAGGCATTTGGTTACCTTAAGAGAGTCATAGTTACCCCTTGCTGTTGCTCCCCATTTTACAACAGGCACATCTACAAGCTTACTCTGGCCAATTCTCCTGAAGCGATACGCTAATATCTATTGACATAAAGACTTTCACAGTACTCCTGCCGGGAGCTTTTCGACTTTGCCGATGTATTTCGCCGATTGACGAGGCGTTTGGCTACCTTAAGAGAGTCATAGTTACTCCTGCCAGTGTCTCTCCGTTAAACCACAGTCACATCTACCATTTTCCTCTGCCCCTTTACCAGACGCGATACGCCATTATTTGTCGACATCATGACTTTCAAAGTACTCCTGCTAGGGGCTCCTCCAGTTTACCAATGTATTTCGCCTGTTGACGAAGCATTTGGCTACCTTAAGAGAGTCATACTTACTCTTGTCAGTTGCTCCCCGTTTTACCACAGTCACATTTTCAATCTTATTCTGGCCAGTTCACCCGAAGCGATACGCCATTATCAGTCAACCTAAAGAATTTCACAGTACTCCTGCCGGGAGCTTCTCGAGTTTGTCGATGTATTTCGCCTGTTGACGAGGCATTTGGATACCTTAAGAGAGTCATAGTTACACCTTGCTGTTGCTCACCATTTTACAACAGGCACATCTACAAGCTTACTCTATCCAATTCTGCTGAAGCGGTACGCTAATATCTGTTGACATAAAGACTTTCACAGTTCTCCTGCCGGGAGCTTCTCGACTTTGCCGACGTATTTCGCATATTGACGAGGCACCTGGCTACCTTAAGAGAGTTATAGTTACTCCTGCCAGTGTCTCTCCGTTAAACCACATTCACATTTACAATTTTCCTCTGCCCCTTTCACCAGACACGATACGATATTATTCTTCGACATTATGACTTTCACAGTACTCCTGCTAGGGGCTCCTCCAGTTTACCAATGTATTTCGCCTGTTGACGAGGCATTTGGCTACCTTAAGAGAGTCATACTTACTCCTGTCAGTTGCTCCCCGTTTTACCACAGTCACATTTTCAATCTTATTCTGGCCAGTTCACCTGAAGCGATACGCCATTATCGGTCAACCTAAAGAATTTCACAGTACTCCTGCCGGGATCTCTCGAGTTTGCCGATGTATTTCGCCTGTTGACGAGGCATCTGGTTACCTTAAGGGAGTCATAGTTACCCCTTGCTGTTGCTCCCCATTTTACAACAGGCACATCTACAAGCTTACTCTGGCCAATTCCTCTGAAGCGATAGGCTAATATCTGTTGACATAAAGACTTTCACAGTACTCCTGCCGTGATCTTTTCGACTTTGCCGATGTATTTCGCCTATTGACGAGGCGTTTGGCTACCTTAAGAGAGTCATAGTTACTCCTGCCCGTGTCTCTCCGTTAAACCACAGTCACATCTACCATTTTCCTCCGCCCCTTTCACCAGACGCGATACGCCTATATTTGTAGACATCATGACTTTCAAAGTACTTCTGCTAGGGGCTCCTTCAGTTTACCAATGTATTTCGCCTGTTGACGAGGCATTTGGCTACCTTAAGAGAGTCATACTTAATCCTGTAAGTTGCTCCCCGTTTTACCACAGTCTCATTTTCAATCTTATTCTGGCCAGTTCACCCGAAGCGATACGCCACTTGACGAGGCATTTGGCTACCTTAAGAGAGTCATAGTTACTCCTGTCAGTTGCTCCCCGTTAAACCACAGTCACATCTACGATTTTCCTCTGCCGCTTTCACCAGACGCGATACGCCATTATTTGTCGAAATTATGACTTTCACAGTACTCCTGCTAGGGGTTCCTCCAGTTTACCAATGTATTTCGCCTGTTGACGAACCATTTGGCTACCTTAAGAGAGTCATAGTTACTCCTGTCAGTTGCTCCCCGTTTTACCACAGTCACATTTTCAATCTTATTCTGGCCAGTTCACCTGAAGCGATACGCCATTATCGGTCAACCTAAAGAATTTCACAGTACTCCTGCCGGGAGCTCTCGAGTTTGCCGATGTATTTCGCCTGTTGACGAGGCATTTGGTTACCTTAAGAGAGTCATAGTTACCCCTTGCTGTTGCTCCCCATTTTACAACAGGCACATCTACAAGCTTACTCTGGCCAATTCTCCTGAAGCGATACGCTAATATCTATTGACATAAAGACTTTCACAGTACTCCTGCCGGGAGCTTTTCGACTTTGCCGATGTATTTCGCCGATTGACGAGGCGTTTGGCTACCTTAAGAGAGTCATAGTTACTCCTGCCAGTGTCTCTCCGTTAAACCACAGTCACATCTACCATTTTCCTCTGCCCCTTTACCAGACGCGATACGCCATTATTTGTCGACATCATGACTTTCAAAGTACTCCTGCTAGGGGCTCCTCCAGTTTACCAATGTATTTCGCCTGTTGACGAAGCATTTGGCTACCTTAAGAGAGTCATAGTTACTCCTGTCAGTTGCTCCCCGTTTTACCACAGTCACATTTTCAATCTTATTCTGGCCAGTTCACCTGAAGCGATACGCCATTATCGGTCAACCTAAAGAATTTCACAGTACTCCTGCCGGGAGCTCTCGAGTTTGCCGATGTATTTCGCCTGTTGACGACGTATTTGGTTACCTTAAGAGAGTCATAGTTACCCCTTGCTGTTGCTCCCCATTTTACAACAGGCACATCTACAAGCTTACTCTGGCCAATTCCTCTGAAGCGATAGGCTAATATCTGTTGACATAAAGACTTTCACAGTACTCCTGCCGTGATCTTTTCGACTTTGCCGATGTATTTCGCCTATTGACGAGGCGTTTGGCTACCTTAAGAGAGTCATAGTTACTCCTGCCCGTGTCTCTCCGTTAAACCACAGTCACATCTACCATTTTCCTCTGCCCCTTTCACCAGACGCGATACGCCATTATTTGTAGACATCATGACTTTCAAAGTACTTCTGCTAGGGGCTCCTCCAGTTTACCAATGTATTTCGCCTGTTGACGAGGCATTTGGCTACCTTAAGAGAGTCATACTTACTCCTGTCAGTTGCTCCCCGTTTTACCACAGTCACATTTTCAATCTTATTCTGGCCAGTTCACCTGAAGCGATACGCCATTATCGGTCAACCTAAAGAATTTCACAGTACTCCTGCCGGGAGCTCTCGAGTTTGCCGATGTATTTCGCCTGTTGACGAGGCATTTGGTTACCTTAAGAGAGTCATAGTTACCCCTTGCTGTTTCTCCCCATTTTACAACAGGCACATCTACAAGCTTACTCTGGCCAATTCTCCTGAAGCGATACGCTAATATCTATTGACATAAAGACTTTCACAGTACTCCTGCCGGGAGCTTTTCGACTTTGCCGATGTATTTCGCCTATTGACGAGGCGTTTGGCTACCTTAAGAGAGTCATAGTTACTCCTGCCAGTGTCTCTCCGTTAAACCACAGTCACATCTACCATTTTCCTCTGCCCCTTTCACCAGACGCGATACGCCATTATTTGTCGACATCATGACTTTCAAAGTACTCCTGCTAGGGGCTCCTCCAGTTTACCAATGTATTTCGCCTGTTGACCAGGCATTTGGCTACCTTAAGAGAGTCATACTTACTCTTGTCAGTTGCTCCCCGTTTTACCACAGTCACATTTTCAATCTTATTCTGGCCAGTTCACCCGAAGCGATACGCCATTATCAGTCAACCTAAAGAATATCACAGTACTCCTGCCGGGAGCTCTCGAGTTTGCCGATGTATTTCGCCTGTTGACGAGGCATTTGGTTACCTTAAGAGAGTCATAGTTACCCCTTGCTGTTGCTCCCCATTTTACAACAGGCACATCTACAAGCTTACTCTGGCCAATTCTCCTGAAGCGATACGCTAATATCTATTGACATAAAGACTTTCACAGTACTCCTGCCGGGAGCTTTTCGACTTTGCCGATGTATTTCGCCTATTGACGAGGCGTTTGGCTACCTTAAGAGAGTCATAGTTACTCCTGCCAGTGTCTCTCCGTTAAACCACAGTCACATCTACCATTTTCCTCTGCCCCTTTCACCAGACGCGATACGCCATTATTTGTCGACATCATGACTTTCAAAGTACTCCTGCTAGGGGCTCCTCCAGTTTACCAATGTATTTCGCCTGTTGACCAGGCATTTGGCTACCTTAAGAGAGTCATACTTACTCTTGTCAGTTGCTCCCCGTTTTACCACAGTCACATTTTCAATCTTATTCTGGCCAGTTCACCCGAAGCGATACGCCATTATCAGTCAACCTAAAGAATATCACAGTACTCCTGCCGGGAGCTCTCGAGTTTGCCGATGTATTTCGCCTGTTGACGAGGCATTTGGATACCTTAAGAGAGTCATAGTTACCCCTTGCTGTTGCTCCCCATTTTACAACAGGCACATCTACAAGCTTACTCTGGCCAATTCCTCTGAAGCGATAGGCTAATATCTGTTGACATAAAGACTTTCACAGTACTCCTGCCGTGATCTTTTCGACTTTGCCGATTTATTTCGCCTATTGACGAGGCGTTTGGCTACCTTAAGAGAGTCATAGTTGCTCCTGCCCGTGTCTCTCCGTTAAACCACAGTCACATCTACCATTTTCCTCTGCCCCTTTCACCAGACGCGATACGCCATTATTTGTAGACATCATGACTTTCAAAGTACTTCTGCTAGGGGCTCCTCCAGTTTACCAATGTATTTCGCCTGTTGACGAGGCATTTGGCTACCTTAAGAGAGTCATACTTACTCCTGTCAGTTGCTCCCCGTTTTACCACAGTCACATTTTCAATCTTATTCTGGCCAGTTCACCCGAAGCGATACGCCACTTGACGAGGCATTTGGCTACCTTAAGAGAGTCATAGTTACTCCTGTCAGTTGCTCCCCGTTAAACCACAGTCACATCTACGATTTTCCTCTGCCGCTTTCACCAGACGCGATACGCCATTATTTGTCGAAATTATGACTTTCACAGTACTCCTGCTAGGGGTTGCTCCAGTTTACCAATGTATTTCGCCTGTTGACGAACCATTTGGCTACCTTAAGAGAGTCATAGTTACTCCTGTCAGTTGCTCCCCGTTTTACCACAGTCACATTTTCAATCTTATTCTGGCCAGTTCACCTGAAGCGATACGCCATTATCGGTCAACCTAAAGAATTTCACAGTACTCCTGCCGGGAGCTCTCGAGTTTGCCGATGTATTTCGCCTGTTGACGAGGCATTTGGTTACCTTAAGAGGGTCATAGTTGCCCCTTGCTGTTGCTCCCCAGTTTACAACAGGCACATCTACAAGCTTACTCTGGCCAATTCTCCTGAAGCGATACGCTAATATCTATTGACATAAAGACTTTCACAGTACTCCTGCCGGGAGCGTTTCGACTTTGCCGATGTATTTCGCCTATTGACGAGGCGTTTGGCTACCTTAAGAGAGTCATAGTTACTCCTGCCAGTGTCTCTCCGTTAAACCACAGTCACATCTACCATTTTCCTCTGCCCCTTTCACCAGACGCGATACGCCATTATTTGTCGACATCATGACTTTCAAAGTACTCCTGCTAGGGGCTCCTCCAGTTTACCAATGTATTTCGCCTGTTGACCAGGCATTTGGCTACCTTAAGAGAGTCATGCTTACTCTTGTCAGTTGCTCCCCGTTTTACCACAGTCACATTTTCAATCTTATTCTGGCCAGTTCACCCGAAGCGATACGCCATTATCAGTCAACCTAAAGAATTTCACAGTACTCCTGCCGGGAGCTTCTCGAGTTTGCCGATGTATTTCGCCTGTTGACGAGGCATTTGGATACCTTAAGAGAGTCATAGTTACACCTTGCTGTTGCTCACCATTTTACAACAGGCACATCTACAAGCTTACTCTATCCAATTCTGCTGAAGCGATACGCTAATATCTGTTGACATAAAGACTTTCACAGTTCTCCTGCCGGGGGCTTCTCGACTTTGCCGACGTATTTCGCATATTGACGAGGCACCTGGCTACCTTAAGAGAGTTATAGTTACTCCTGCCAGTGTCTCTCCGTTAAACCACATTCACATTTACAATTTTCCTCTGCCCCTTTCACCAGACACGATACGATATTATTCTTCGACATTATGACTTTCACAGTACTCCTGCTAGGGGCTCCTCCAGTTTACCAATGTATTTCGCCTGTTGACGAGGCATTTGGCTACCTTAAGAGAGTCATACTTACTCCTGTCAGTTGCTCCCCGTTTTACCACAGTCACATTTTCAATCTTATTCTGGCCAGTTCACCTGAAGCGATACGCCATTATCGGTCAACCTAAAGAATTTCACAGTACTCCTGCCGGGAGCTTCTCGAGTTTGCCGATGTATTTCGCCTGTTGACGAGGCATTTGGATACCTTAAGAGAGTCATAGTTACACCTTGCTGTTGCTCACCATTTTACAACAGGCACATCTACAAGCTTCCTCTATCCAATTCTGCTGAAGCGATACTCTAATATCTGTTGACATAAAGACTTTCACAGTTCTCCTGCCGGGAGCTTCTCGACTTTGCCGACGTATTTCGCATATTGACGAGGCACCTGGCTACCTTAAGAGAGTTATAGTTACTCCTGCCAGTGTCTCTCCGTTAAACCACATTCACATTTACAATTTTCCTCTGCCCCTTTCACCAGACACGATACGATATTATTCTTCGACATTATGACTTTCACAGTACTCCTGCTAGGGGTTCCTCCAGTTTACCAATGTATTTCGCCTGTTGACGAAGCATTTGGCTACCTTAAGAGAGTCATAGTTACTCCTGTCAGTTGCTCCCCGTTTTACCACAGTCACATTTTCAATCTTATTCTGGCCAGTTCACCTGAAGCGATACGCCATTATCGGTCAACCTAAAGAATTTCACAGTACTCCTGCCGGGAGCTCTCGAGTTTGCCGATGTATTTCGCCTGTTGACGAGGCATTTGGTTACCTTAAGAGAGTCATAGTTACCCCTTGCTGTTGCTCCCCATTTTACAACAGGCACATCTACAAGCTTACTCTGGCCAATTCTCCTGAAGCGATACGCTAATATCTATTGACATAAAGACTTTCACAGTACTCCTGCCGGGAGCTTTTCGACTTTGCCGATGTATTTCGCCTATTGACGAGGCGTTTGGCTACCTTAAGAGAGTCATAGTTACTCCTGCCACTGTCTCTCCGTTAAACCACAGTCACATCTACCATTTTCCTCTGCCCCTTTCACCAGACGCGATACGCCATTATTTGTCGACATCATGACTTTCAAAGTACTCCTGCTAGGGGCTCCTCCAGTTTACCAATGTATTTCGCCTGTTGACCAGGCATTTGGCTGCCTTAAGAGAGTCATACTTACTCTTGTCAGTTGCTCCCCGTTTTACCACAGTCACATTTTCAATCTTATTCTGGCCAGTTCACCCGAAGCGATACGCCATTATCAGTCAACCTAAAGAATTTCACAGTACTCCTGCCGGGAGCTTCTCGAGTTTGCCGATGTATTTCGCCTGTTGACGAGGCATTTGGATACCTTAAGAGAGTCATAGTTACACCTTGCTGTTGCTCACCATTTTACAACAGGCACATCTACAAGCTTACTCTGGCCAATTCTCCTGAAGCGATACGCTAATATCTATTGACATAAAGACTTTCACAGTACTCCTGCCGGGAGCTTTTCGACTTTGCCGATGTATTTCGCCTATTGACGAGGCGTTTGGCTACCTTAAGAGAGTCATAGTTACTCCTGCCAGTGTCTCTCCGTTAAACCACAGTCACATCTACCATTTTCCTCTGCCCCTTTCACCAGACGCGATACGCCATTATTTGTCGACATCATGACTTTCAAAGTACTCCTGCTAGGGGCTCCTCCAGTTTACCAATGTATTTCGCCTGTTGACCAGGCATTAGGCTACCTTAAGAGAGTCATACTTACTCTTGTCAGTTGCTCCCCGTTTTACCACAGTCACATTTTCAATCTTATTCTGGCCAGTTCACCCGAAGCGATACGCCATTATCAGTCAACCTAAAGAATTTCACAGTACTCCTGCCGGGAGCTTCTCGAGTTTGCCGATGTATTTCGCCTGTTGACGAGGCATTTGGATACCTTAAGAGAGTCATAGTTACACCTTGCTGTTGCTCACCATTTTACAACAGGCACATCTACAAGCTTACTCTATCCAATTCTGCTGAAGCGATACGCTAATATCTGTTGACATAAAGACTCTCACAGTTCTCCTGCCGGGGGCTTCTCGACTTTGCCGACGTATTTCGCTTATTGACGAGGCACCTGGCTACCTTAAGAGAGTTATAGTTACTCCTGCCAGTGTCTCTCCGTTAAACCACATTCACATTTACAATTTTCCTCTGCCCCTTTCACCAGACACGATACGATATTATTCTTCGACATTATGACTTTCACAGTACTCCTGCTAGGGGCTCCTCCAGTTTACCAATGTATTTCGCCTGTTGACGAGGCATTTGGCTACCTTAAGAGAGTCATACTTACTCCTGTCAGTTGCTCCCCGTTTTACCACAGTCACATTTTCAATCTTATTCTGCAGTTCACCTGAAGCGATACGCCATTATCGGTCAACCTAAAGAATTTCACAGTACTCCTGCCGGGAGCTTCTCGAGTTTGCCGATGTATTTCGCCTGTTGACGAGGCATTTGGTTACCTTAAGAGAGTCATAGTTACCCCTTGCTGTTGCTCCCCATTTTACAACAGGCACACCTACAAGCTTACTCTGGCCAATTCTCCTGAAGCGATACGCTAATATCTATTGACATAAAGACTTTCACAGTACTCCTGCCGGGAGCTTTTCGACTTTGCCGATGTATTTCGCCTATTGACGAGGCGTTTGGCTACCTTAAGAGAGTCATAGTTACTCCTGCCAGTGTCTCTCCGTTAAACCACAGTCACATCTACCATTTTCCTCTGCCCCTTTACCAGACGCGGTACGCCATTATTTGTCGACATCATGACTTTCAAAGTACTCCTGCTAGGGGCTCCTCCAGTTTACCAATGTATTTCGCCTGTTGACGAGGCATTTGGCTACCTTAAGAGAGTCATACTTACTCTTGTCAGTTGCTCCCCGTTTTACCACAGTCACATTTTCAATCTTATTCTGGCCTGTTCACCTGAAGCGATACGCCATTATCGGTCAACCTAAAGAATTTCACAGTACTCCTGCCGGGAGCTCTCGAGTTTGCCGATGTATTTCGCCTGTTGACGAGGCATTTGGTTACCTTAAGAGAGTCATAGTTACCCCTTGCTGTTGCTCCCCATTTTACAACAGGCACATCTACAAGCTTACTCTGGCCAATTCTCCTGAAGCGATACGCTAATATCTATTGACATAAAGACATTCACAGTACTCCTGCCGGGAGCTTTTCGACTTTGCCGATGTATTTCGCCTATTGACGAGGCGTTTGGCTACCTTAAGAGAGTCATAGTTACTCCTGCCAGTGTCTCTCCGTTAAACCACAGTCACATCTACCATTTTCCTCTGCCCCTTTCACCAGACGCGATACGCCATTATTTGTCGACATCATGACTTTCAAAGTACTCCTGCTAGGGGCTCCTCCAGTTTACCAATGTATTTCGCCTGTTGACCAGGCATTTGGCTACCTTAAGAGAGTCATACTTACTCTTGTCAGTTGCTCCCCGTTTTACCACAGTCACATTTTCAATCTTATTCTGGCCAGTTCACCCGAAGCGATACGCCATTATCAGTCAACCTAAAGAATTTCACAGTACTCCTGCCGGGAGCTTCTCGAGTTTGCCGATGTATTTCGCCTGTTGACGAGGCATTTGGATACCTTAAGAGAGTCATAGTTACACCTTGCTGTTGCTCACCATTTTACAACAGGCACATCTACAAGCTTCCTCTATCCAATTCTGCTGAAGCGATACGCTAATATCTGTTGACATAAAGACTTTCACAGTTCTCCTGGCGGGAGCTTCTCGACTTTGCCGACGTATTTCGCATATTGACGAGGCACCTGGCTACCTTAAGAGAGTTATAGTTACTCCTGCCAGTGTCTCTCCGTTAAACCACATTCAAATTTACAATTTTCCTCTGCCCCTTTCACCAGACACGATACGATATTATTCTTCGACATTATGACTTTCACAGTACTCCTGCTAGGGGTTCCTCCAGTTTACCAATGTATTTCGCCTGTTGACGAAGCATTTGGCTACCTTAAGAGAGTCATAGTTACTCCTGTCAGTTGCTCCCCGTTTTACCACAGTCACATTTTCAATCTTATTCTGGCCAGTTCACCTGAAGCGATACGCCATTATCGGTCAACCTAAAGAATTTCACAGTACTCCTGCCGGGAGCTCTCGAGTTTGCCGATGTATTTCGCCTGTTGACGAGGCATTTGGTTACCTTAAGAGAGTCATAGTTACCCCTTGCTCTTGCTCCCCATTTTACAACAGGCACATCTACAAGCTTACTCTGGCCAATTCTCCTGAAGCGATACGCTAATATCTATTGACATAAAGACTTTCACAGTACTCCTGCCGGGAGCTTTTCGACTTTGCCGATGTATTTCGCCTATTGACGAGGCGTTTGGCTACCTTAAGAGAGTCATAGTTACTCCTGCCAGTGTCTCTCCGTTAAACCACAGTCACATCTACCATTTTCCTCTGCCCCTTTCACCAGACGCGATACGCCATTATTTGTCGACATCATGACTTTCAAAGTACTCCTGCTAGGGGCTCCTCCAGTTTACCAATGTATTTCGCCTGTTGACCAGGCATTTGGCTACCTTAAGAGAGTCATACTTACTCTTGTCAGTTGCTCCCCGTTTTACCACAGTCACATTTTCAATCTTATTCTGGCCAGTTCACCCGAAGCGATACGCCATTATCAGTCAACCTAAAGAATTTCACAGTACTCCTGCCGGGAGCTTCTCGAGTTTGCCGATGTATTTCGCCTGTTGACGAGGCATTTGGATACCTTAAGAGAGTCATAGTTACACCTTGCTGTTGCTCACCATTTTACAACAGGCACATCTACAAGCTTACTCTATCCAATTCTGCTGAAGCGATACGCTAATATCTGTTGACATAAAGACTTTCACAGTTCTCCTGCCGGGGGCTTCTCGACTTTGCCGACGTATTTCGCATATTGACGAGGCACCTGGCTACCTTAAGAGAGTTATAGTTACTCCTGCCAGTGTCTCTCCGTTAAACCACATTTACATTTACAATTTTCCTCTGCCCCTTTCACCAGACACGATACGATATTATTCTTCGACATTATGACTTTCACAGTACTCCTGCTAGGGGCTCCTCCAGTTTACCAATGTATTTCGCCTGTTGACGAGGCATTTGGCTACCTTAAGAGAGTCATACTTACTCCTGTCAGTTGCTCCCCGTTTTACCACAGTCACATTTTCAATCTTATTCTGGCCAGTTCACCTGAAGCGATACGCCATTATCGGTCAACCTAAAGAATTTCACAGTACTCCTGCCGGGAGCTTCTCGAGTTTGCCGATTTATTTCGCCTGTTGACGAGGCATTTGGATACCTTAAGAGAGTCGTAGTTACACCTTGCTGTTGCTCACCATTTTACAACAGGCACATCTACAAGCTTCCTCTATCCAATTCTGCTGAAGCGATACGCTAATATCTGTTGACATAAAGACTTTCACAGTTCTCCTGCCGGGAGCTTCTCGACTTTGCCGACGTATTTCGCATATTGACGAGGCACCTGGCTACCTTAAGAGAGTTATAGTTACTCCTGCCAGTGTCTCTCCGTTAAACCACATTCACATTTACAATTTTCCTCTGCCCCTTTCACCAGACACGATACGATATTATTCTTCGACATTATGACTTTCACAGTACTCCTGCTAGGGGTTCCTCCAGTTTACCAATGTATTTCGCCTGTTGACGAAGCATTTGGCTACCTTAAGAGAGTGATAGTTACTCCTGTCAGTTGCTCCCCGTTTTACCACAGTCACATTTTCAATCTTATTCTGGCCAGTTCACCTGAAGCGATACGCCATTATCGGTCAACCTAAAGAATTTCACAGTACTCCTGCCGGGAGCTCTCGAGTTTGCCGATGTATTTCGCCTGTTGACGAGGCATTTGGTTACCTTAAGAGAGTCATAGTTACCCCTTGCTGTTGCTCCCCATTTTACAACAGGCACATCTACAAGCTTACTCTGGCCAATTCTCCTGAAGCGATACGCTAATATCTATTGACATAAAGACTTTCACAGTACTCCTGCCGGGAGCTTTTCGACTTTGCCGATGTATTTCGCCTATTGACGAGGCGTTTGGCTACCTTAAGAGAATCATAGTTACTCCTGCCACTGTCTCTCCGTTAAACCACAGTCACATCTACCATTTTCCTCTGCCCCTTTCACCAGACGCGATACGCCATTATTTGTCGACATCATGACTTTTAAAGTACTCCTGCTAGGGGCTCCTCCAGTTTACCAATGTATTTCGCCTGTTGACCAGGCATTTGGCTACCTTAAGAGAGTCATACTTACTCTTGTCAGTTGCTCCCCGTTTTACCACAGTCACATTTTCAATCTTATTCTGGCCAGTTCACCCGAAGCGATACGCCATTATCAGTCAACCTAAAGAATTTCACAGTACTCCTGCCGGGAGCTTCTCGAGTTTGCCGATGTATTTCGCCTGTTGACGAGGCATTTGGATACCTTAAGAGAGTCATAGTTACACCTTGCTGTTGCTCACCATTTTACAACAGGCACATCTACAAGCTTACTCTATCCAATTCTGCTGAAGCGATACGCTAATATCTGTTGACATAAAGACTTTCACAGTTCTCCTGCCGGGGGCTTCTCGACTTTGCCGACGTATTTCGCATATTGACGAGGCACCTGGCTACCTTAAGAGAGTTATAGTTACTCCTGCCAGTGTCTCTCCGTTAAACCACATTCACATTTACAATTTTCCTCTGCCCCTTTCACCAGACACGATACGATATTATTCTTCGACATTATGACTTTCACAGTACTCCTGCTAGGGGCTCCTCCAGTTTACCAATGTATTTCGCCTGTTGACGAGGCATTTGGCTACCTTAAGAGAGTCATACTTACTCCTGTCAGTTGCTCCCCGTTTTACCACAGTCACATTTTCAATCTTATTCTGGCCAGTTCACCTGAAGCGATACGCCTTTATCGGTCAACCTAAAGAATTTCACAGTACTCCTGCCGGGATCTCTCGAGTTTGCCGATGTATTTCGCCTGTTGACGAGGCATTTGGTTACCTTAAGGGAGTCATAGTTACCCCTTGCTGTTGCTCCCCATTTTACAACAGGCACATCTACAAGCTTACTCTGGCCAATTCTCCTGAAGCGATACGCTAATATCTATTGACATAAAGACTTTCACAGTACTCCTGCCGGGAGCTTTTCGACTTTGCCGATGTATTTCGCCTATTGACGAGGCGTTTAGCTACCTTAAGAGAGTCATAGTTACTCCTGCCAGTGTCTCTCCGTTAAACCACAGTCACATCTACCATTTTCCTCTGCCCCTTTCACCAGACGCGATACGCCATTAGTTGTCGACATCATGACTTTCAAAGTACTCCTGCTAGGGGCTCCTCCAGTTTACCAATGTATTTCGCCTGTTGACGAGGCATTTGGCTAAATTAAGAGAGTCATACTTACTCTTCTCAGTTGCTCCCCGTTTTACCACAGTCACATTTTCAATCTTATTCTGGCCAGTTCACCCGAAGCGATACGCCATTATCAGTCAACCTAAAGAATTTCACAGTACTCCTGCCGGGAGCTTCTCGAGTTTGTCGATGTATTTCGCCTGTTGACGAGGCATTTGGATACCTTAAGAGAGTCATAGTTACACCTTGCTGTTGCTCACCATTTTACAACAGGCACATCTACAAGCTTACTCTATCCAATTCTGCTGAAGCGATACGCTAATATCTGTTGACATAAAGACTTTCACAGTTCTCCTGCCGGGAGCTTCTCGACTTTGCCGACGTATTTCGCATATTGACGAGGCACCTGGCTACCTTAAGAGAGTTATAGTTACTCCTGCCAGTGTCTCTCCGTTAAACCACATTCACATTTACAATTTTCCTCTGCCCCTTTCACCAGACACGATACGATATTATTCTTCGACATTATGACTTTCACAGTACTCCTGCTAGGGGCTCCTCCAGTTTACCAATGTATTTCGCCTGTTGACGAGGCATTTGGCTACCTTAAGAGAGTCATACTTACTCCTGTCAGTTGCTCCCCGTTTTACCACAGTCACATTTTCAATCTTATTCTGGCCAGTTCACCTGAAGCGATACGCCATTATCGGTCAACCTAAAGAATTTCACAGTACTCCTGCCGGGAGCTTCTCGAGTTTGCCGATGTATTTCGCCTGTTGACGAGGCATTTGGATACCTTAAGAGAGTCATAGTTACACCTTGCTGTTGCTCACCATTTTACAACAGGCACATCTACAAGCTTCCTCTATCCAATTCTGCTGAAGCGATACGCTAATATCTGTTGACATAAAGACTTTCACAGTTCTCCTGCCGGGAGCTTCTCGACTTTGCCGTCGTATTTCGCATATTGACGAGGCACCTGGCTACCTTAAGAGAGTTATAGTTACTCCTGCCAGTGTCTCTCCGTTAAACCACATTCACATTTACAATTTTCCTCTGCCCCTTTCACCAGACACGATACGATATTATTCTTCGACATTATGACTTTCACAGTACTCCTGCTAGGGGTTCCTCCAGTTTACCAATGTATTTCGCCTGTTGACGGAGCATTTGGCTACCTTAAGAGAGTGATAGTTACTCCTGTCAGTTGCTCCCCGTTTTACCACAGTCACATTTTCAATCTTATTCTGGCAGTTCACCTGAAGCGATACGCCATTATCGGTCAACCTAAAGAATTTCACAGTACTCCTGCCGGGAGCTCTCGAGTTTGCCGATGTATTTCGCCTGTTGACGAGGCATTTGGTTACCTTAAGAGAGTCATAGTTACCCCTTGCTGTTGCTCCCCATTTTACAACAGGCACATCTACAAGCTTACTCTGGCCAATTCTCCTGAAGCGATACGCTAATATCTATTGACATAAAGACTTTCACAGTACTCCTGCCGGGAGCTTTTCGACTTTGCCGATGTATTTCGCCTATTGACGAGGCGTTTGGCTACCTTAAGAGAATCATAGTTACTCCTGCCACTGTCTCTCCGTTAAACCACAGTCACATCTACCATTTTCCTCTGCCCCTTTCACCAGACGCGATACGCCATTATTTGTCGACATCATGACTTTCAAAGTACTCCTGCTAGGGGCTCCTCCAGTTTACCAATGTATTTCGCCTGTTGACCAGGCATTTGGCTACCTTAAGAGAGTCATACTTACTCTTGTCAGTTGCTCCCCGTTTTACCACAGTCACATTTTCAATCTTATTCTGGCCAGTTCACCCGAAGCGATACGCCATTATCAGTCAACCTAAAGAATTTCACAGTACTCCTGCCGGGAGCTTCTCGAGTTTGCCGATGTATTTCGCCTGTTGACGAGGCATTTGGATACCTTAAGAGAGTCATAGTTACACCTTGCTGTTGCTCACCATTTTACAACAGGCACATCTACAAGCTTACTCTATCCAATTCTGCTGAAGCGATACGCTAATATCTGTTGACATAAAGACTTTCACAGTTCTCCTGCCGGGGGCTTCTCGACTTTGCCGACGTATTTCGCATATTGACGAGGCACCTGGCTACCTTAAGAGAGTTATAGTTACTCCTGCCAGTGTCTCTCCGTTAAACCACATTCACATTTACAATTTTCCTCTGCCCCTTTCACCAGACACGATACGATATTATTCTTCGACATTATGACTTTCACAGTACTCCTGCTAGGGGCTCCTCCAGTTTACCAATGTATTTCGCCTGTTGACGAGGCATTTGGCTACCTTAAGAGAGTCATACTTACTCCTGTCAGTTGCTCCCCGTTTTACCACAGTCACATTTTCAATCTTATTCTGGCCAGTTCACCTGAAGCGATACGCCATTATCGGTCAACCTAAAGAATTTCACAGTACTCCTGCCGGGATCTCTCGAGTTTGCCGATGTATTTCGCCTGTTGACGAGGCATTTGGTTACCTTAAGGGAGTCATAGTTACCCCTTGCTGTTGCTCCCCATTTTACAACAGGCACATCTACAAGCTTACTCTGGCCAATTCTCCTGAAGCGATACGCTAATATCTATTGACATAAAGACTTTCACAGTACTCCTGCCGGGAGCTTTTCGACTTTGCCGATGTATTTCGCCTTTTGACGAGGCGTTTAGCTACCTTAAGAGAGTCATAGTTACTCCTGCCAGTGTCTCTCCGTTAAACCACAGTCACATCTACCATTTTCCTCTGCCCCTTTCACCAGACGCGATACGCCATTAGTTGTCGACATCATGACTTTCAAAGTACTCCTGCTAGGGGCTCCTCCAGTTTACCAATGTATTTCGCCTGTTGACGAGGCATTTGGCTACCTTAAGAGAGTCATACTTACTCTTCTCAGTTGCTCCCCGTTTTACCACAGTCACATTTTCAATCTTATTCTGGCCAGTTCAATCGAAGCGATACGCCATTATCAGTCAACCTAAAGAATTTCACAGTACTCCTGCCGGGAGCTTCTCGAGTTTGTCGATGTATTTCGCCTGTTGACGAGGCATTTGGATACCTTAAGAGAGTCATAGTTACACCTTGCTGTTGCTCACCATTTTACAACAGGCACATCTACAAGCTTCCTCTATCCAATTCTGCTGAAGCGATACGCTAATATCTGTTGACATAAAGACTTTCACAGTTCTCCTGCCGGGAGCTTCTCGACTTTGCCGTCGTATTTCGCATATTGACGAGGCACCTGGCTACCTTAAGAGAGTTATAGTTACTCCTGCCAGTGTCTCTCCGTTAAACCACATTCACATTTACAATTTTCCTCTGCCCCTTTCACCAGACACGATACGATATTATTCTTCGACATTATGACTTTCACAGTACTCCTGCTAGGGGTTCCTCCAGTTTACCAATGTATTTCGCCTGTTGACGAAGCATTTGGCTACCTTAAGAGAGTGATAGTTACTCCTGTCAGTTGCTCCCCGTTTTACCACAGTCACATTTTCAATCTTATTCTGGCCAGTTCACCTGAAGCGATACGCCATTATCGGTCAACCTAAGGAATTTCACAGTACTCCTGCCGGGAGCTCTCGAGTTTGCCGATGTATTTCGCCTGTTGACGAGGCATTTGGTTACCTTAAGAGAGTCATAGTTACCCCTTGCTGTTGCTCCCCATTTTACAACAGGCACATCTACAAGCTTACTCTGGCCAATTCTCCTGAAGCGATACGCTAATATCTATTGACATAAAGACTTTCACAGTACTCCTGCCGGCAGCTTTTCGACTTTGCCGATGTATTTCGCCTATTGACGAGGCGTTTGGCTACCTTAAGAGAATCATAGTTACTCCTGCCACTGTCTCTCCGTTAAACCACAGTCACATCTACCATTTTCCTCTGCCCCTTTCACCAGACGCGATACGCCATTATTTGTCGACATCATGACTTTCAAAGTACTCCTGCTAGGGACTCCTCCAGTTTACCAATGTATTTCGCCTGTTGACCAGGCATTTGGCTACCTTAAGAGAGTCATACTTACTCTTGTCAGTTGCTCCCCGTTTTACCACAGTCACATTTTCAATCTTATTCTGGCCAGTTCACCCGAAGCGATACGCCATTATCAGTCAACCTAAAGAATTTCACAGTACTCCTGCCGGGAGCTTCTCGAGTTTGCCGATGTATTTCGCCTGTTGACGAGGCATTTGGATACCTTAAGAGAGTCATAGTTACACCTTGCTGTTGCTCACCATTTTACAACAGGCACATCTACAAGCTTACTCTATCCAATTCTGCTGAAGCGATACGCTAATATCTGTTGACATAAAGACTTTCACAGTTCTCCTGCCGGGGGCTTCTCGACTTTGCCGACGTATTTCGCATATTGACGAGGCACCTGGCTACCTTAAGAGAGTTATAGTTACTCCTGCCAGTGTCTCTCCGTTAAACCACATTCACATTTACAATTTTCCTCTGCCCCTTTCACCAGACACGATACGATATTATTCTTCGACATTATGACTTTCACAGTACTCCTGCTAGGGGCTCCTCCAGTTTACCAATGTATTTCGCCTGTTGACGAGGCATTTGGCTACCTTAAGAGAGTCATACTTACTCCTGTCAGTTGCTCCCCGTTTTACCACAGTCACATTTTCAATCTTATTCTGGCCAGTTCACCTGAAGCGATACGCCATTATCGGTCAACCTAAAGAATTTCACAGTACTCCTGCCGGGATCTCTCGAGTTTGCCGATGTATTTCGCCTGTTGACGAGGCATTTGGATACCTTAAGAGAGTCATAGTTACCCCTTGCTGTTGCTCCCCATTTTACAACAGGCACATCTACAAGCTTACTCTGGCCAATTCCTCTGAAGCGATAGGCTAATATCTGTTGACATAAAGACTTTCACAGTACTCCTGCCGTGATCTTTTCGACTTTGCCGATGTATTTAGCCTATTGACGAGGCGTTTGGCTACCTTAAGAGAGTCATAGTTACTCCTGCCCGTGTCTCTCCGTTAAACCACAGTCACATCTACCATTTTCCTCTGCCCCTTTCACCAGACGCGATACGCCATGATTTGTAGACATCATGACTTTCAAAGTACTTCTGCTAGGGGCTCCTCCAGTTTACCAATGTATTTCGCCTGTTGATGAGGCATTTGGCTACCTTAAGAGAGTCTCACTTACTCCTGTCAGTTGCTCCCCGTTTTACCACAGTCACATTTTCAATCTGATTCTGGCCAGTTCACCTGAGGCGATACGCCATTATCAGTCAACCTAAAGAATTTCACAGTACTCCTGCCGGAAGCTTCTCGAGTTTGCCGAAGTATTTCGCCTGTTGACGAAGCATTTGGATACCTTAAGAGAGTCATAGTTACTCCTTGCTGTTGCTCCCCATTTTACAACAGGCACATCTACAAGCTTACTCTGGCCAATTCTCCTGAAGCGATACGCTAATATCTGTTGACATAAAGACTTTCACAAGACTCCTGCTGGGAGCTTATCAACTTTGCCGATGTATTTCGCCTATTGACGAGGCATTTGGCTACCTTAAGAGAGTCATAGTTACTCCTGACAGTTGCTCCCCGTTAAACCACAGTCACATCTACGATTTTACTCTGCCGCTTTCACCAGACGCGATACGCCATTATTTGTCGAAATTGTGACTTTCACAGTACTCCTGCTAGGGGTTCCTCCAGATTACCAATGTATTTCGCCTGTTGACGAACCATTTGGCTACCTTAAGAGAGTCATACTTACTCCTGTCAGTTGCTCCCCGTTTTACCACAGTCACATTTTCAATCTTATTCTGGCCAGTTCACCTGAAGCGATACGCCATTATCAGTCAACCTAAAGAATATCACAGTACTCCTGCCGGGAGCTCTCGAGTTTGGCGATGTATTTCGCCTGTTGACGAGGCATTTGGATACCTTAAGAGAGTCATAGTTACCCCTTGCTGTTGCTCCCCATTTTACAACAGGCACATCTACAAGCTTACTCTGGCCAATTCTCCTGAAGCGATACGCTAATATCTATTGACATAAAGACTTTCACAGTACTCCTGCCGGGAGCTTTTCGACTTTGCCGATGTATTTCGCCTATTGACGAGGCGTTTAGCTACCTTAAGAGAGTCATAGTTACTCCTGCCAGTGTCTCTCCGTTAAACCACAGTCACATCTACCATTTTCCTCTGCCCCTTTCACCAGACGCGATACGCCATTAGTTGTCGACATCATGACTTTCAAAGTACTCCTGCTAGGGGCTCCTCCAGTTTACCAATGTATTTCGCCTGTTGACGAGGCATTTGGCTACCTTAAGAGAGTCATACTTACTCTTCTCAGTTGCTCCCCGTTTTACCACAGTCACATTTTCAATCTTATTCTGGCCAGTTCACCCGAAGCGATACGCCATTATCAGTCAACCTAAAGAATTTCACAGTACTCCTGCCGGGAGCTTCTCGAGTTTGTCGATGTATTTCGCCTGTTGACGAGGCATTTGGATACCTTAAGAGAGTCATAGTTACACCTTGCTGTTGCTCACCATTTTACAACAGGCACATCTACAAGCTTACTCTATCCAATTCTGCTGAAGCGATACGCTAATATCTGTTGACATAAAGGCTTTAACAGTTCTCCTGCCGGGAGCTTCTCGACTTTGCCGACGTATTTCGCATATTGACGAGGCACCTGGCTACCTTAAGAGAGTTATAGTTACTCCTGCCAGTGTCTCTCCGTTAAACCACATTCACATTTACAATTTTCCTCTGCCCCTTTCACCAGACACGATACGATATTATTCTTCGACATTATGACTTTCACAGTACTCCTGCTAGGGGCTCCTCCAGTTTACCAATGTATTTCGCCTGTTGACGAGGCATTTGGCTACCTTAAGAGAGTCATACTTACTCCTGTCAGTTGCTCCCCGTTTTACCACAGTCACATTTTCAATCTTATTCTGGCCAGTTCACCTGAAGCGATACGCCATTATCGGTCAACCTAAAGAATTTCACAGTACTCCTGCCGGGATCTCTCGAGTTTGCCGATGTATTTCGCCTGTTGACGAGGCATTTGGTTACCTTAAGAGAGTCATAGTTACCCCTTGCTGTTGCTCCCCATTTTACAACAGGCACATCTACAAGCTTACTCTGGCCAATTCTCCTGAATCGATACTTTAATATCTATTGACATAAAGACTTTCACAGTACTCCTGCCGGGAGCTTTTCGACTTTGCCGATGTATTTCGCCTATTGACGAGGCGTTTGGCTACCTTAAGAGAGTCATAGTTACTCCTGCCAGTGTCTCTCCGTTAAACCACAGTCACATCTACCATTTTCCTCTGCCCCTTTCACCAGACGCGATACGCCAATAATTGTCGACATCATGACTTTCAAAGTACTCCTGCTAGGGGCTCCTCCAGTTTACCAATGTATTTCGCCTGTTGACGAGGCATTTGGCTACCTTAAGAGAGTCATACTTACTCTTGTCAGTTGCTCCCCGTTTTACCACAGTCACATTTTCAATCTTATTCTGGCCAGTTCACCCGAAGCGATACGCCATTAACAGTCAACCTAAAGAATTTCACAGTACTCCTGCCGGGAGCTTCTCGAGTTTGCCGATGTATTTCGCCTGTTGACGAGGCATTTGGATACCTTAAGAGAGTCATAGTTACACCTTGCTGTTGCTCACCATTTTACAACAGGCACATCTACAAGCTTACTCTATCCAATTCTGCTGAAGCGATACGCTAATATCTGTTGACATAAAGACCTTCACAGTTCTCCTGCCGGGAGCTTCTCGACTTTGCCGACGTATTTCGCATATTGACGAGGCACCTGGCTACCTTAAGAGAGTTATAGTTACTCCTGCCAGTGTCTCTCCGTTAAACCACATTCACATTTACAATTTTCCTCTGCCCCTTTCACCAGACACGAAACGATATTATTCTTCGACATTATGACTTTCA
Organism: Schistocerca americana; assembly: GCF_021461395.2. Classification (NCBI taxonomy): domain Eukaryota; kingdom Metazoa; phylum Arthropoda; class Insecta; order Orthoptera; family Acrididae; genus Schistocerca; species Schistocerca americana. Next base: position 64,369,613 of record NC_060130.1, read on the forward strand.
CAGTACTCCTGCTAGGGGCTCCTCCAGTTTACCAATGTATTTCGCCTGTTGACGAGGCATTTGGCTACCTTAAGAGAGTCATAGTTACTCCTGTCAGTTGCTCCCCGTTAAACCACAGTCACATCTACGATTTTCCTCTGCCGCTTTCACCAGACGCGATACGCCATTATTTGTCGAAATTATGACTTTCACAGTACTCCTGCTAGGGGTTCCTCCAGTTTACCAATGTATTTCGCCTGTTGACGAACCATTTGGCTACCTTAAGAGAGTCATAGTTACTCCTGTCAGTTGCTCCCCGTTTTACCACAGTCACATTTTCAATCTTATTCTGGCCAGTTCACCCGAAGCGATACGCCATTATCAGTCAACCTAAAGAATTTCACAGTACTCCTGCCGGGAGCTTCTCGAGTTTGTCGATGTATTTCGCCTGTTGACGAGGCATTTGGATACCTTAAGAGAGTCATAGTTACACCTTGCTGTTGCTCACCATTTTACAACAGGCACATCTACAAGCTTACTCTATCCAATTCTGCTGAAGCGATACGCTAATATCTGTTGACATAAAGACTTTCACAGTTCTCCTGCCGGGAGCTTCTCGACTTTGCCGACGTATTTCGCATATTGACGAGGCACCTGGCTACCTTAAGAGAGTTATAGTTACTCCTGCCAGTGTCTCTCCGTTAAACCACATTCACATTTACAATTTTCCTCTGCCCCTTTCACCAGACACGATACGATATTATTCTTCGACATTATGACTTTCACAGTACTCCTGCTAGGGGCTCCTCCAGTTTACCAATGTATTTCGCCTGTTGACGAGGCATTTGGCTACCTTAAGAGAGTCATACTTACTCCTGTCAGTTGCTCCCCGTTTTACCACAGTCACATTTTCAATCTTATTCTGGCCAGTTCACCTGAAGCGATACGCCATTATCGGTCAACCTAAAGAATTTCACAGTACTCCTGCCGGGATCTCTCGAGTTTGCCGATGTATTTCGCCTGTTGACGAGGCATTTGGTTACCTTAAGAGAGTCATAGTTACCCCTTGCTGTTGCTCCCCATTTTACAACAGGCACATCTACAAGCTTACTCTGGCCAATTCTCCTGAATCGATACTTTAATATCTATTGACATAAAGACTTTCACAGTACTCCTGCCGGGAGCTTTTCGACTTTGCCGATGTATTTCGCCTATTGACGAGGCGTTTGGCTACCTTAAGAGAGTCATAGTTACTCCTGCCAGTGTCTCTCCGTTAAACCACAGTCACATCTACCATTTTCCTCTGCCCCTTTCACCAGACGCGATACGCCAATAATTGTCGACATCATGACTTTCAAAGTACTCCTGCTAGGGGCTCCTCCAGTTTACCAATGTATTTCGCCTGTTGACGAGGCATTTGGCTACCTTAAGAGAGTCATACTTACTCTTGTCAGTTGCTCCCCGTTTTACCACAGTCACATTTTCAATCTTATTCTGGCCAGTTCACCCGAAGCGATACGCCATTAACAGTCAACCTAAAGAATTTCACAGTACTCCTGCCGGGAGCTTCTCGAGTTTGCCGATGTATTTCGCCTGTTGACGAGGCATTTGGATACCTTAAGAGAGTCATAGTTACACCTTGCTGTTGCTCACCATTTTACAACAGGCACATCTACAAGCTTACTCTATCCAATTCTGCTGAAGCGATACGCTAATATCTGTTGACATAAAGACTTTCACAGTTCTCCTGCCGGGAGCTTCTCGACTTTGCCGACGTATTTCGCATATTGACGAGGCACCTGGCTACCTTAAGAGAGTTATAGTTACTCCTGCCAGTGTCTCTCCGTTAAACCACATTCACATTTACAATTTTCCTCTGCCCCTTTCACCAGACACGAAACGATATTATTCTTCGACATTATGACTTTCACAGTACTCCTGCTAGGGGCTCCTCCAGTTTACCAATGTATTTCGCCTGTTGACGAGGCATTTGGCTACCTTAAGAGAGTCATAGTTACTCCTGTCAGTTGCTCCCCGTTAAACCACAGTCACATCTACGATTTTCCTCTGCCGCTTTCACCAGACGCGATACGCCATTATTTGTCGAAATTATGACTTTCACAGTACTCCTGCTAGGGGTTCCTCCAGTTTACCAATGTATTTCGCCTGTTGACGAACCATTTGGCTACCTTAAGAGAGTCATAGTTACTCCTGTCAGTTGCTCCCCGTTTTACCACAGTCACATTTTCAATCTTATTCTGGCCAGTTCACCTGAAGCGATACGCCATTATCAGTCAACCTAAAGAATATCACAGTACTCCTGCCGGGAGCTCTCGAGTTTGCCGATGTATTTCGCCTGTTGACGAGGCATTTGGATACCTTAAGAGAGTCATAGTTACCCCTTGCTGTTGCTCCCCATTTTACAACAGGCACATCTACAAGCTTACTCTGGCCAATTCCTCTGAAGCGATAGGCTAATATCTGTTGACATAAAGACTTTCACAGTACTCCTGCCGTGATCTTTTCGACTTTGCCGATGTATTTAGCCTATTGACGAGGCGTTTGGCTACCTTAAGAGAGTCATAGTTACTCCTGCCCGTGTCTCTCCGTTAAACCACAGTCACATCTACCATTTTCCTCTGCCCCTTTCACCAGACGCGATACGCCATGATTTGTAGACATCATGACTTTCAAAGTACTTCTGCTAGGGGCTCCTCCAGTTTACCAATGTATTTCGCCTGTTGATGAGGCATTTGGCTACCTTAAGAGAGTCTCACTTACTCCTGTCAGTTGCTCCCCGTTTTACCACAGTCACATTTTCAATCTGATTCTGGCCAGTTCACCTGAGGCGATACGCCATTATCAGTCAACCTAAAGAATTTCACAGTACTCCTGCCGGAAGCTTCTCGAGTTTGCCGAAGTATTTCGCCTGTTAACGAAGCATTTGGATACCTTAAGAGAGTCATAGTTACTCCTTGCTGTTGCTCCCCATTTTACAACAGGCACATCTACAAGCTTACTCTGGCCAATTCTCCTGAAGCGATACGCTAATATCTGTTGACATAAAGACTTTCACAGTACTCCTGCTGGGAGCTTATCAACTTTGCCGATGTATTTCGCCTATTGACGAGGCATTTGGCTACCTTAAGAGAGTCATAGTTACTCCTGACAGTTGCTCCCCGTTAAACCACAGTCACATCTACGATTTTACTCTGCCGCTTTCACCAGACGCGATACGCCATTATTTGTCGAAATTGTGACTTTCACAGTACTCCTGCTAGGGGTTCCTCCAGATTACCAATGTATTTCGCCTGTTGACGAACCATTTGGCTACCTTAAGAGAGTCATAGTTACTCCTGTCAGTTGCTCCCCGTTTTACCACAGTCACATTTTCAATCTTATTCTGACCAGTTCACCTGAAGCGATACGCCATTATCGGTCAACTTAAAGAATTTCACAGTACTCTTGCCGGGAGCTCTCGAGTTTGCCGATGTATTTCGCCTGTTGACGAGGCATTTGGTTACCTTAAGAGTGTCATAGTTACCCCTTGCTGTTGCTCCCCATTTTACAACAGGCACATCTACAAGCTTACTCTGGCCAATTCTCCTGAAGCGATACGCTAATATCTATTGACATAAAGACTTTCACAGTACTCCTGCCGGGAGCTTTTCGACTTTGCCGATGTATTTCGCCTATTGACGAGGCGTTTGGCTACCTTAAGAGAGTCATAGTTACTCCTGCCAGTGTCTCTCCGTTAAACCACAGTCACATCTACCATTTTCCTCTGCCCCTTTCACCAGACGCGATACGCCATTATTTGTCGACATCATGACTTTCAAAGTACTCCTGCTAGGGGCTCCTCCAGTTTACCAATGTATTTCGCCTGTTGACGAGGCATTTGGCTACCTTAAGAGAGTCATACTTACCCCTGTCAGTTGCTCCCCGTTTTACCACAGTCACATTTTCAATCTTATTCTGGCCAGTTCACCCGAAGCGATACGCCACTTGACGAGGCATTTGGCTACCTTAAGAGAGTCATAGTTACTCCTGTCAGTTGCTCCCCGTTAAACCACAGTCACATCTACGATTTTCCTCTGCCGCTTTCACCAGCCGCGATACGCCATTATTTTTTGAAATTATGACTTTCACAGTTCTCCTGCTAGGGGTTCCTCCAGTTTACCAATGTATTTCGCCTGTTGACGAAGCATTTGGCTACCTTAAGAGAGTCATAGTTACTCCTGTCAGTTGCTCCCCGTTTTACCACAGTCACATTTTCAATCTTATTCTGGCCAGTTCACCTGATGCGATACGCCGTTATCAGTCAACCTAAAAAATATCACAGTACTCCTGCCGGAAGCTTCTCGAGTTTGCCGATGTATTTCGCCTGTTGACGAGGCATTTGGATACCTTAAGAGAGTCATAGTTACCCCTTGCTGTTGCTCCCCATTTTACAACAGGCACATCTACAAGCTTACTCTGGCCAATTCCTCTGAAGCGATAGGCTAATATCTGTTGACATAAAGACTTTCACAGTACTCCTGCCGTGATCTTTTCGACTTTGCCGATGTATTTAGCCTATTGACGAGGCGTTTGGCTACCTTAAGAGAGTCATAGTTACTCCTGCCCGTGTCTCTCCGTTAAACCACAGTCACATCTACCATTTTCCTCTGCCCCTTTCACCAGACGCGATACGCCATTATTTGTAGACATCATGACTTTCAAAGTACTTCTGCTAGGGGCTCCTCCAGTTTACCAATGTATTTCGCCTGTTGATGAGGCATTTGGCTACCTTAAGAGAGTCTCACTTACTCCTGTCAGTTGCTCCCCGTTTTACCACAGTCACATTTTCAATCTGATTCTGGCCAGTTCACCTGAGGCGATACGCCATTATCAGTCAACCTAAAGAATTTCACAGTACTCCTGCCGGAAGCTTCTCGAGTTTGCCGAAGTATTTCGCCTGTTAACGAAGCATTTGGATACCTTAAGAGAGTCATAGTTACTCCTTGCTGTTGCTCCCCATTTTACAACAGGCACATCTACAAGCTTACTCTGGCCAATTCTCCTGAAGCGATACGCTAATATCTGTTGACATAAAGACTTTCACAGTACTCCTGCTGGGAGCTTATCAACTTTGCCGATGTATTTCGCCTATTGACGAGGCATTTGGCTACCTTAAGAGAGTCATAGTTACTCCTGACAGTTGCTCCCCGTTAAACCACAGTCACATCTACGATTTTACTCTGCCGCTTTCACCAGACGCGATACGCCATTATTTGTCGAAATTGTGACTTTCACAGTACTCCTGCTAGGGGTTCCTCCAGATTACCAATGTATTTCGCCTGTTGACGAACCATTTGGCTACCTTAAGAGAGTCATACTTACTCCTGTCAGTTGCTCCCCGTTTTACCACAGTCACATTTTCAATCTTATTCTGGCCAGTTCACCTGAAGCGATACGCCATTATCAGTCAACCTAAAGAATATCACAGTACTCCTGCCGGGAGCTCTCGAGTTTGCCGATGTATTTCGCCTGTTGACGAGGCATTTGGATACCTTAAGAGAGTCATAGTTACCCCTTGCTGTTGCTCCCCATTTTACAACAGGCACATCTACAAGCTTACTCTGGCCAATTCCTCTGAAGCGATAGGCTAATATCTGTTGACATAAAGACTTTCACAGTACTCCTGCCGTGATCTTTTCGACTTTGCCGATGTATTTAGCCTATTGACGAGGCGTTTGGCTACCTTAAGAGAGTCATAGTTACTCCTGCCCGTGTCTCTCCGTTAAACCACAGTCACATCTACCATTTTCCTCTGCCCCTTTCACCAGACGCGATACGCCATTATTTGTAGACATCATGACTTTCAAAGTACTTCTGCTAGGGGCTCCTCCAGTTTACCAATGTATTTCGCCTGTTGATGAGGCATTTGGCTACCTTAAGAGAGTCTCACTTACTCCTGTCAGTTGCTCCCCGTTTTACCACAGTCACATTTTCAATCTGATTCTGGCCAGTTCACCTGAGGCGATACGCCATTATCAGTCAACCTAAAGAATTTCACAGTACTCCTGCCGGAAGCTTCTCGAGTTTGCCGAAGTATTTCGCCTGTTGACGAAGCATTTGGATACCTTAAGAGAGTCATAGTTACTCCTTGCTGTTGCTCCCCATTTTACAACAGGCACATCTACAAGCTTACTCTGGCCAATTCTCCTGAAGCGATACGCTAATATCTGTTGACATAAAGACTTTCACAGTACTCCTGCTGGGAGCTTATCAACTTTGCCGATGTATTTCGCCTATTGACGAGGCATTTGGCTACCTTAAGAGAGTCATAGTTACTCCTGACAGTTGCTCCCCGTTAAACCACAGTCACATCTACGATTTTACTCTGCCGCTTTCACCAGACGCGATACGCCATTATTTGTCGAAATTGTGACTTTCACAGTACTCCTGCTAGGGGTTCCTCCAGATTACCAATGTATTTCGCCTGTTGACGAACCATTTGGCTACCTTAAGAGAGTCATAGTTACTCCTGTCAGTTGCTCCCCGTTTTACCACAGTCACATTTTCAATCTTATTCTGACCAGTTCACCTGAAGCGATACGCCATTATCGGTCAACTTAAAGAATTTCACAGTACTCTTGCCGGGAGCTCTCGAGTTTGCCGATGTATTTCGCCTGTTGACGAGGCATTTGGTTACCTTAAGAGTGTCATAGTTACCCCTTGCTGTTGCTCCCCATTTTACAACAGGCACATCTACAAGCTTACTCTGGCCAATTCTCCTGAAGCGATACGCTAATATCTATTGACATAAAGACTTTCACAGTACTCCTGCCGGGAGCTTTTCGACTTTGCCGATGTATTTCGCCTATTGACGAGGCGTTTGGCTACCTTAAGAGAGTCATAGTTACTCCTGCCAGTGTCTCTCCGTTAAACCACAGTCACATCTACCATTTTCCTCTGCCCCTTTCACCAGACGCGATACGCCATTATTTGTCGACATCATGACTTTCAAAGTACTCCTGCTAGGGGCTCCTCCAGTTTACCAATGTATTTCGCCTGTTGACGAGGCATTTGGCTACCTTAAGAGAGTCATACTTACCCCTGTCAGTTGCTCCCCGTTTTACCACAGTCACATTTTCAATCTTATTCTGGCCAGTTCACCCGAAGCGATACGCCACTTGACGAGGCATTTGGCTACCTTAAGAGAGTCATAGTTACTCCTGTCAGTTGCTCCCCGTTAAACCACAGTCACATCTACGATTTTCCTCTGCCGCTTTCACCAGCCGCGATACGCCATTATTTGTTGAAATTATGACTTTCACAGTTCTCCTGCTAGGGGTTCCTCCAGTTTACCAATGTATTTCGCCTGTTGACGAAGCATTTGGCTACCTTAAGAGAGTCATAGTTACTCCTGTCAGTTGCTCCCCGTTTTACCACAGTCACATTTTCAATCTTATTCTGGCCAGTTCACCTGATGCGATACGCCGTTATCAGTCAACCTAAAAAATATCACGGTACTCCTGCCGGAAGCTTCTCGAGTTTGCCGAAGTATTTCGCCTGTTGACGAAGCATTTGGATACCTTAAGAGAGTCATAGTTACTCCTTGCTGTTGCTCCCCATTTTACAACAGGCACATCTACAGGCTTACTCTGGCCAATTCTCCTGAAGCGATACGCTAATATCTGTTGACATAAAGACTTTCACAGTACTCCTGCTGGGAGCTTCTCAACTTTGCCGATGTATTTCGCCTATTGACGAGGCATTTGGCTACCTTAAGAGAGTCATAGTTACTCCTGTCAGTTGCTCCCCGTTAAACCACAGTCACATCTACGATTTTCCTCTGCCGCTTTCACCAGACGCGATACGCCATTATTTGTCGAAATTATGACTTTCACAGTACTCCTGCTAGGGGTTCCTCCAGTTTACCAATGTATTTCGCCTGTTGACGAACCATTTGGCTACCTTAAGAGAGTCATAGTTACTCCTGTCAGTTGCTCCCCGTTTTACCACAGTCACATTTTCAATCTTATTCTGGCCAGTTCACCTGAAGCGATACGCCATTATTGGTCAACCTAAAGAATTTCACAGTACTCTTGCCGGGAGCTCTCGAGTTTGCCGATGTATTTCGCCTTTTGACGAGGCATTTGGTTACCTTAAGAGAGTCATAGTTACCCCTTGCTGTTGCTCCCCATTTTACAACAGGCACATCTACAAGCTTACTCTGGCCAATTCTCCTGAAGCGATACTTTAATATCTATTGACATAAAGACTTTCACAGTACTCCTGCCCGGAGCTTTTCGACTTTGCCGATGTATTTCGCCTATTGACGAGGCGTTTGGCTACCTTAAGAGAGTCATAGTTACTCCTGCCAGTGTCTCTCCGTTAAACCACAGTCACATCTACCATTTTCCTCTGCCCCTTTCACCAGACGCGATACGCCATTATTTGTCGACATCATGACTTTCAAAGTACTCCTGCTAGGGGCTCCTCCAGTTTACCAATGTATTTCGCCTGTTGACGAGGCATTTGGCTACCTTAAGAGAGTCATACTTACTCCTGTCAGTTGCTCCCCGTTTTACCACAGTCACATTTTCAATCTTATTCTGGCCAGTTCACCTGAAGCGATACGCCACTTGACGAGGCATTTGGCTACCTTAGGAGAGTCATAGTTACTCCTGTCAGTTGCTCCCCGTTAAACCACAGTCACATCTACGATTTTCCTCTGCCGCTTTCACCAGCCGCGATACGCCATTATTTGTTGAAATTATGACTTTCACAGTTCTCCTGCTAGGGGTTCCTCCAGTTTACCAATGTATTTCGCCTGTTGACGAAGCATTTGGCTACCTTAAGAGAGTCATAGTTACTCCTGTCAGTTGCTCCCCGTTTTACCACAGTCACATTTTCAATCTTATTCTGGCCAGTTCACCTGATGCGATACGCCGTTATCAGTCAACCTAAAAAATATCACAGTACTCCTGCCGGAAGCTTCTCGAGTTTGCCGAAGTATTTCGCATGTTGACGAAGCATTTGGATACCTTAAGAGAGTCATAGTTACTCCTTGCTGTTGCTCCCCATTTTACAACAGGCACATCTACAAGCTTACTCTGGCCAATTCTCCTGAAGCGATACGCTAATATCTGTTGACATAAAGACTTTCACAGTACTCCTGCTGGGAGCTTCTCAACTTTGCCGATGTATTTCGCCTATTGACGAGGCATTTGGCTACCTTAAGAGAGTCATAGTTACTCCAGTCAGTTGCTCCCCGTTAAACCACAGTCACATCTACGATTTTCCTCTGCCGCTTTCACCAGACGCGATACGCCATTATTTGTCGAAATTATGACTTTCACAGTACTCCTGCTAGGGGTTCCTCCAGTTTACCAATGTATTTCGCCTGTTGACGAACCATTTGGCTACCTTAAGAGAGTCATAGTTACTCCTGTCAGTTGCTCCCCGTTTTACCACAGTCACATTTTCAATCTTATTCTGGCCAGTTCACCTGAAGCGATACGCCATTATTGGTCAACCTAAAGAATTTCACAGTACTCTTGCCGGGAGCTCTCGAGTTTGCCGATGTATTTCGCCTTTTGACGAGGCATTTGGTTACCTTAAGAGAGTCATAGTTACCCCTTGCTGTTGCTCCCCATTTTACAACAGGCACATCTACAAGCTTACTCTGGCCAATTCTCCTGAAGCGATACTTTAATATCTATTGACATAAAGACTTTCACAGTACTCCTGCCCGGAGCTTTTCGACTTTGCCGATGTATTTCGCCTATTGACGAGGCGTTTGGCTACCTTAAGAGAGTCATAGTTACTCCTGCCAGTGTCTCTCCGTTAAACCACAGTCACATCTACCATTTTCCTCTGCCCCTTTCACCAGACGCGATACGCCATTATTTGTCGACATCATGACTTTCAAAGTACTCCTGCTAGGGGCTCCTCCAGTTTACCAATGTATTTCGCCTGTTGACGAGGCATTTGGCTACCTTAAGAGAGTCATACTTACTCCTGTCAGTTGCTCGCCGTTTTACCACAGTCACATTTTCAATCTTATTCTGGCCAGTTCACCCGAAGCGATACGCCACTTGACGAGGCATTTGGCTACCTTAAGAGAGTCATAGTTACTCCTGTCAGTTGCTCCCCGTTAAACCACAGTCACATCTACGATTTTCCTCTGCCGCTTTCACCAGCCGCGATACGCCATTATTTGTTGAAATTATGACTTTCACAGTTCTCCTGCTAGGGGTTCCTCCAGTTTACCAATGTATTTCGCCTGTTGACGAAGCATTTGGCTACCTTAAGAGAGTCATAGTTACTCCTGTCAGTTGCTCCCCGTTTTACCACAGTCACATTTTCAATCTTATTCTGGCCAGTTCACCTGATGCGATACGCCGTTATCAGTCAACCTAAAAAATATCACAGTACTCCTGCCGGAAGCTTCTCGAGTTTGCCGAAGTATTTCGCCTGTTGACGAAGCATTTGGATACCTTAAGAGAGTCATAGTTACTCCTTGCTGTTGCTCCCCATTTTACAACAGGCACATCTACAAGCTTACTCTGGCCAATTCTCCTGAAGCGATACGCTAATATCTGTTGACATAAAGACTTTCACAGTACTCCTGCTGGGAGCTTCTCAACTTTGCCGATGTATTTCGCCTATTGACGAGGCATTTGGCTACCTTAAGAGTGTCATAGTTACTCCTGTCAGTTGCTCCCCGTTAAACCACAGTCACATCTACGATTTTCCTCTGCCGCTTTCACCAGACGCGATACGCCATTATTTGTCGAAATTATGACTTTCACAGTACTCCTGCTAGGGGTTCCTCCAGTTTACCAATGTATTTCGCCTGTTGACGAACCATTTGGCTACCTTAAGAGAGTCATAGTTACTCCTGTCAGTTGCTCCCCGTTTTACCACAGTCACATTTTCAATCTTATTCTGGCCAGTTCACCTGAAGCGATACGCCATTATTGGTCAACCTAAAGAATTTCACAGTACTCTTGCCGGGAGCTCTCGAGTTTGCCGATGTATTTCGCCTTTTGACGAGGCATTTGGTTACCTTAAGAGAGTCATAGTTACCCCTTGATGTTGCTCCCCATTTTACAACAGGCACATCTACAAGCTTACTCTGGCCAATTCTCCTGAAGCGATACTTTAATATCTATTGACATAAAGACTTTCACAGTACTCCTGCCCGGAGCTTTTCGACTTTGCCGATGTATTTCGCCTATTGACGAGGCGTTTGGCTACCTTAAGAGAGTCATAGTTACTCCTGCCAGTGTCTCTCCGTTAAACCACAGTCACATCTACCATTTTCCTCTGCCCCTTTCACCAGACGCGATACGCCATTATTTGTCGACATCATGACTTTCAAAGTACTCCTGCTAGGGGCTCCTCCAGTTTACCAATGTATTTCGCCTGTTGACGAGGCATTTGGCTACCTTAAGAGAGTCATACTTACTCCTGTCAGTTGCTCGCCGTTTTACCACAGTCACATTTTCAATCTTATTCTGGCCAGTTCACCCGAAGCGATACGCCACTTGACGAGGCATTTGGCTACCTTAAGAGAGTCATAGTTACTCCTGTCAGTTGCTCCCCGTTAAACCACAGTCACATCTACGATTTTCCTCTGCCGCTTTCACCAGCCGCGATACGCCATTATTTGTTGAAATTATGACTTTCACAGTTCTCCTGCTAGGGGTTCCTCCAGTTTACCAATGTATTTCGCCTGTTGACGAAGCATTTGGCTACCTTAAGAGAGTCATAGTTACTCCTGTCAGTTGCTCCCCGTTTTACCACAGTCACATTTTCAATCTTATTCTGGCCAGTTCACCTGATGCGATACGCCGTTATCAGTCAACCTAAAAAATATCACAGTACTCCTGCCGGAAGCTTCTCGAGTTTGCCGAAGTATTTCGCCTGTTGACGAAGCATTTGGATACCTTAAGAGAGTCATAGTTACTCCTTGCTGTTGCTCCCCATTTTACAACAGGCACATCTACAAGCTTACTCTGGCCAATTCTCCTGAAGCGATACGCTAATATCTGTTGACATAAAGACTTTCACAGTACTCCTGCTGGGGGCTTCTCAACTTTGCCGATGTATTTCGCCTATTGACGAGGCATTTGGCTACCTTAAGAGAGTCATAGTTACTCCTGTCAGTTGCTCCCCGTTAAACCACAGTCACATCTACGATTTTCCTCTGCCGCTTTCACCAGACGCGATACGCCATTATTTGTCGAAATTATGACTTTCACAGTACTCCTGCTAGGGGTTCCTCCAGTTTACCAATGTATTTCGCCTGTTGACGAACCATTTGGCTACCTTAAGAGAGTCATAGTTACTCCTGTCAGTTGCTCCCCGTTTTACCACAGTCACATTTTCAATCTTATTCTGGCCAGTTCACCTGAAGCGATACGCCATTATCGGTCAACCTAAAGAATTTCACAGTACTCTTGCCGGGAGCTCTCGAGTTTGCCGATGTATTTCGCCTGTTGACGAGGCATTTGGTTACCTTAAGAGAGTCATAGTTACCCCTTGCTGTTGCTCCCCATTTTACAACAGGCACATCTACAAGCTTACTCTGGCCAATTCTCCTGAAGCGATACGCTAATATCTATTGACATAAAGACTTTCACAGTACTCCTGCCCGGAGCTTTTCGACTTTGCCGATGTATTTCGCCTATTGACGAGGCGTTTGGCTACCTTAAGAGAGTCATAGTTACTCCTGCCAGTGTCTCTCCGTTAAACCACAGTCACATCTACCATTTTCCTCTGCCCCTTTCACCAGACGCGATACGCCATTATTTGTCGACATCATGACTTTCAAAGTACTCCTGCTAGGGGCTCCTCCAGTTTACCAATGTATTTCGCCTGTTGACGAGGCATTTGGCTACCTTAAGAGAGTCATACTTACTCCTGTCAGTTGCTCCCCGTTTTACCACAGTCACATTTTCAATCTTATTCTGGCCAGTTCACCTGAAGCGATACGCCACTTGACGAGGCATTTGGCTACCTTAGGAGAGTCATAGTTACTCCTGTCAGTTGCTCCCCGTTAAACCACAGTCACATCTACGATTTTCCTCTGCCGCTTTCACCAGCCGCGATACGCCATTATTTGTTGAAATTATGACTTTCACAGTTCTCCTGCTAGGGGTTCCTCCAGTTTACCAATGTATTTCGCCTGTTGACGAAGCATTTGGCTACCTTAAGAGAGTCATAGTTACTCCTGTCAGTTGCTCCCCGTTTTACCACAGTCACATTTTCAATCTTATTCTGGCCAGTTCACCTGATGCGATACGCCGTTATCAGTCAACCTAAAAAATATCACAGTACTCCTGCCAGAAGCTTCTCGAGTTTGCCGAAGTATTTCGCCTGTTGACGAAGCATTTGGATACCTTAAGAGAGTCATAGTTACTCCTTGCTGTTGCTCCCCATTTTACAACAGGCACATCTACAAGCTTACTCTGGCCAATTCTCCTGAAGCGATACGCTAATATCTGTTGACATAAAGACCTTCACAGTACTCCTGCTGGGAGCTTCTCAACTTTGCCGATGTATTTCGCCTATTGACGAGGCATTTGGCTACCTTAAGAGAGTCATAGTTACTCCTGTCAGTTGCTCCCCGTTAAACCACAGTCACATCTACGATTTTCCTCTGCCGCTTTCACCAGACGCGATACGCCATTATTTGTCGAAATTATGACTTTCACAGTACTCCTGCTAGGGGTTCCTCCAGTTTACCAATGTATTTCGCCTGTTGACGAACCATTTGGCTACCTTAAGAAAGTCATAGTTACTCCTGAGCCGGCCGAAGTGGCCGTGCGGTTAAAGGCGCTGCAGTCTGGAACCGCAAGACCGCTACGGTCGCAGGTTCGAATCCTGCCTCGGGCATGGATGTTTGTGATGTCCTTAGGTTAGTTAGGTTTAACTAGTTCTAAGTTCTAGGGGACTAATGACCTCAGCAGTTGAGTCCCATAGTGCTCAGAACCATTTGAACCATTTTTTTAGTTACTCCTGTCAGTTGCTCCCCGTTTTACCACAGTCACATTTTCAATCTTATTCTGGCCAGTTCACCTGAAGCGATACGCCATTATCGGTCAACCGAAAGAATTTCACAGTACTCTTGCCGGGAGCTCTCGAGTTTGCCGATGTATTTCGCCTGTTGACGAGGCATTTGGTTACCTTAAGAGAGTCATAGTTACCCCTTGCTGTTGCTCCCCATTTTACAACAGGCACATCTACAAGCTTACTCTGGCCAATTCTCCTGAAGCGATACGCTAATATCTATTGACATAAAGACTTTCACAGTACTCCTGCCCGGAGCTTTTCGACTTTGCCGATGTATTTCGCCTATTGAAGAGGCGTTTGGCTACCTTAAGAGAGTCATAGTTACTCCTGCCAGTGTCTCTCCGTTAAACCACAGTCACATCTACCATTTTCATCTGCCCCTTTCACCAGACGCGATACGCCATTGTTTGTCGACATCATGACTTTCAAAGTACTCCTGCTAGGGGCTCCTCCAGTTTACCAATGTATTTCGCCTGTTGACGAGGCATTTGGCTACCTTAAGAGAGTCATACTTACTCCTGTCAGTTGCTCCCCGTTTTACCACAGTCACATTTTCAATCTTATTCTGGCCAGTTCACCCGAAGCGATACGCCACTTGACGAGGCATTTGGCTACCTTAAGAGAGTCATAGTTACTCCTGTCAGTTGCTCCCCGTTAAACCACAGTCACATCTACGATTTTCCTCTGCCGCTTTCACCAGACGCGATACGCCATTATTTGTCGAAATTATGACTTTCACAGTACTCCTGCTAGGGGTTCCTCCAGTTTACCAATGTATTTCGCCTGTTGACGAACCATTTGGCTACCTTAAGAGAGTCATAGTTACTCCTGTCAGTTGCTCCCCGTTTTACCACAGTCACATTTTCAATCTTATTCTGGCCAGTTCACCTGAAGCGATACGCCATTATCGGTCAACCTAAAGAATTTCACAGTACTCTTGCCGGGAGCTCTCGAGTTTGCCGATGTATTTCGCCTGTTGACGAGGCATTTGGTTACCTTAAGAGAGTCATAGTTACCCCTTGCTGTTGCTCCCCATTTTACAACAGGCACATCTACAAGCTTACTCTGGCCAATTCTCCTGAAGCGATACGCTAATATCTATTGACATAAAGACTTTCACAGTACTCCTGCCGGGAGCTTTTCGACTTTGCCGATGTATTTCGCCTATTGACGAGGCGTTTGGCTACCTTAAGAGAGTCATAGTTACTCCTGCCAGTGTCTCTCCGTTAAACCACAGTCACATCTACCATTTTCCTCTGCCCCTTTCAACAGACGCGATACGCCATTATTTGTCGACATCATGACTTTCAAAGTACTCCTGCTAGGGGCTCCTCCAGTTTACCAATGTATTTCGCCTGTTGACGAGGCATTTGGCTACCTTAAGACAGTCATACTTACTCCTGTCAGTTGCTCCCCGTTTTACCACAGTCACATTTTCAATCTTATTCTGGCCAGTTCACCCGAAGCGATACGCCACTTGACGAGGCATTTGGCTACCTTAAGAGAGTCATAGTTACTCCTGTCAGTTGCTCCCCGTTAAACCACAGTCACATCTACGATTTTCCTCTGCCGCTTTCACCAGCCGCGATACGCCATTATTTGTTGAAATTATGACTTTCACAGTTCTCCTGCTAGGGGTTCCTCCAGTTTACCAATGTATTTCGCCTGTTGACGAAGCATTTGGCTACCTTAAGAGAGTCATAGTTACTCCTGTCAGTTGCTCCCCGTTTTACCACAGTCACATTTTCAATCTTATTCTGGCCAGTTCACCTGATGCGATACGCCGTTATCAGTCAACCTAAAAAATATCACAATACTCCTGCCGGAAGCTTCTCGAGTTTGCCGAAGTATTTCGCCTGTTGACGAAGCATTTGGATACCTTAAGAGAGTCATAGTTACTCCTTGCTGTTGCTCCCCATTTTACAACAGGCACATCTACAAGCTTACTCTGGCCAATTCTCCTGAAGCGATACGCTAATATCTGTTGACATAAAGACTTTCACAGTACTCCTGCTGGGAGCTTCTCAACTTTGCCGATGTATTTCACCTATTGACGAGGCATTTGGCTACGTTAAGAGAGTCATAGTTACTCCTGTCAGTTGCTCCCCGTTAAACCACAGTCACATCTACGATTTTCCTCTGCCGCTTTCACCAGACACGATACGCCATTATTTGTCGAAATTATGACTTTCACAGTACTCCTGCTAGGGGTTCCTCCAGTTTACCAATGTATTTCGCCTGTTGACGAACCATTTGGCTACTTTAAGAGAGTCATAGTTACTCCTGTCAGTTGCTCCCCGTTTTACCACAGTCACATTTTCAATCTTATTCTGGCCAGTTCACCTGAAGCGATACGCCATTATCGGTCAACCTAAAGAATTTCGCAGTACTCTTGCCGGGAGCTCTCGAGTTTGCCGATGTATTTCGCCTGTTGACGAGGCATTTGGTTACCTTAAGAGAGTCATAGTTACCCCTTGCTGTTGCTCCCCATTTTACAACAGGCACATCTACAAGCTTACTCTGGCCAATTCTCCTGAAGCGATACGCTAATATCTATTGACATAAAGACTTTCACAGTACTCCTGCCGGGAGCTTTTCGACTTTGCCGATGTATTTCGCCTATTGACGAGGCGTTTGGCTACCTTACGAGAGTCATAGTTACTCCTGCCAGTGTCTCTCCGTTAAACCACAGTCACATCTACCATTTTCCTCTGCCCCTTTCACCAGACGCGATACGCCATTATTTGTCGACATCATGACTTTCAAAGTACTCCTGCTAGGGGCTCCTCCAGTTTACCAATGTATTTCGCCTGTTGACGAGGCATTTGGCTACCTTAAGAGAGTCATACTTACCCCTGTCAGTTGCTCCCCGTTTTACCACAGTCACATTTTCAATCTTATTCTGGCCAGTTCACCCGAAGCGATACGCCACTTGACGAGGCATTTGGCTACCTTAAGAGAGTCATAGTTACTCCTGTCAGTTGCTCCCCGTTAAACCACAGTCACATCTACGATTTTCCTCTGCCGCTTTCACCAGCCGCGATACGCCATTATTTGTTGAAATTATGACTTTCACAGTTCTCCTGCTAGGGGTTCCTCCAGTTTACCAATGTATTTCGCCTGTTGACGAAGCATTTGGCTACCTTAAGAGAGTCATAGTTACTCCTGTCAGTTGCTCCCCGTTTTACCACAGTCACATTTTCAATCTTATTCTGGCCAGTTCACCTGATGCGATACGCCGTTATCAGTCAACCTAAAAAATATCACAGTACTCCTGCCGGAAGCTTCTCGAGTTTGCCGAAGTATTTCGCCTGTTGACGAAGCATTTGGATACCTTAAGAGAGTCATAGTTACTCCTTGCTGTTGCTCAACATTTTACAACAGGCACATCTACAAGCTTACTCTGGCCAATTCTCCTGAAGCGATACGCTAATATCTGTTGACATAAAGACGTTCACAGTACTCCTGCTGGGAGCTTCTCAACTTTGCCGGTGTATTTCGCCTATTGAAGAGGCATTTGGCTACCTTAAGAGAGTCATAGTTACTCCTGTCAGTTGCTCCCCGTTAAACCACAGTCACATCTACGATTTTCCTCTGCCGCTTTCACCAGACGCGATACGCCATTATTTGTCGAAATTATGACTTTCACAGTACTCCTGCTAGGGGTTCCTCCAGTTTACCAATGTATTTCGCCTGTTGACGAACCATTTGGCTACCTTAAGAGAGTCATAGTTACTCCTGTCAGTTGCTCCCCGTTTTACCACAGTCACATTTTCAATCTTATTCTGGCCAGTTCAC
This sequence comes from Schistocerca americana, assembly GCF_021461395.2. Lineage (NCBI taxonomy): Eukaryota > Metazoa > Arthropoda > Insecta > Orthoptera > Acrididae > Schistocerca > Schistocerca americana. Next base: position 64,387,463 of record NC_060130.1, read on the forward strand.
CTGATGCGATACGCCGTTATCAGTCAACCTAAAAAATATCACAATACTCCTGCCGGAAGCTTCTCGAGTTTGCCGAAGTATTTCGCCTGTTGACGAAGCATTTGGATACCTTAAGAGAGTCATAGTTACTCCTTGCTGTTGCTCCCCATTTTACAACAGGCACATCTACAAGCTTACTCTGGCCAATTCTCCTGAAGCGATACGCTAATATCTGTTGACATAAAGACTTTCACAGTACTCCTGCTGGGAGCTTCTCAACTTTGCCGATGTATTTCGCCTATTGACGAGGCATTTTGCTACCTTAAGAGAGTCATAGTTACTCCTGTCAGTTGCTCCCCGTTAAACCACAGTCACATCTACGATTTTCCTCTGCCGCTTTCACCAGACACGATACGCCATTATTTGTCGAAATTATGACTTTCACAGTACTCCTGCTAGGGGTTCCTCCAGTTTACCAATGTATTTCGCCTGTTGACGAACCATTTGGCTACTTTAAGAGAGTCATAGTTACTCCTGTCAGTTGCTCCCCGTTTTACCACAGTCACATTTTCAATCTTATTCTGGCCAGTTCACCTGAAGCGATACGCCATTATCGGTCAACCTAAAGAATTTCGCAGTACTCTTGCCGGGAGCTCTCGAGTTTGCCGATGTATTTCGCCTGTTGACGAGGCATTTGGTTACCTTAAGAGAGTCATAGTTACCCCTTGCTGTTGCTCCCCATTTTACAACAGGCACATCTACAAGCTTACTCTGGCCAATTCTCCTGAAGCGATACGCTAATATCTATTGACATAAAGACTTTCACAGTACTCCTGCCGGGAGCTTTTCGACTTTGCCGATGTATTTCGCCTATTGACGAGGCGTTTGGCTACCTTAAGAGAGTCATAGTTACTCCTGCCAGTGTCTCTCCGTTAAACCACAGTCACATCTATCATTTTCCTCTGCCCCTTTCACCAGACGCGATACGCCATTATTTGTCGACATCATGACTTTCAAAGTACTCCTGCTAGGGGCTCCTCCAGTTTACCAATGTATTTCGCCTGTTGACGAGGCATTTGGCTACCTTAAGAGAGTCATACTTACCCCTGTCAGTTGCTCCCCGTTTTACCACAGTCACATTTTCAATCTTATTCTGGCCAGTTCACCCGAAGCGATACGCCACTTGACGAGGCATTTGGCTACCTTAAGAGAGTCATAGTTACTCCTGTCAGTTGCTCCCCGTTAAACCACAGTCACATCTACGATTTTCCTCTGCCGCTTTCACCAGCCGCGATACGCCATTATTTGTTGAAATTATGACTTTCACAGTTCTCCTGCTAGGGGTTCCTCCAGTTTACCAATGTATTTCGCCTGTTGACGAAGCATTTGGCTACCTTAAGAGAGTCATAGTTACTCCTGTCAGTTGCTCCCCGTTTTACCACAGTCACATTTTCAATCTTATTCTGGCCAGTTCACCTGATGCGATACGCCGTTATCAGTCAACCTAAAAAATATCACAGTACTCCTGCCGGAAGCTTCTCGAGTTTGCCGAAGTATTTCGCCTGTTGACGAAGCATTTGGATACCTTAAGAGAGTCATAGTTACTCCTTGCTGTTGCTCCCCATTTTACAACAGGCACATCTACAAGCTTACTCTGGCCAATTCTCCTGAAGCGATACGCTAATATCTGTTGACATAAAGACGTTCACAGTACTCCTGCTGGGAGCTTCTCAACTTTGCCGATGTATTTCGCCTATTGACGAGGCATTTGGCTACCTTAAGAGAGTCATAGTTACTCCTGTCAGTTGCTCCCCGTTAAACCACAGTCACATCTACGATTTTCCTCTGCCGCTTTCACCAGACGCGATACGCCATTATTTGTCGAAATTATGACTTTCACAGTACTCCTGCTAGGGGTTCCTCCAGTTTACCAATGTATTTCGCCTGTTGACGAACCATTTGGCTACCTTAAGAGAGTCATAGTTACTCCTGTCAGTTGCTCCCCGTTTTACCACAGTCACATTTTCAATCTTATTCTGGCCAGTTCACCTGAAGCGATACGCCATTATCGGTCAACCTAAAGAATTTCACAGTACTCTTGCCGGGAGCTCTCGAGTTTGCCGATGTATTTCGCCTGTTGACGAGGCATTTGGTTACCTTAAGAGAGTCATAGTTACCCCTTGCTGTTGCTCCCCTTTTTCAACAGGCACATCTACAAGCTTACTCTGGCCAATTCTCCTGAAGCGATACGCTAATATCTATTGACATAAAGACTTTCACAGTACTCCTGCCCGGAGCTTTTCGACTTTGCCGATGTATTTCGCCTATTGACGAGGCGTTTGGCTACCTTAAGAGAGTCATAGTTACTCCTGCCAGTGTCTCTCCGTTAAACCACAGTCACATCTACCATTTTCCTCTGCCCCTTTCACCAGACGCGATACGCCATTATTTCTCGACATCATGACTTTCAAAGTACTCCTGCTAGGGGCTCCTCCAGTTTACCAATGTATTTCGCCTGTTGACGAGGCATTTGGCTACCTTAAGAGAGTCATACTTACCCCTGTCAGTTGCTCCCCGTTTTACCACAGTCACATTTTCAATCTTATTCTGGCCAGTTCACCCGAAGCGATACGCCACTTGACGAGGCATTTGGCTACCTTAAGAGAGTCATAGTTACTCCTGTCAGTTGCTCCCCGTTAAACCACAGTCACATCTACAATTTTCCTCTGCCGCTTTCACCAGCCGCGATACGCCATTATTTGTTGAAATTATGACTTTCACAGTTCTCCTGCTAGGGGTTCCTCCAGTTTACCAATGTATTTCGCCTGTTGACGAAGCATTTGGCTACCTTAAGAGAGTCATAGTTACTCCTGTCAGTTGCTCCCCGTTTTACCACAGTCACATTTTCAATCTTATTCTGGCCAGTTCACCTGATGCGATACGCCGTTATCAGTCAACCTAAAAAATATCACAGTACTCCTGCCGGAAGCTTCTCGAGTTTGCCGAAGTATTTCGCCTGTTGACGAAGCATTTGGATACCTTAAGAGAGTCATAGTTACTCCTTGCTGTTGCTCCCCATTTTACAACAGGCACATCTACAAGCTTACTCTGGCCAATTCTCCTGAAGCGATACGCTAATATCTGTTGACATAAAGACGTTCACAGTACTCCTGCTGGGAGCTTCTCAACTTTGCCGATGTATTTCGCCTATTGAAGAGGCATTTGGCTACCTTAAGAGAGTCATAGTTACTCCTGTCAGTTGCTCCCCGTTAAACCACAGTCACATCTACGATTTTCCTCTGCCGCTTTCACCAGACGCGATACGCCATTATTTGTCGAAATTATGACTTTCACAGTACTCCTGCTAGGGGTTCCTCCAGTTTACCAATGTATTTCGCCTGTTGACGAACCATTTGGCTACCTTAAGAGAGTCATAGTTACTCCTGTCAGTTGCTCCCCGTTTTACCACAGTCACATTTTCAATCTTATTCTGGCCAGTTCACCTGAAGCGATACGCCATTATCGGTCAACCTAAAGAATTTCACAGTACTCTTGCCGGGAGCTCTCGAGTTTGCCGATGTATTTCGCCTGTTGACGAGGCATTTGGTTACCTTAAGAGAGTCATAGTTACCCCTTGCTGTTGCTCCCCTTTTTACAACAGGCACATCTACAAGCTTACTCTGGCCAATTCTCCTGAAGCGATACGCTAATATCTATTGACATAAAGACTTTCACAGTACTCCTGCCGGGAGCTTTTCGACTTTGCCGATGTATTTCGCCTATTGACGAGGCGTTTGGCTACCTTAAGAGAGTCATAGTTACTGCTGCCAGTGTCTCTCCGTTAAACCACAGTCACATCTACCATTTTCCTCTGCCCCTTTCACCAGACGCGATACGCCATTATTTGTCGACATCATGACTTTCAAAGTACTCCTGCTAGGGGCTCCTCCAGTTTACCAATGTATTTCGCCTGTTGACGAGGCATTTGGCTACCTTAAGAGAGTCATACTTACTCCTGTCAGTTGCTCCCCGTTTTACCACAGTCACATTTTCAATCTTATTCTGGCCAGTTCACCCGAAGCGATACGCCACTTGACGAGGCATTTGGCTACCTTAAGAGAGTCATAGTTACTCCTGTCAGTTGCTCCCCGTTAAACCACAGTCACATCTACGATTTTCCTCTGCCGCTTTCACCAGCCGCGATACGCCATTATTTGTTGAAATTATGACTTTCACAGTTCTCCTGCTAGGGGTTCCTCCAGTTTACCAATGTATTTCGCCTGTTGACGAAGCATTTGGCTACCTTAAGAGAGTCATAGTTACTCCTGTCAGTTGCTCCCCGTTTTACCACAGTCACATTTTCAATCTTATTCTGGCCAGTTCACCTGATGCGATACGCCGTTATCAGTCAACCTAAAAAATATCACAGTACTCCTGCCGGAAGCTTCTCGAGTTTGCCGAAGTATTTCGCCTGTTGACGAAGCATTTGGATACCTTAAGAGAGTCATAGTTACTCCTTGCTGTTGCTCCCCATTTTACAACAGGCACATCTACAAGCTTACTCTGGCCAATTCTCCTGAAGCGATACGCTAATATCTGTTGACATAAAGACGTTCACAGTACTCCTGCTGGGAGCTTCTCAACTTTGCCGATGTATTTCGCCTATTGAAGAGGCATTTGGCTACCTTAAGAGAGTCATAGTTACTCCTGTCAGTTGCTCCCCGTTAAACCACAGTCACATCTACGATTTTCCTCTGCCGCTTTCACCAGACGCGATACGCCATTATTTGTCGAAATTATGACTTTCACAGTACTCCTGCTAGGGGTTCCTCCAGTTTACCAATGTATTTCGCCTGTTGACGAACCATTTGGCTACCTTAAGAGAGTCATAGTTTATCCTGTCAGTTGCTCCCCGTTTTACCACAGTCACATTTTCAATCTTATTCTGGCCAGTTCACCTGAAGCGATACGCCATTATCGGTCAACCTAAAGAATTTCACAGTACTCTTGCCGGGAGCTCTCGAGTTTGCCGATGTATTTCGCCTGTTGACGAGGCATTTGGTTACCTTAAGAGAGTCATAGTTACCCCTTGCTGTTGCTCCCCTTTTTACAACAGGCACATCTACAAGCTTACTCTGGCCAATTCTCCTGAAGCGATACGCTAATATCTATTGACATAAAGACTTTCACAGTACTCCTGCCGGGAGCTTTTCGACTTTGCCGATGTATTTCGCCTATTGACGAGGCGTTTGGCTACCTTAAGAGAGTCATAGTTACTCCTGCCAGTGTCTCTCCGTTAAACCACAGTCACATCTACCATTTTCCTCTGCCCCTTTCACCAGACGCGATACGCCATTATTTGTCGACATCATGACTTTCAAAGTACTCCTGCTAGGGGCTCCTCCAGTTTACCAATGTATTTCGCCTGTTGACGAGGCATTTGGCTACCTTAAGAGAGTCATACTTACTCCTGTCAGTTGCTCCCCGTTTTACCACAGTCACATTTTCAATCTTATTCTGGCCAGTTCACCCGAAGCGATACGCCACTTGACGAGGCATTTGGCTACCTTAAGAGAGTCATAGTTACTCCTGTCAGTTGCTCCCCGTTAAACCACAGTCACATCTACGATTTTCCTCTGCCGCTTTCACCAGCCGCGATACGCCATTATTTGTTGAAATTATGACTTTCGCAGTTCTCCTGCTAGGGGTTCCTCCAGTTTACCAATGTATTTCGCCTGTTGACGAAGCATTTGGCTACCTTAAGAGAGTCATAGTTACTCCTGTCAGTTGCTCCCCGTTTTACCACAGTCACATTTTCAATCTTATTCTGGCCAGTTCACCTGATGCGATACGCCGTTATCAGTCAACCTAAAAAATATCACAGTACTCCTGCCGGAAGCTTCTCGAGTTTGCCGAAGTATTTCGCCTGTTGACGAAGCATTTGGATACCTTAAGAGAGTCATAGTTACTCCTTGCTGTTGCTCCCCATTTTACAACAGGCACATCTACATGCTTACTCTGGCCAATTCTCCTGAAGCGATACGCTAATATCTGTTGACATAAAGACTTTCACAGTACTCCTGCTGGGAGCTTCTCAACTTTGCCGATGTATTTCGCCTATTGAAGAGGCATTTGGCTACCTTAAGAGAGTCATACTTACCCCTGTCAGTTGCTCCCCGTTTTACCACAGTCACATTTTCAATCTTATTCTGGCCAGTTCACCCGAAGCGATACGCCACTTGACGAGGCATTTGGCTACCTTAAGAGAGTCATAGTTACTCCTGTCAGTTGCTCCCCGTTAAACCACAGTCACATCTACGATTTTCCTCTGCCGCTTTCACCAGACACGATACGCCATTATTTGTCGAAATTATGACTTTCACAGTACTCCTGCTAGGGGTTCCTCCAGTTTACCAATGTATTTCGCCTGTTGACGAACCATTTGGCTACTTTAAGAGAGTCATAGTTACTCCTGTCAGTTGCTCCCCGTTTTACCACAGTCACATTTTCAATCTTATTCTGGCCAGTTCACCTGAAGCGATACGCCATTATCGGTCAATCTAAAGAATTTCGCAGTACTCTTGCCGGGAGCTCTCGAGTTTGCCGATGTATTTCGCCTGTTGACGAGGCATTTGGTTACCTTAAGAGAGTCATAGTTACCCCTTGCTGTTGCTCCCCATTTTACAACAGGCACATCTACAAGCTTACTCTGGCCAATTCTCCTGAAGCGATACGCTAATATCTATTGACATAAAGACTTTCACAGTACTCCTGCCGGGAGCTTTTCGACTTTGCCGATGTATTTCGCCTATTGACGAGGCGTTTGGCTACCTTAAGAGAGTCATAGTTACTCCTGCCAGTGTCTCTCCGTTAAACCACAGTCACATCTACCATTTTCCTCTGCCCCTTTCACCAGACGCGATACGCCATTATTTGTCGACATCATGACTTTCAAAGTACTCCTGCTAGGGGCTCCTCCAGTTTACCAATGTATTTCGCCTGTTGACGAGGCATTTGGCTACCTTAAGAGAGTCATACTTACCCCTGTCAGTTGCTCCCCGTTTTACCACAGTCACATTTTCAATCTTATTCTGGCCAGTTCACCTGATGCGATACGCCGTTATCAGTCAACCTAAAAAATATCACAGTACTCCTGCCGGAAGCTTCTCGAGTTTGCCGAAGTATTTCGCCTGTTGACGAAGCATTTGGATACCTTAAGAGAGTCATAGTTACTCCTTGCTGTTGCTCCCCATTTTACAACAGGCACATCTACAAGCTTACTCTGGCCAATTCTCCTGAAGCGATACGCTAATATCTGTTGACATAAAGACGTTCACAGTACTCCTGCTGGGAGCTTCTCAACTTTGCCGGTGTATTTCGCCTATTGAAGAGGCATTTGGCTACCTTAAGAGAGTCATAGTCACTCCTGTCAGTTGCTCCCCGTTAAACCACAGTCACATCTACGATTTTCCTCTGCCGCTTTCACCAGACGCGATACGCCATTATTTGTCGAAATTATGACTTTCACAGTACTCCTGCTAGGGGTTCCTCCAGTTTACCAATGTATTTCGCCTGTTGACGAACCATTTGGCTACCTTAAGAGAGTCATAGTTACTCCTGTCAGTTGCTCCCCGTTTTACCACAGTCACATTTTCAATCTTATTCTGGCCAGTTCACCTGATGCGATACGCCGTTATCAGTCAACCTAAAAAATATCACAATACTCCTGCCGGAAGCTTCTCGAGTTTGCCGAAGTATTTCGCCTGTTGACGAAGCATTTGGATACCTTAAGAGAGTCATAGTTACTCCTTGCTGTTGCTCCCCATTTTACAACAGGCACATCTACAAGCTTACTCTGGCCAATTCTCCTGAAGCGATACGCTAATATCTGATTACATAAAGACTTTCACAGTACTCCTGCTGGGAGCTTCTCAACTTTGCCGATGTATTTCGCCTATTGACGAGGCATTTGGCTACCTTAAGAGAGTCATAGTTACTCCTGTCAGTTGCTCCCCGTTAAACCACAGTCACATCTACGATTTTCCTCTGCCGCTTTCACCAGACACGATACGCCATTATTTGTCGAAATTATGACTTTCACAGTACTCCTGCTAGGGGTTCCTCCAGTTTACCAATGTATTTCGCCTGTTGACGAACCATTTGGCTACTTTAAGAGAGTCATAGTTACTCCTGTCAGTTGCTCCCCGTTTTACCACAGTCACATTTTCAATCTTATTCTGGCCAGTTCACCTGAAGCGATACGCCATTATCGGTCAACCTAAAGAATTTCGCAGTACTCTTGCCGGGAGCTCTCGAGTTTGCCGATGTATTTCGCCTGTTGACGAGGCATTTGGTTACCTTAAGAGAGTCATAGTTACCCCTTGCTGTTGCTCCCCATTTTACAACAGGCACATCTACAAGCTTACTCTGGCCAATTCTCCTGAAGCGATACGCTAATATCTATTGACATAAAGACTTTCACAGTACTCCTGCCGGGAGCTTTTCGACTTTGCCGATGTATTTCGCCTATTGACGAGGCGTTTGGCTACCTTAAGAGAGTCATAGTTACTCCTGCCAGTGTCTCTCCGTTAAACCACAGTCACATCTATCATTTTCCTCTGCCCCTTTCACCAGACGCGATACGCCATTATTTGTCGACATCATGACTTTCAAAGTACTCCTGCTAGGGGCTCCTCCAGTTTACCAATGTATTTCGCCTGTTGACGAGGCATTTGGCTACCTTAAGAGAGTCATACTTACCCCTGTCAGTTGCTCCCCGTTTTACCACAGTCACATTTTCAATCTTATTCTGGCCAGTTCACCCGAAGCGATACGCCACTTGACGAGGCATTTGGCTACCTTAAGAGAGTCATAGTTACTCCTGTCAGTTGCTCCCCGTTAAACCACAGTCACATCTACGATTTTCCTCTGCCGCTTTCACCAGCCGCGATACGCCATTATTTGTTGAAATTATGACTTTCACAGTTCTCCTGCTAGGGGTTCCTCCAGTTTACCAATGTATTTCGCCTGTTGACGAAGCATTTGGCTACCTTAAGAGAGTCATAGTTACTCCTGTCAGTTGCTCCCCGTTTTACCACAGTCACATTTTCAATCTTATTCTGGCCAGTTCACCTGATGCGATACGCCGTTATCAGTCAACCTAAAAAATATCACAGTACTCCTGCCGGAAGCTTCTCGAGTTTGCCGAAGTATTTCGCCTGTTGACGAAGCATTTGGATACCTTAAGAGAGTCATAGTTACTCCTTGCTGTTGCTCCCCATTTTACAACAGGCACATCTACAAGCTTATTCTGGCCAATTCTCCTGAAGCGATACGCTAATATCTGTTGACATAAAGACGTTGACAGTACTCCTGCTGGGAGCTTCTCAACTTTGCCGATGTATTTCGCCTATTGACGAGGCATTTGGCTACCTTAAGAGAGTCATAGTTACTCCTGTCAGTTGCTCCCCGTTAAACCACAGTCACATCTACGATTTTCCTCTGCCGCTTTCACCAGACGCGATACGCCATTATTTGTCGAAATTATGACTTTCACAGTACTCCTGCTAGGGGTTCCTCCAGTTTACCAATGTATTTCGCCTGTTGACGAACCATTTGGCTACCTTAAGAGAGTCATAGTTACTCCTGTCAGTTGCTCCCCGTTTTACCACAGTCACATTTTCAATCTTATTCTGGCCAGTTCACCTGAAGCGATACGCCATTATCGGTCAACCTAAAGAATTTCACAGTACTCTTGCCGGGAGCTCTCGAGTTTGCCGATGTATTTCGCCTGTTGACGAGGCATTTGGTTACCTTAAGAGAGTCATAGTTACCCCTTGCTGTTGCTCCCCTTTTTACAACAGGCACATCTACAAGCTTACTCTGGCCAATTCTCCTGAAGCGATACGCTAATATCTATTGACATAAAGACTTTCACAGTACTCCTGCCGGGAGCTTTTCGACTTTGCCGATGTATTTCGCCTATTGACGAGGCGTTTGGCTACCTTAAGAGAGTCATAGTTACTCCTGCCAGTGTCTCTCCGTTAAACCACAGTCACATCTACCATTTTCCTCTGCCCCTTTCACCAGACGCGATACGCCATTATTTCTCGACATCATGACTTTCAAAGTACTCCTGCTAGGGGCTCCTCCAGTTTACCAATGTATTTCGCCTGTTGACGAGGCATTTGGCTACCTTAAGAGAGTCATACTTACCCCTGTCAGTTGCTCCCCGTTTTACCACAGTCACATTTTCAATCTTATTCTGGCCAGTTCACCCGAAGCGATACGCCACTTGACGAGGCATTTGGCTACCTTAAGAGAGTCATAGTTACTCCTGTCAGTTGCTCCCCGTTAAACCACAGTCACATCTACAATTTTCCTCTGCCGCTTTCACCAGCCGCGATACGCCATTATTTGTTGAAATTATGACTTTCACAGTTCTCCTGCTAGGGGTTCCTCCAGTTTACCAATGTATTTCGCCTGTTGACGAAGCATTTGGCTACCTTAAGAGAGTCATAGTTACTCCTGTCAGTTGCTCCCCGTTTTACCACAGTCACATTTTCAATCTTATTCTGGCCAGTTCACCTGATGAGATACGCCGTTATCAGTCAACCTAAAAAATATCACAGTACTCCTGCCGGAAGCTTCTCGAGTTTGCCGAAGTATTTCGCCTGTTGACGAAGCATTTGGATACCTTAAGAGAGTCATAGTTACTCCTTGCTGTTGCTCCCCATTTTACAACAGGCACATCTACAAGCTTACTCTGGCCAATTCTCCTGAAGCGATACGCTAATATCTGTTGACATAAAGACTTTCACAGTACTCCTGCTGGGAGCTTCTCAACTTTGCCGATGTATTTCGCCTATTGAAGAGGCATTTGGCTACCTTAAGAGAGTCATAGTTACTCCTGTCAGTTGCTCCCCGTTAAACCACAGTCACATCTACGATTTTCCTCTGCCGCTTTCACCAGACGCGATACGCCATTATTTGTCGAAATTATGACTTTCACAGTACTCCTGCTAGGGGTTCCTCCAGTTTACCAATGTATTTCGCCTGTTGACGAACCATTTGGCTACCTTAAGAGAGTCATAGTTACTCCTGTCAGTTGCTCCCCGTTTTACCACAGTCACATTTTCAATCTTATTCTGGCCAGTTCACCTGAAGCGATACGCCATTATCGGTCAACCTAAAGAATTTCACAGTACTCTTGCCGGGAGCTCTCGAGTTTGCCGATGTATTTCGCCTGTTGACGAGGCATTTGGTTACCTTAAGAGAGTCATAGTTACCCCTTGCTGTTGCTCCCCTTTTTACAACAGGCACATCTACAAGCTTACTCTGGCCAATTCTCCTGAAGCGATACGCTAATATCTATTGACATAAAGACTTTCACAGTACTCCTGCCGGGAGCTTTTCGACTTTGCCGATGTATTTCGCCTATTGACGAGGCGTTTGGCTACCTTAAGAGAGTCATAGTTACTCCTGCCAGTGTCTCTCCGTTAAACCACAGTCACATCTACCATTTTCCTCTGCCCCTTTCACCAGACGCGATACGCCATTATTTGTCGACATCATGACTTTCAAAGTACTCCTGCTAGGGGCTCCTCCAGTTTACCAATGTATTTCGCCTGTTGACGAGGCATTTGGCTACCTTAAGAGAGTCATACTTACCCCTGTCAGTTGCTCCCCGTTTTACCACAGTCACATTTTCAATCTTATTCTGGCCAGTTCACCCGAAGCGATACGCCACTTGACGAGGCATTTGGCTACCTTAAGAGAGTCATAGTTACTCCTGTCAGTTGCTCCCCGTTAAACCACAGTCACATCTACGATTTTCCTCTGCCGCTTTCACCAGCCGCGATACGCCATTATTTGTTGAAATTATGACTTTCACAGTTCTCCTGCTAGGGGTTCCTCCAGTTTACCAATGTATTTCGCCTGTTGACGAAGCATTTGGCTACCTTAAGAGAGTCATAGTTACTCCTGTCAGTTGCTCCCCGTTTTACCACAGTCACATTTTCAATCTTATTCTGGCCAGTTCACCTGATGCGATACGCCGTTATCAGTCAACCTAAAAAATATCACAGTACTCCTGCCGGAAGCTTCTCGAGTTTGCCGAAGTATTTCGCCTGTTGACGAAGCATTTGGATACCTTAAGAGAGTCATAGTTACTCCTTGCTGTTGCTCCCCATTTTACAACAGGCACATCTACAAGCTTACTCTGGCCAATTCTCCTGAAGCGATACGCTAATATCTGTTGACATAAAGACTTTCACAGTACTCCTGCTGGGAGCTTCTCAACTTTGCCGATGTATTTCGCCTATTGAAGAGGCATTTGGCTACCTTAAGAGAGTCATACTTACCCCTGTCAGTTGCTCCCCGTTTTACCACAGTCACATTTTCAATCTTATTCTGGCCAGTTCACCCGAAGCGATACGCCACTTGACGAGGCATTTGGCTACCTTAAGAGAGTCATAGTTACTCCTGTCAGTTGCTCCCCGTTAAACCACAGTCACATCTACGATTTTCCTCTGCCGCTTTCACCAGACACGATACGCCATTATTTGTCGAAATTATGACTTTCACAGTACTCCTGCTAGGGGTTCCTCCAGTTTACCAATGTATTTCGCCTGTTGACGAACCATTTGGCTACTTTAAGAGAGTCATAGTTACTCCTGTCAGTTGCTCCCCGTTTTACCACAGTCACATTTTCAATCTTATTCTGGCCAGTTCACCTGAAGCGATACGCCATTATCGGTCAACCTAAAGAATTTCGCAGTACTCTTGCCGGGAGCTCTCGAGTTTGCCGATGTATTTCGCCTGTTGACGAGGCATTTGGTTACCTTAAGAGAGTCATAGTTACCCCTTGCTGTTGCTCCCCATTTTACAACAGGCACATCTACAAGCTTACTCTGGCCAATTCTCCTGAAGCGATACGCTAATATCTATTGACATAAAGACTTTCACAGTACTCCTGCCGGGAGCTTTTCGACTTTGCCGATGTATTTCGCCTATTGACGAGGCGTTTGGCTACCTTAAGAGAGTCATAGTTACTCCTGCCAGTGTCTCTCCGTTAAACCACAGTCACATCTACCATTTTCCTCTGCCCCTTTCACCAGACGCGATACGCCATTATTTGTCGACATCATGACTTTCAAAGTACTCCTGCTAGGGGCTCCTCCAGTTTACCAATGTATTTCGCCTGTTGACGAGGCATTTGGCTACCTTAAGAGAGTCATACTTACCCCTGTCAGTTGCTCCCCGTTTTACCACAGTCACATTTTCAATCTTATTCTGGCCAGTTCACCCGAAGCGATACGCCACTTGACGAGGCATTTGGCTACCTTAAGAGAGTCATAGTTACTCCTGTCAGTTGCTCCCCGTTAAACCACAGTCACATCTACGATTTTCCTCTGCCGCTTTCACCAGCCGCGATACGCCATTATTTGTTGAAATTATGACTTTCACAGTTCTCCTGCTAGGGGTTCCTCCAGTTTACCAATGTATTTCGCCTGTTGACGAAGCATTTGGCTACCTTAAGAGAGTCATAGTTACTCCTGTCAGTTGCTCCCCGTTTTACCACAGTCACATTTTCAATCTTATTCTGGCCAGTTCACCTGATGCGATACGCCGTTATCAGTCAACCTAAAAAATATCACAGTACTCCTGCCGGAAGCTTCTCGAGTTTGCCGAAGTATTTCGCCTGTTGACGAAGCATTTGGATACCTTAAGAGAGTCATAGTTACTCCTTGCTGTTGCTCCCCATTTTACAACAGGCACATCTACAAGCTTACTCTGGCCATTTCTCCTGAAGCGATACGCTAATATCTGTTGACATAAAGACGTTCACAGTACTCCTGCTGGGAGCTTCTCAACTTTGCCGATGTATTTCGCCTATTGAAGAGGCATTTGGCTACCTTAAGAGAGTCATAGTTACTCCTGTCAGTTGCTCCCCGTTAAACCACAGTCACATCTACGATTTTCCTCTGCCGCTTTCACCAGACGCGATACGCCATTATTTGTCGAAATTATGACTTTCACAGTACTCCTGCTAGGGGTTCCTCCAGTTTACCAATGTATTTCGCCTGTTGACGAACCATTTGGCTACCTTAAGAGAGTCATAGTTACTCCTGTCAGTTGCTCCCCGTTTTACCACAGTCACATTTTCAATCTTATTCTGGCCAGTTCACCTGAAGCGATACGCCATTATCGGTCAACCTAAAGAATTTCACAGTACTCTTGCCGGGAGCTCTCGAGTTTGCCGATGTATTTCGCCTGTTGACGAGGCATTTGGTTACCTTAAGAGAGTCATAGTTACCCCTTGCTGTTGCTCCCCTTTTTACAACAGGCACATCTACAAGCTTACTCTGGCCAATTCTCCTGAAGCGATACGCTAATATCTGTTGACATAAAGACTTTCACAGTACTCCTGCCGGGAGCTTTTCGACTTTGCCGATGTATTTCGCCTATTGACGAGGCGTTTGGCTACCTTAAGAGAGTCATAGTTACTCCTGCCAGTGTCTCTCCGTTAAACCACAGTCACATCTACCATTTTCCTCTGCCAGTTTCACCAGACGCGATACGCCATTATTTGTCGACATCATGACTTTCAAAGTACTCCTGCTAGGGGCTCCTCCAGTTTACCAATGTATTTCGCCTGTTGACGAGGCATTTGGCTACCTTAAGAGAGTCATACTTACCCCTGTCAGTTGCTCCCCGTTTTACCACAGTCACATTTTCAATCTTATTCTGGCCAGTTCACCCGAAGCGATACGCCACTTGACGAGGCATTTGGCTACCTTAAGAGAGTCATAGTTACTCCTGTCAGTTGCTCCCCGTTAAACCACAGTCACATCTACGATTTTCCTCTGCCGCTTTCACCAGCCGCGATACGCCATTATTTGTTGAAATTATGACTTTCACAGTTCTCCTGCTAGGGGTTCCTCCAGTTTACCAATGTATTTCGCCTGTTGACGAAGCATTTGGCTACCTTAAGAGAGTCATAGTTACTCCTGTCAGTTGCTCCCCGTTTTACCACAGTCACATTTTCAATCTTATTCTGGCCAGTTCACCTGATGCGATACGCCGTTATCAGTCAACCTAAAAAATATCACAGTACTCCTGCCGGAAGCTTCTCGAGTTTGCCGAAGTATTTCGCCTGTTGACGAAGCATTTGGATACCTTAAGAGAGTCATAGTTACTCCTTGCTGTTGCTCCCCATTTTACAACAGGCACATCTACAAGCTTACTCTGGCCAATTCTCCTGAAGCGATACGCTAATATCTGTTGACATAAAGACGTTCACAGTACTCCTGCTGGGAGCTTCTCAACTTTGCCGGTGTATTTCGCCTATTGAAGAGGCATTTGGCTACCTTAAGAGAGTCATAGTTACTCCTGTCAGTTGCTCCCCGTTAAACCACAGTCACATCTACGATTTTCCTCTGCCGCTTTCACCAGACGCGATACGCCATTATTTGTCGAAATTATGACTTTCACAGTACTCCTGCTAGGGGTTCCTCCAGTTTACCAATGTATTTCGCCTGTTGACGAACCATTTGGCTACCTTAAGAGAGTCATAGTTACTCCTGTCAGTTGCTCCCCGTTTTACCACAGTCACATTTTCAATCTTATTCTGGCCAGTTCACCTGATGCGATACGCCGTTATCAGTCAACCTAAAAAATATCACAATACTCCTGCCGGAAGCTTCTCGAGTTTGCCGAAGTATTTCGCCTGTTGACGAAGCATTTGGATACCTTAAGAGAGTCATAGTTACTCCTTGCTGTTGCTCCCCATTTTACAACAGGCACATCTACAAGCTTACTCTGGCCAATTCTCCTGAAGCGATACGCTAATATCTGTTGACATAAAGACTTTCACAGTACTCCTGCTGGGAGCTTCTCAACTTTGCCGATGTATTTCGCCTATTGACGAGGCATTTGGCTACCTTAAGAGAGTCATAGTTACTCCTGTCAGTTGCTCCCCGTTAAACCACAGTCACATCTACGATTTTCCTCTGCCGCTTTCACCAGACACGATACGTCATTATTTGTCGAAATTATGACTTTCACAGTACTCCTGCTAGGGGTTCCTCCAGTTTACCAATGTATTTCGCCTGTTGACGAACCATTTGGCTACTTTAAGAGAGTCATAGTTACTCCTGTCAGTTGCTCCCCGTTTTACCACAGTCACATTTTCAATCTTATTCTGGCCAGTTCACCTGAAGCGATACGCCATTATCGGTCAACCTAAAGAATTTCGCAGTACTCTTGCCGGGAGCTCTCGAGTTTGCCGATGTATTTCGCCTGTTGACGAGGCATTTGGTTACCTTAAGAGAGTCATAGTTACCCCTTGCTGTTGCTCCCCATTTTACAACAGGCACATCTACAAGCTTACTCTGGCCAATTCTCCTGAAGCGATACGCTAATATCTATTGACATAAAGACTTTCACAGTACTCCTGCCGGGAGCTTTTCGACTTTGCCGATGTATTTCGCCTATTGACGAGGCGTTTGGCTACCTTAAGAGAGTCATAGTTACTCCTGCCAGTGTCTCTCCGTTAAACCACAGTCACATCTACCATTTTCCTCTGCCCCTTTCACCAGACGCGATACGCCATTATTTGTCGACATCATGACTTTCAAAGTACTCCTGCTAGGGGCTCCTCCAGTTTACCAATGTATTTCGCCTGTTGACGAGGCATTTGGCTACCTTAAGAGAGTCATACTTACCCCTGTCAGTTGCTCCCCGTTTTACCACAGTCACATTTTCAATCTTATTCTGGCCAGTTCACCCGAAGCGATACGCCACTTGACGAGGCATTTGGCTACCTTAAGAGAGTCATAGTTACTCCTGTCAGTTGCTCCCCGTTAAACCACAGTCACATCTACGATTTTCCTCTGCCGCTTTCACCAGCCGCGATACGCCATTATTTGTTGAAATTATGACTTTCACAGTTCTCCTGCTAGGGGTTCCTCCAGTTTACCAATGTATTTCGCCTGTTGACGAAGCATTTGGCTACCTTAAGAGAGTCATAGTTACTCCTGTCAGTTGCTCCCCGTTTTACCACAGTCACATTTTCAATCTTATTCTGGCCAGTTCACCTGATGCGATACGCCGTTATCAGTCAACCTAAAAAATATCACAGTACTCCTGCCGGAAGCTTCTCGAGTTTGCCGAAGTATTTCGCCTGTTGACGAAGCATTTGGATACCTTAAGAGAGTCATAGTTACTCCTTGCTGTTGCTCCCCATTTTACAACAGGCACATCTACAAGCTTACTCTGGCCAATTCTCCTGAAGCGATACGCTAATATCTGTTGACATAAAGACGTTCACAGTACTCCTGCTGGGAGCTTCTCAACTTTGCCGATGTATTTCGCCTATTGACGAGGCATTTGGCTACCTTAAGAGAGTCATAGTTACTCCTGTCAGTTGCTCCCCGTTAAACCACAGTCACATCTACGATTTTCCTCTGCCGCTTTCACCAGACGCGATACGCCATTATTTGTCGAAATTATGACTTTCACAGTACTCCTGCTAGGGGTTCCTCCAGTTTACCAATGTATTTCGCCTGTTGACGAACCATTTGGCTACCTTAAGAGAGTCATAGTTACTCCTGTCAGTTGCTCCCCGTTTTACCACAGTCACATTTTCAATCTTATTCTGGCCAGTTCACCTGAAGCGATACGCCATTATCGGTCAACCTAAAGAATTTCACAGTACTCTTGCCGGGAGCTCTCGAGTTTGCCGATGTATTTCGCCTGTTGACGAGGCATTTGGTTACCTTAAGAGAGTCATAGTTACCCCTTGCTGTTGCTCCCCTTTTTACAACAGGCACATCTACAAGCTTACTCTGGCCAATTCTCCTGAAGCGATACGCTAATATCTATTGACATAAAGACTTTCACAGTACTCCTGCCGGGAGCTTTTCGACTTTGCCGATGTATTTCGCCTATTGACGAGGCGTTTGGCTACCTTAAGAGAGTCATAGTTACTCCTGCCAGTGTCTCTCCGTTAAACCACAGTCACATCTACCATTTTCCTCTGCCCCTTTCACCAGACGCGATACGCCATTATTTCTCGACATCATGACTTTCAAAGTACTCCTGCTAGGGGCTCCTCCAGTTTACCGATGTATTTCGCCTGTTGACGAGGCATTTGGCTACCTTAAGAGAGTCATACTTACCCCTGTCAGTTGCTCCCCGTTTTACCACAGTCACATTTTCAATCTTATTCTGGCCAGTTCACCCGAAGCGATACGCCACTTGACGAGGCATTTGGCTACCTTAAGAGAGTCATAGTTACTCCTGTCAGTTGCTCCCCGTTAAACCACAGTCACATCTACAATTTTCCTCTGCCGCTTTCACCAGCCGCGATACGCCATTATTTGTTGAAATTATGACTTTCACAGTTCTCCTGCTAGGGGTTCCTCCAGTTTACCAATGTATTTCGCCTGTTGACGAAGCATTTGGCTACCTTAAGAGAGTCATAGTTACTCCTGTCAGTTGCTCCCCGTTTTACCACAGTCACATTTTCAATCTTATTCTGGCCAGTTCACCTGATGCGATACGCCGTTATCAGTCAACCTAAAAAATATCACAGTACTCCTGCCGGAAGCTTCTCGAGTTTGCCGAAGTATTTCGCCTGTTGACGAAGCATTTGGATACCTTAAGAGAGTCATAGTTACTCCTTGCTGTTGCTCCCCATTTTACAACAGGCACATCTACAAGCTTACTCTGGCCAATTCT
The DNA here is from genome assembly GCF_021461395.2 of Schistocerca americana. Classification (NCBI taxonomy): domain Eukaryota; kingdom Metazoa; phylum Arthropoda; class Insecta; order Orthoptera; family Acrididae; genus Schistocerca; species Schistocerca americana. The sequence goes on from NC_060130.1 coordinate 64,406,186, forward strand.
CCTGAAGCGATACGCTAATATCTGTTGACATAAAGACGTTCACAGTACTCCTGCTGGGAGCTTCTCAACTTTGCCGATGTATTTCGCCTATTGAAGAGGCATTTGGCTACCTTAAGAGAGTCATAGTTACTCCTGTCAGTTGCTCCCCGTTAAACCACAGTCACATCTACGATTTTCCTCTGCCGCTTTCACCAGACGCGATACGCCATTATTTGTCGAAATTATGACTTTCACAGTACTCCTGCTAGGGGTTCCTCCAGTTTACCAATGTATTTCGCCTGTTGACGAACCATTTGGCTACCTTAAGAGAGTCATAGTTACTCCTGTCAGTTGCTCCCCGTTTTACCACAGTCACATTTTCAATCTTATTCTGGCCAGTTCACCTGAAGCGATACGCCATTATCGGTCAACCTAAAGAATTTCACAGTACTCTTGCCGGGAGCTCTCGAGTTTGCCGATGTATTTCGCCTGTTGACGAGGCATTTGGTTACCTTAAGAGAGTCATAGTTACCCCTTAGCTGTTGCTCCCCTTTTTACAACAGGCACATCTACAAGCTTACTCTGGCCAATTCTCCTGAAGCGATACGCTAATATCTATTGACATAAAGACTTTCACAGTGCTCCTGCCGGGAGCTTTTCGACTTTGCCGATGTATTTCGCCTATTGACGAGGCGTTTGGCTACCTTAAGAGAGTCATAGTTACTCCTGCCAGTGTCTCTCCGTTAAACCACAGTCACATCTACCATTTTCCTCTGCCCCTTTCACCAGACGCGATACGCCATTATTTGTCGACATCATGACTTTCAAAGTACTCCTGCTAGGGGCTCCTCCAGTTTACCAATGTATTTCGCCTGTTGACGAGGCATTTGGCTACCTTAAGAGAGTCATACTTACTCCTGTCAGTTGCTCCCCGTTTTACCACAGTCACATTTTCAATCTTATTCTGGCCAGTTCACCCGAAGCGATACGCCACTTGACGAGGCATTTGGCTACCTTAAGAGAGTCATAGTTACTCCTGTCAGTTGCTCCCCGTTAAACCACAGTCACATCTACGATTTTCCTCTGCCGCTTTCACCAGCCGCGATACGCCATTATTTGTTGAAATTATGACTTTCACAGTTCTCCTGCTAGGGGTTCCTCCAGTTTACCAATGTATTTCGCCTGTTGACGAAGCATTTGGCTACCTTAAGAGAGTCATAGTTACTCCTGTCAGTTGCTCCCCGTTTTACCACAGTCACATTTTCAATCTTATTCTGGCCAGTTCACCTGATGCGATACGCCGTTATCAGTCAACCTAAAAAATATCACAGTACTCCTGCCGGAAGCTTCTCGAGTTTGCCGAACTATTTCGCCTGTTGACGAAGCATTTGGATACCTTAAGAGAGTCATAGTTACTCCTTGCTGTTGCTCCCCATTTTACAACAGGCACATCTACAAGCTTACTCTGGCCAATTCTCCTGAAGCGATACGCTAATATCTGTTGACATAAAGACGTTCACAGTACTCCTGCTGGGAGCTTCTCAACTTTGCCGATGTATTTCGCCTATTGAAGAGGCATTTGGCTACCTTAAGAGAGTCATAGTTACTCCTGTCAGTTGCTCCCCGTTAAACCACAGTCACATCTACGATTTTCCTCTGCCGCTTTCACCAGACGCGATACGCCATTATTTGTCGAAATTATGACTTTCACAGTACTCCTGCTAGGGGTTCCTCCAGTTTACCAATGTATTTCGCCTGTTGACGAACCATTTGGCTACCTTAAGAGAGTCATAGTTACTCCTGTCAGTTGCTCCCCGTTTTACCACAGTCACATTTTCAATCTTATTCTGGCCAGTTCACCTGAAGCGATATGCCATTATCGGTCAACCTAAAGAATTTCACAGTACTCTTGCCGGGAGCTCTCGAGTTTGCCGATGTATTTCGCCTGTTGACGAGGCATTTGGTTACCTTAAGAGAGTCATAGTTACCCCTTGCTGTTGCTCCCCTTTTTACAACAGGCACATCTACAAGCTTACTCTGGCCAATTCTCCTGAAGCGATACGCTAATATCTATTGACATAAAGACTTTCACAGTACTCCTGCCGGGAGCTTTTCGACTTTGCCGATGTATTTCGCCTATTGACGAGGCGTTTGGCTACCTTAAGAGAGTCATAGTTACTCCTGCCAGTGTCTCTCCGTTAAACCACAGTCACATCTACCATTTTCCTCTGCCCCTTTCACCAGACGCGATACGCCATTATTTGTCGACATCATGACTTTCAAAGTACTCCTGCTAGGGGCTCCTCCAGTTTACCAATGTATTTCGCCTGTTGACGAGGCATTTGGCTACCTTAAGAGAGTCATACTTACCCCTGTCAGTTGCTCCCCGTTTTACCACAGTCACATTTTCAATCTTATTCTGGCCAGTTCACCCGAAGCGATACGCCACTTGACGAGGCATTTGGCTACCTTAAGAGAGTCATAGTTACTCCTGTCAGTTGCTCCCCGTTAAACCACAGTCACATCTACGATTTTCCTCTGCCGCTTTCACCAGCCGCGATACGCCATTATTTGTTGAAATTATGACTTTCACAGTTCTCCTGCTAGGGGTTCCTCCAGTTTACCAATGTATTTCGCCTGTTGACGAAGCATTTGGCTACCTTAAGAGAGTCATAGTTACTTCTGTCAGTTGCTCCCCGTTTTACCACAGTCACATTTTCAATCTTATTCTGGCCAGTTCACCTGATGCGATACGCCGTTATCAGTCAACCTAAAAAATATCACAGTACTCCTGCCGGAAGCTTCTCGAGTTTGCCGAAGTATTTCGCCTGTTGACGAAGCATTTGGATACCTTAAGAGAGTCATAGTTACTCCTTGCTGTTGCTCCCCATTTTACAACAGGCACATCTACAAGCTTACTCTGGCCATTTCTCCTGAAGCGATACGCTAATATCTGTTGACATAAAGACGTTCACAGTACTCCTGCTGGGAGCTTCTCAACTTTGCCGATGTATTTCGCCTATTGAAGAGGCATTTGGCTACCTTAAGAGAGTCATAGTTACTCCTGTCAGTTGCTCCCCGTTAAACCACAGTCACATCTACGATTTTCCTCTGCCGCTTTCACCAGACGCGATACGCCATTATTTGTCGAAATTATGACTTTCACAGTACTCCTGCTAGGGGTTCCTCCAGTTTACCAATGTATTTCGCCTGTTGACGAACCATTTGGCTACCTTAAGAGAGTCATAGTTACTCCTGTCAGTTGCTCCCCGTTTTACCACAGTCACATTTTCAATCTTATTCTGGCCAGTTCACCTGAAGCGATACGCCATTATCGGTCAACCTAAAGAATTTCACAGTACTCTTGCCGGGAGCTCTCGAGTTTGCCGATGTATTTCGCCTGTTGACGAGGCATTTGGTTACCTTAAGAGAGTCATAGTTACCCCTTGCTGTTGCTCCCCTTTTTACAACAGGCACATCTACAAGCTTACTCTGGCCAGTTCTCCTGAAGCGATACGCTAATATCTATTGACATAAAGACTTTCACAGTACTCCTGCCGGGAGCTTTTCGACTTTGCCGATGTATTTCGCCTATTGACGAGGCGTTTGGCTACCTTAAGAGAGTCATAGTTACTCCTGCCAGTGTCTCTCCGTTAAACCACAGTCACATCTACCATTTTCCTCTGCCCCTTTCACCAGACGCGATACGCCATTATTTGTCGACATCATGACTTTCAAAGTACTCCTGCTAGGGGCTCCTCCAGTTTACCAATGTATTTCGCCTGTTGACGAGGCATTTGGCTACCTTAAGAGAGTCATACTTACCCCTGTCAGTTGCTCCCCGTTTTACCACAGTCACATTTTCAATCTTATTCTGGCCAGTTCACCCGAAGCGATACGCCACTTGACGAGGCATTTGGCTACCTTAAGAGAGTCATAGTTACTCCTGTCAGTTGCTCCCCGTTAAACCACAGTCACATCTACGATTTTCCTCTGCCGCTTTCACCAACCGCGATACGCCATTATTTGTTGAAATTATGACTTTCACAGTTCTCCTGCTAGGGGTTCCTCCAGTTTACCAATGTATTTCGCCTGTTGACGAAGCATTTGGCTACCTTAAGAGAGTCATAGTTACTCCTGTCAGTTGCTCCCCGTTTTACCACAGTCACATTTTCAATCTTATTCTGGCCAGTTCACCTGATGCGATACGCCGTTATCAGTCAACCTAAAAAATATCACAGTACTCCTGCCGGAAGCTTCTCGAGTTTGCCGAACTATTTCGCCTGTTGACGAAGCATTTGGATACCTTAAGAGAGTCATAGTTACTCCTTGCTGTTGCTCCCCATTTTACAACAGGCACATCTACAAGCTTACTCTGGCCAATTCTCCTGAAGCGATACGCTAATATCTGTTGACATAAAGACGTTCACAGTACTCCTGCTGGGAGCTTCTCAACTTTGCCGATGTATTTCGCCTATTGAAGAGGCATTTGGCTACCTTAAGAGAGTCATAGTTACTCCTGTCAGTTGCTCCCCGTTAAACCACAGTCACATCTACGATTTTCCTCTGCCGCTTTCACCAGAAGCGATACGCCATTATTTGTCGAAATTATGACTTTCACAGTACTCCTGCTAGGGGTTCCTCCAGTTTACCAATGTATTTCGCCTGTTGACGAACCATTTGGCTACCTTAAGAGAGTCATAGTTACTCCTGTCAGTTGCTCCCCGTTTTACCACAGTCACATTTTCAATCTTATTCTGGCCAGTTCACCTGAAGCGATACGCCATTATCGGTCAACCTAAAGAATTTCACAGTACTCTTGCCGGGAGCTCTCGAGTTTGCCGATGTATTTCGCCTGTTGACGAGGCATTTGGTTACCTTAAGAGAGTCATAGTTACCCCTTAGCTGTTGCTCCCCTTTTTACAACAGGCACATCTACAAGCTTACTCTGGCCAATTCTCCTGAAGCGATACGCTAATATCTATTGACATAAAGACTTTCACAGTACTCCTGCCGGGAGCTTTTCGACTTTGCCGATGTATTTCGCCTATTGACGAGGCGTTTGGCTACCTTAAGAGAGTCATAGTTACTCCTGCCAGTGTCTCTCCGTTAAACCACAGTCACATCTACCATTTTCCTCTGCCCCTTTCACCAGACGCGATACGCCATTATTTGTCGACATCATGACTTTCAAAGTACTCCTGCTAGGGGCTCCTCCAGTTTACCAATGTATTTCGCCTGTTGACGAGGCATTTGGCTACCTTAAGAGAGTCATACTTACTCCTGTCAGTTGCTCCCCGTTTTACCACAGTCACATTTTCAATCTTATTCTGGCCAGTTCACCCGAAGCGATACGCCACTTGACGAGGCATTTGGCTACCTTAAGAGAGTCATAGTTACTCCTGTCAGTTGCTCCCCGTTAAACCACAGTCACATCTACGATTTTCCTCTGCCGCTTTCACCAGCCGCGATACGCCATTATTTGTTGAAATTATGACTTTCACAGTTCTCCTGCTAGGGGTTCCTCCAGTTTACCAATGTATTTCGCCTGTTGACGAAGCATTTGGCTACCTTAAGAGAGTCATAGTTACTCCTGTCAGTTGCTCCCCGTTTTACCACAGTCACATTTTCAATCTTATTCTGGCCAGTTCACCTGAAGCGATACGCCATTATCGGTCAACCTAAAGAATTTCACAGTACTCTTGCCGGGAGCTCTCGAGTTTGCCGATGTATTTCGCCTGTTGACGAGGCATTTGGTTACCTTAAGAGAGTCATAGTTACCCCTTGCTGTTGCTCCCCTTTTTACGACAGGCACATCTACAAGCTTACTCTGGCCAATTCTCCTGAAGCGATACGCTAATATCTATTGACATAAAGACTTTCACAGTACTCCTGCCGGGAGCTTTTCGACTTTGCCGATGTATTTCGCCTATTGACGAGGCGTTTGGCTACCTTAAGAGAGTCATAGTTACTCCTGCCAGTGTCTCTCCGTTAAACCACAGTCACATCTACCATTTTCCTCTGCCCCTTTCACCAGACGCGATACGCCATTATTTGTCGACATCATGACTTTCAAAGTACTCCTGCTAGGGGCTCCTCCAGTTTACCAATGTATTTCGCCTGTTGACGAGGCATTTGGCTACCTTAAGAGAGTCATACTTACCCCTGTCAGTTGCTCCCCGTTTTACCACAGTCACATTTTCAATCTTATTCTGGCCAGTTCACCCGAAGCGATACGCCACTTGACGAGGCATTTGGCTACCTTAAGAGAGTCATAGTTACTCCTGTCAGTTGCTCCCCGTTAAACCACAGTCACATCTACGATTTTCCTCTGCCGCTTTCACCAGCCGCGATACGCCATTATTTGTTGAAATTATGACTTTCACAGTTCTCCTGCTAGGGGTTCCTCCAGTTTACCAATGTATTTCGCCTGTTGACGAAGCATTTGGCTACCTTAAGAGAGTCATAGTTACTCCTGTCAGTTGCTCCCCGTTTTACCACAGTCACATTTTCAATCTTATTCTGGCCAGTTCACCTGATGCGATACGCCGTTATCAGTCAACCTAAAAAATATCACAGTACTCCTGCCGGAAGCTTCTCGAGTTTGCCGAAGTATTTCGCCTGTTGACGAAGCATTTGGATACCTTAAGAGAGTCATAGTTACTCCTTGCTGTTGCTCCCCATTTTACAACAGGCACATCTACAAGCTTACTCTGGCCATTTCTCCTGAAGCGATACGCTAATATCTGTTGACATAAAGACGTTCACAGTACTCCTGCTGGGAGCTTCTCAACTTTGCCGATGTATTTCGCCTATTGAAGAGGCATTTGGCTACCTTAAGAGAGTCATAGTTACTCCTGTCAGTTGCTCCCCGTTAAACCACAGTCACATCTACGATTTTCCTCTGCCGCTTTCACCAGACGCGATACGCCATTATTTGTCGAAATTATGACTTTCACAGTACTCCTGCTAGGGGTTCCTCCAGTTTACCAATGTATTTCGCCTGTTGACGAACCATTTGGCTACCTTAAGAGAGTCATAGTTACTCCTGTCAGTTGCTCCCCGTTTTACCACAGTCACATTTTCAATCTTATTCTGGCCAGTTCACCTGAAGCGATACGCCATTATCGGTCAACCTAAAGAATTTCACAGTACTCTTGCCGGGAGCTCTCGAGTTTGCCGATGTATTTCGCCTGTTGACGAGGCATTTGGTTACCTTAAGAGAGTCATAGTTACCCCTTGCTGTTGCTCCCCTTTTTACAACAGGCACATCTACAAGCTTACTCTGGCCAGTTCTCCTGAAGCGATACGCTAATATCTATTGACATAAAGACTTTCACAGTACTCCTGCCGGGAGCTTTTCGACTTTGCCGATGTATTTCGCCTATTGACGAGGCGTTTGGCTACCTTAAGAGAGTCATAGTTACTCCTGCCAGTGTCTCTCCGTTAAACCACAGTCACATCTACCATTTTCCTCTGCCCCTTTCACCAGACGCGATACGCCATTATTTGTCGACATCATGACTTTCAAAGTACTCCTGCTAGGGGCTCCTCCAGTTTACCAATGTATTTCGCCTGTTGACGAGGCATTTGGCTACCTTAAGAGAGTCATACTTACCCCTGTCAGTTGCTCCCCGTTTTACCACAGTCACATTTTCAATCTTATTCTGGCCAGTTCACCCGAAGCGATACGCCACTTGACGAGGCATTTGGCTACCTTAAGAGAGTCATAGTTACTCCTGTCAGTTGCTCCCCGTTAAACCACAGTCACATCTACGATTTTCCTCTGCCGCTTTCACCAGCCGCGATACGCCATTATTTGTTGAAATTATGACTTTCACAGTTCTCCTGCTAGGGGTTCCTCCAGTTTACCAATGTATTTCGCCTGTTGACGAAGCATTTGGCTACCTTAAGAGAGTCATAGTTACTCCTGTCAGTTGCTCCCCGTTTTACCACAGTCACATTTTCAATCTTATTCTGGCCAGTTCACCTGATGCGATACGCCGTTATCAGTCAACCTAAAAAATATCACAGTACTCCTGCCGGAAGCTTCTCGAGTTTGCCGAACTATTTCGCCTGTTGACGAAGCATTTGGATACCTTAAGAGAGTCATAGTTACTCCTTGCTGTTGCTCCCCATTTTACAACAGGCACATCTACAAGCTTACTCTGGCCAATTCTCCTGAAGCGATACGCTAATATCTGTTGACATAAAGACGTTCACAGTACTCCTGCTGGGAGCTTCTCAACTTTGCCGATGTATTTCGCCTATTGAAGAGGCATTTGGCTACCTTAAGAGAGTCATAGTTACTCCTGTCAGTTGCTCCCCGTTAAACCACAGTCACATCTACGATTTTCCTCTGCCGCTTTCACCAGACGCGATACGCCATTATTTGTCGAAATTATGACTTTCACAGTACTCCTGCTAGGGGTTCCTCCAGTTTACCAATGTATTTCGCCTGTTGACGAACCATTTGGCTACCTTAAGAGAGTCATAGTTACTCCTGTCAGTTGCTCCCCGTTTTACCACAGTCACATTTTCAATCTTATTCTGGCCAGTTCACCTGAAGCGATACGCCATTATCGGTCAACCTAAAGAATTTCACAGTACTCTTGCCGGGAGCTCTCGAGTTTGCCGATGTATTTCGCCTGTTGACGAGGCATTTGGTTACCTTAAGAGAGTCATAGTTACCCCTTGCTGTTGCTCCCCTTTTTACAACAGGCACATCTACAAGCTTACTCTGGCCAATTCTCCTGAAGCGATACGCTAATATCTATTGACATAAAGACTTTCACAGTACTCCTGCCGGGAGCTTTTCGACTTTGCCGATGTATTTCGCCTATTGACGAGGCGTTTGGCTACCTTAAGAGAGTCATAGTTACTCCTGCCAGTGTCTCTCCGTTAAACCACAGTCACATCTACCATTTTCCTCTGCCCCTTTCACCAGACGCGATACGCCATTATTTGTCGACATCATGACTTTCAAAGTACTCCTGCTAGGGGCTCCTCCAGTTTACCAATGTATTTCGCCTGTTGACGAGGCATTTGGCTACCTTAAGAGAGTCATACTTACCCCTGTCAGTTGCTCCCCGTTTTACCACAGTCACATTTTCAATCTTATTCTGGCCAGTTCACCCGAAGCGATACGCCACTTGACGAGGCATTTGGCTACCTTAAGAGAGTCATAGTTACTCCTGTCAGTTGCTCCCCGTTAAACCACAGTCACATCTACGATTTTCCTCTGCCGCTTTCACCAGCCGCGATACGCCATTATTTGTTGAAATTATGACTTTCACAGTTCTCCTGCTAGGGGTTCCTCCAGTTTACCAATGTATTTCGCCTGTTGACGAAGCATTTGGCTACCTTAAGAGAGTCATAGTTACTCCTGTCAGTTGCTCCCCGTTTTACCACAGTCACATTTTCAATCTTATTCTGGCCAGTTCACCTGATGCGATACGCCGTCATCAGTCAACCTAAAAAATATCACAGTACTCCTGCCGGAAGCTTCTCGAGTTTGCCGAAGTATTTCGCCTGTTGACGAAGCATTTGGATACCTTAAGAGAGTCATAGTTACTCCTTGCTGTTGCTCCCCATTTTACAACAGGCACATCTACAAGCTTACTCTGGCCAATTCTCCTGAAGCGATACGCTAATATCTGTTGACATAAAGACTTTCACAGTACTCCTGCTGGGAGCTTCTCAACTTTGCCGATGTATTTCGCCTATTGAAGAGGCATTTGGCTACCTTAAGAGAGTCATAGTTACTCCTGTCAGTTGCTCCCCGTTAAACCACAGTCACATCTACGATTTTCCTCTGCCGCTTTCACCAGACGCGATACGCCATTATTTGTCGAAATTATGACTTTCACAGTACTCCTGCTAGGGGTTCCTCCAGTTTACCAATGTATTTCGCCTGTTGACGAACCATTTGGCTACCTTAAGAGAGTCATAGTTACTCCTGTCAGTTGCTCCCCGTTTTACCACAGTCACATTTTCAATCTTATTCTGGCCAGTTCACCTGAAGCGATACGCCATTATCGGTCAACCTAAAGAATTTCACAGTACTCTTGCCGGGAGCTCTCGAGTTTGCCGATGTATTTCGCCTGTTGACGAGGCATTTGGTTACCTTAAGAGAGTCATAGTTACCCCTTGCTGTTGCTCCCCTTTTTACAACAGGCACATCTACAAGCTTACTCTGGCCAATTCTCCTGAAGCGATACGCTAATATCTATTGACATAAAGACTTTCACAGTACTCCTGCCGGGAGCTTTTCGACTTTGCCGATGTATTTCGCCTATTGACGAGGCGTTTGGCTACCTTAAGAGAGTCATAGTTACTCCTGCCAGTGTCTCTCCGTTAAACCACAGTCACATCTACCATTTTCCTCTGCCCCTTTCACCAGACGCGATACGCCATTATTTGTCGACATCATGACTTTCAAAGTACTCCTGCTAGGGGCTCCTCCAGTTTACCAATGTATTTCGCCTGTTGACGAGGCATTTGGCTACCTTAAGAGAGTCATACTTACCCCTGTCAGTTGCTCCCCGTTTTACCACAGTCACATTTTCAATCTTATTCTGGCCAGTTCACCCGAAGCGATACGCCACTTGACGAGGCATTTGGCTACCTTAAGAGAGTCATAGTTACTCCTGTCAGTTGCTCCCCGTTAAACCACAGTCACATCTACGATTTTCCTCTGCCGCTTTCACCAGCCGCGATACGCCATTATTTGTTGAAATTATGACTTTCACAGTTCTCCTGCTAGGGGTTCCTCCAGTTTACCAATGTATTTCGCCTGTTGACGAAGCATTTGGCTACCTTAAGAGAGTCATAGTTACTCCTGTCAGTTGCTCCCCGTTTTACCACAGTCACATTTTCAATCTTATTCTGGCCAGTTCACCTGATGCGATACGCCGTTATCAGTCAACCTAAAAAATATCACAGTACTCCTGCCGGAAGCTTCTCGAGTTTGCCGAACTATTTCGCCTGTTGACGAAGCATTTGGATACCTTAAGAGAGTCATAGTTACTCCTTGCTGTTGCTCCCCATTTTACAACAGGCACATCTACAAGCTTACTCTGGCCAATTCTCCTGAAGCGATACGCTAATATCTGTTGACATAAAGACGTTCACAGTACTCCTGCTGGGAGCTTCTCAACTTTGCCGATGTATTTCGCCTATTGAAGAGGCATTTGGCTACCTTAAGAGAGTCATAGTTACTCCTGTCAGTTGCTCCCCGTTAAACCACAGTCACATCTACGATTTTCCTCTGCCGCTTTCACCAGACGCGATACGCCATTATTTGTCGAAATTATGACTTTCACAGTACTCCTGCTAGGGGTTCCTCCAGTTTACCAATGTATTTCGCCTGTTGACGAACCATTTGGCTACCTTAAGAGAGTCATAGTTACTCCTGTCAGTTGCTCCCCGTTTTACCACAGTCACATTTTCAATCTTATTCTGGCCAGTTCACCTGAAGCGATACGCCATTATCGGTCAACCTAAAGAATTTCACAGTACTCTTGCCGGGAGCTCTCGAGTTTGCCGATGTATTTCGCCTGTTGACGAGGCATTTGGTTACCTTAAGAGAGTCATAGTTACCCCTTGCTGTTGCTCCCCTTTTTACAACAGGCACATCTACAAGCTTACTCTGGCCAATTCTCCTGAAGCGATACGCTAATATCTATTGACATAAAGACTTTCACAGTACTCCTGCCGGGAGCTTTTCGACTTTGCCGATGTATTTCGCCTATTGACGAGGCGTTTGGCTACCTTAAGAGAGTCATAGTTACTCCTGCCAGTGTCTCTCCGTTAAACCACAGTCACATCTACCATTTTCCTCTGCCCCTTTCACCAGACGCGATACGCCATTATTTGTCGACATCATGACTTTCAAAGTACTCCTGCTAGGGGCTCCTCCAGTTTACCAATGTATTTCGCCTGTTGACGAGGCATTTGGCTACCTTAAGAGAGTCATACTTACCCCTGTCAGTTGCTCCCCGTTTTACCACAGTCACATTTTCAATCTTATTCTGGCCAGTTCACCCGAAGCGATACGCCACTTGACGAGGCATTTGGCTACCTTAAGAGAGTCATAGTTACTCCTGTCAGTTGCTCCCCGTTAAACCACAGTCACATCTACGATTTTCCTCTGCCGCTTTCACCAGCCGCGATACGCCATTATTTGTTGAAATTATGACTTTCACAGTTCTCCTGTTAGGGGTTCCTCCAGTTTACCAATGTATTTCGCCTGTTGACGAAGCATTTGGCTACCTTAAGAGAGTCATACTTACTCCTGTCAGTTGCTCCCCGTTTTACCACAGTCACATTTTCAATCTTATTCTGGCCAGTTCACCTGATGCGATACGCCGTTATCAGTCAACCTAAAAAATATCACAGTACTCCTGCCGGAAGCTTCTCGAGTTTGCCGAAGTATTTCGCCTGTTGACGAAGCATTTGGATACCTTAAGAGAGTCATAGTTACTCCTTGCTGTTGCTCCCCATTTTACAACAGGCACATCTACAAGCTTACTCTGGCCAATTCTCCTGAAGCGATACGCTAATATCTGTTGACATAAAGACTTTCACAGTACTCCTGCTGGGAGCTTCTCAACTTTGCCGATGTATTTCGCCTATTGAAGAGGCATTTGGCTACCTTAAGAGAGTCATAGTTACTCCTGTCAGTTGCTCCCCGTTAAACCACAGTCACATCTACGATTTTCCTCTGCCGCTTTCACCAGACGCGATACGCCATTATTTGTCGAAATTATGACTTTCACAGTACTCCTGCTAGGGGTTCCTCCAGTTTACCAATGTATTTCGCCTGTTGACGAACCATTTGGCTACCTTAAGAGAGTCATAGTTACTCCTGTCAGTTGCTCCCCGTTTTACCACAGTCACATTTTCAATCTTATTCTGGCCAGTTCACCTGAAGCGATACGCCATTATCGGTCAACCTAAAGAATTTCACAGTACTCTTGCCGGGAGCTCTCGAGTTTGCCGATGTATTTCGCCTGTTGACGAGGCATTTGGTTACCTTAAGAGAGTCATAGTTACCCCTTGCTGTTGCTCCCCTTTTTACAACAGGCACATCTACAAGCTTACTCTGGCCAATTCTCCTGAAGCGATACGCTAATATCTATTGACATAAAGACTTTCACAGTACTCCTGCCGGGAGCTTTTCGACTTTGCCGATGTATTTCGCCTATTGACGAGGCGTTTGGCTACCTTAAGAGAGTCATAGTTACTCCTGCCAGTGTCTCTCCGTTAAACCACAGTCACATCTACCATTTTCCTCTGCCCCTTTCACCAGACGCGATACGCCATTATTTGTCGACATCATGACTTTCAAAGTACTCCTGCTAGGGGCTCCTCCAGTTTACCAATGTATTTCGCCTGTTGACGAGGCATTTGGCTACCTTAAGAGAGTCATACTTACCCCTGTCAGTTGCTCCCCGTTTTACCACAGTCACATTTTCAATCTTATTCTGGCCAGTTCACCCGAAGCGATACGCCACTTGACGAGGCATTTGGCTACCTTAAGAGAGTCATAGTTACTCCTGTCAGTTGCTCCCCGTTAAACCACAGTCACATCTACGATTTTCCTCTGCCGCTTTCACCAGCCGCGATACGCCATTATTTGTTGAAATTATGACTTTCACAGTTCTCCTGCTAGGGGTTCCTCCAGTTTACCAATGTATTTCGCCTGTTGACGAAGCATTTGGCTACCTTAAGAGAGTCATAGTTACTCCTGTCAGTTGCTCCCCGTTTTACCACAGTCACATTTTCAATCTTATTCTGGCCAGTTCACCTGATGCGATACGCCGTTATCAGTCAACCTAAAAAATATCACAGTACTCCTGCCGGAAGCTTCTCGAGTTTGCCGAAGTATTTCGCCTGTTCACGAAGCATTTGGATACCTTAAGAGAGTCATAGTTACTCCTTGCTGTTGCTCCCCATTTTACAACAGGCACATCTACAAGCTTACTCTGGCCAATTCTCCTGAAGCGATACGCTAATATCTGTTGACATAAAGACTTTCACAGTACTCCTGCTGGGAGCTTCTCAACTTTGCCGATGTATTTCGCCTATTGAAGAGGCATTTGGCTACCTTAAGAGAGTCATAGTTACTCCTGTCAGTTGCTCCCCGTTAAACCACAGTCACATCTACGATTTTCCTCTGCCGCTTTCACCAGACGCGATACGCCATTATTTGTCGAAATTATGACTTTCACAGTACTCCTGCTAGGGGTTCCTCCAGTTTACCAATGTATTTAGCCTGTTGACGAACCATTTGGCTACCTTAAGAGAGTCATAGTTACTCCTGTCAGTTGCTCCCCGTTTTACCACAGTCACATTTTCAATCTTATTCTGGCCAGTTCACCTGAAGCGATACGCCATTATCGGTCAACCTAAAGAATTTCACAGTACTCTTGCCGGGAGCTCTCGAGTTTGCCGATGTATTTCGCCTGTTGACGAGGCATTTGGTTACCTTAAGAGAGTCATAGTTACCCCTTGCTGTTGCTCCCCTTTTTACAACAGGCACATCTACAAGCTTACTCTGGCCAATTCTCCTGAAGCGATACGCTAATATCTATTGACATAAAGACTTTCACAGTACTCCTGCCGGGAGCTTTTCGACTTTGCCGATGTATTTCGCCTATTGACGAGGCGTTTGGCTACCTTAAGAGAGTCATAGTTACTCCTGCCAGTGTCTCTCCGTTAAACCACAGTCACATCTACCATTTTCCTCTGCCCCTTTCACCAGACGCGATACGCCATTATTTGTCGACATCATGACTTTCAAAGTACTCCTGCTAGGGGCTCCTCCAGTCTACCAATGTATTTCGCCTGTTGACGAGGCATTTGGCTACCTTAAGAGAGTCATACTTACTCCTGTCAGTTGCTCCCCGTTTTACCACAGTCACATTTTCAATCTTATTCTGGCCAGTTCACCCGAAGCGATACGCCACTTGACGAGGCATTTGGCTACCTTAAGAGAGTCATAGTTACTCCTGTCAGTTGCTCCCCGTTAAACCACAGTCACATCTACGATTTTCCTCTGCCGCTTTCACCAGCCGCGATACGCCATTATTTGTTGAAATTATGACTTTCACAGTTCTCCTGCTAGGGGTTCCTCCAGTTTACCAATGTATTTCGCCTGTTGACGAAGCATTTGGCTACCTTAAGAGAGTCATAGTTACTCCTGTCAGTTGCTCCCCGTTTTACCACAGTCACATTTTCAATCTTATTCTGGCCAGTTCACCTGATGCGATACGCCGTTATCAGTCAACCTAAAAAATATCACAGTACTCCTGCCGGAAGCTTCTCGAGTTTGCCGAAGTATTTCGCCTGTTGACGAAGCATTTGGATACCTTAAGAGAGTCATAGTTACTCCTTGCTGTTGCTCCCCATTTTACAACAGGCACATCTACAAGCTTACTCTGGCCAATTCTCCTGAAGCGATACGCTAATATCTGTTGACATAAAGACTTTCACAGTACTCCTGCTGGGAGCTTCTCAACTTTGCCGATGTATTTCGCCTATTGAAGAGGCATTTGGCTACCTTAAGAGTGTCATAGTTACTCCTGTCAGTTGCTCCCCGTTAAACCACAGTCACATCTACGATTTTCCTCTGCCGCTTTCACCAGACGCGATACGCCATTATTTGTCGAAATTATGACTTTCACAGTACTCCTGCTAGGGGTTCCTCCAGTTTACCAATGTATTTCGCCTGTTGACGAACCATTTGGCTACCTTAAGAGAGTCATAGTTACTCCTGTCAGTTGCTCCCCGTTTTACCACAGTCACATTTTCAATCTTATTCTGGCCAGTTCACCTGAAGCGATACGCCATTATCGGTCAACCTAAAGAATTTCACAGTACTCTTGCCGGGAGCTCTCGAGTTTGCCGATGTATTTCGCCTGTTGACGAGGCATTTGGTTACCTTAAGAAAGTCATAGTTACCCCTTGCTGTTGCTCCCCTTTTTACAACAGGCACATCTACAACTTACTCTGGCCAATTCTCCTGAAGCGATACGCTAATATCTATTGACATAAAGACTTTCACAGTACTCCTGCCGGGAGCTTTTCGACTTTGCCGATGTATTTCGCCTATTGACGAGGCGTTTGGCTACCTTAAGAGAGTCATAGTTACTCCTGCCAGTGTCTCTCCGTTAAACCACAGTCACATCTACCATTTTCCTCTGCCCCTTTCACCAGACGCGATACGCCATTATTTGTCGACATCATGACTTTCAAAGTACTCCTGCTAGGGGCTCCTCCAGTTTACCAATGTATTTCACCTGTTGACGAGGCATTTGGCTACCTTAAGAGAGTCATACTTACCCCACGTCAGTTGCTCCCCGTTTTACCACAGTCACATTTTCAATCTTATTCTGGCGAGTTCACCCGAAGCGATACGCCACTTGACGAGGCATTTGGCTACCTTAAGAGAGTCATAGTTACTCCTGTCAGTTGCTCCCCGTTAAACCACAGTCACATCTACGATTTTCCTCTGCCGCTTTCACCAGCCGCGATACGCCATTATTTGTTGAAATTATGACTTTCACAGTTCTCCTGCTAGGGGTTCCTCCAGTTTACCAATGTATTTCGCCTGTTGACGAAGCATTTGGCTACCTTAAGAGAGTCATAGTTACTCCTGTCAGTTGCTCCCCGTTTTACCACAGTCACATTTTCAATCTTAATCTGGCCAGTTCACCTGATGCGATACGCCGTTATCAGTCAACCTAAAAAATATCACAGTACTCCTGCCGGAAGCTTCTCGAGTTTGCCGAAGTATTTCGCCTGTTGACGAAGCATTTGGATACCTTAAGAGAGTCATAGTTACTCCTTGCTGTTGCTCCCCATTTTACAACAGGCACATCTACAAGCTTACTCTGGCCAATTCTCCTGAAGCGATACGCTAATATCTGTTGACATAAAGACTTTCACAGTACTCCTGCTGGGAGCTTCTCAACTTTGCCGATGTATTTCGCCTATTGACGAGGCATTTGGCTACCTTAAGAGAGTCATAGTTACTCCTGTCAGTTGCTCCCCGTTAAACCACAGTCACATCTACGATTTTCCTCTGCCGCTTTCACCAGACGCGATACGCCATTATTTGTCGACATCATGACTTTCAAAGTACTCCTGCTAGGGGCTCCTCCAGTTTACCAATGTATTTCGCCACTTGACGAGGCATTTGGCTACCTTAAGAGAGTCATACTTACTCCTGTCAGTTGCTCCCCGTTTTACCACAGTCACATTTTCAATCTTATTCTGGCCAGTTCACCCGTAGCGATACGCCATTATCAGTCAACCTAAAGAATTTCACAGTACTCCTGCCGGGAGCTTCTCGAGTTTGCCGATGTATTTCGCCTGTTGACGAGGCATTTGGATACCTTAAGAGAGTCATAGTTACACCTTGCTTTTGCTCACCATTTTACAACAGGCACATCTACAAGCTTACTCTATCCAATTCTGCTGAAGCGATACGCTAATATCTGTTGACATAAAGACTTTCACAGTTCTCCTGCCGGGAGCTTCTCGACTTTGCCGACGTATTTCGCATATTGACGAGGCACCTGGCTACCTTAAGAGAGTTATAGTTACTCCTGCCAGTGTCTCTCCGTTAAACCACATTCACATTTACAATTTTCCTCTGCCCCTTTCACCAGACACGATACTATATTATTCTTCGACATTATGACTTTCACAGTACTCCTGCTAGGGGCTCCTCCAGTTTACCAATGTATTTCGCGTGTTGACGAGGCATTTGGCTACCTTAAGAGAGTCATACTTACTCCTGTCAGTTGCTCCCCGTTTTACCACAGTCACATTTTCAATCTTATTCTGGCCAGTTCACCCGAAGCGATACGCCACTTGACGAGGCATTTGGCTACCTTAAGAGAGTCATAGTTACTCCTGTCAGTTGCTCCCCGTTAAACCACAGTCACATCTACGATTTTTCTCTGCCGCTTTCACCAGCCGCGATACGACATTATTTGTTGAAATTATGACTTTCACAGTACTCCTGCTAGGGGTTCCTCCAGTTTACCAATGTATTTCGCCCGTTGACGAAGCATTTGGCGACCTTAAGAGAGTCATAGTTACTCCTGTCAGTTGCTCCCCGTTTTACCACAGTCACATTTTCAATCTTATTCTGGCCAGTTCACCTGATGCGTTACGCCGTTATCAGTCAACCTAAAAAATATCACAGTACTCCTGCCGGAAGCTTCTCGAGTTTGCCGAAGTATTTCGCCTGTTGACGAAGCATTTGGATACCTTAAGAGAGTCATAGTTACTCCTTGCTGTTGCTCCCCATTTTACAACAGGCACATCTACAAGCTTACTCTGGCCAATTCTCCTGAAGCGATACGCTAATATCTGTTGACATAAAGACTTTCACAGTACTCCTGCTGGGAGCTTCTCAACTTTGCCGATGTATTTCGCCTATTGACGAGGCATTTGGCTACCTTAAGAGAGTCATAGTTACTCCCGTCAGTTGCTCCCCGTTAAACCACAGTCACATCTACCATTTTCCTCTGCCCCTTTCACCAGACGCGATACGCCATTATTTGTCGACATCATGACTTTCAAAGTACTCCTGCTAGGGGCTCCTCCAGTTTACCAATGTATTTCACCTGTTGACGAGGCATTTGGCTACCTTAAGAGAGTCATACTTACCCCACGTCAGTTGCTCCCCGTTTTACCACAGTCACATTTTCAACCTTATTCTGGCGAGTTCACCCGAAGCGATACGCCACTTGACGAGGCATTTGGCTACCTTAAGAGAGTCATAGTTACTCCTGTCAGTTGCTCCCCGTTAAACCACAGTCACATCTACGATTTTCCTCTGCCGCTTTCACCAGCCGCGATACGCCATTATTTGTTGAAATTATGACTTTCACAGTTCTCCTGCTAGGGGTTCCTCCAGTTTACCAATGTATTTCGCCTGTTGACGAAGCATTTGGCTACCTTAAGAGAGTCATAGTTACTCCTGTCAGTTGCTCCCCGTTTTACCACAGTCACATTTTCAATCTTAATCTGGCCAGTTCACCTGATGCGATACGCCGTTATCAGTCAACCTAAAAAATATCACAGTACTCCTGCCGGAAGCTTCTCGAGTTTGCCGAAGTATTTCGCCTGTTGACGAAGCATTTGGATACCTTAAGAGAGTCATAGTTACTCCTTGCTGTTGCTCCCCATTTTACAACAGGCACATCTACAAGCTTACTCTGGCCAATTCTCCTGAAGCGATACGCTAATATCTGTTGACATAAAGACTTTCACAGTACTCCTGCTGGGAGCTTCTCAACTTTGCCGATGTATTTCGCCTATTGACGAGGCATTTGGCTACCTTAAGAGAGTCATAGTTACTCCTGTCAGTTGCTCCCCGTTAAACCACAGTCACATCTACGATTTTCCTCTGCCGCTTTCACCAGACGCGATACGCCATTATTTGTCGAAATTATGACTTTCACAGTACTCCTGCTAGGGGTTCCTCCAGTTTACCAATGTATTTCGCCTGTTGACGAACCATTTGGCTACCTTAAGAGAGTCATAGTTACTCCTGTCAGTTGCTCCCCGTTTTACCACATTCACATTTTCAATCTTATTCTGGCCAGTTCACCCGAAGCGATACGCCACTTGACGAGGCATTTGGCTACCTTAAGAGAGTCATAGTTACTCCTGTCAGTTGCTCCCCGTTAAACCACAGTCACATCTACGATTTTCCTCTGCCGCTTTCACCAGCCGCGATACGCCATTATTTGTTGAAATTATGACTTTCACAGTTCTCCTGCTAGGGGTTCCTCCAGTTTACCAATGTATTTCGCCTGTTGACGAAGCATTTGGCTACCTTAAGAGAGTCATAGTTACTCCTGTCAGTTGCTCCCCGTTTTACCACAGTCACATTTTCAATCTTATTCTGGCCAGTTCACCTGATGCGATACGCCGTTATGAGTCAACCTAAAAAATATCACAGTACTCCTGCCGGAAGCTTCTCGAGTTTGCCGAAGTATTTCGCCTGTTGACGAAGCATTTGGATACCTTAAGAGAGTCATAGTTACTCCTTGCTGTTGCTCCCCATTTTACAACAGGCACATCTACAAGCTTACTCTGGCCAATTCTCCTGAAGCGATACGCTAATATCTGTTGACATAAAGACTTTCACAGTACTCCTGCTGGGAGCTTCTCAACTTTGCCGATGTATTTCGCCTATTGACGAGGCATTTGGCTACCTTAAGAGAGTCATAGTTACTCCTGTCAGTTGCTCCCCGTTAAACCACAGTCACATCTACGATTTTCCTCTGCCGCTTTCACCAGACGCGATACGCCATTATTTGTCGACATCATGACTTTCAAAGTACTCCTGCTAGGGGCTCCTCCAGTTTACCAATGTATTTCGCCACTTGACGAGGCATTTGGCTACCTTAAGAGAGTCATACTTACTCCTGTCAGTTGCTCCCCGTTTTACCACAGTCACATTTTCAATCTTATTCTGGCCAGTTCACCCGTAGCGATACGCCATTATCAGTCAACCTAAAGAATTTCACAGTACTCCTGCCGGGAGCTTCTCGAGTTTGCCGATGTATTTCGCCTGTTGACGAGGCATTTGGATACCTTAAGAGAGTCATAGTTACACCTTGCTTTTGCTCACCATTTTACAACAGGCACATCTACAAGCTTACTCTATCCAATTCTGCTGAAGCGATACGCTAATATCTGTTGACATAAAGACTTTCACAGTTCTCCTGCCGGGAGCTTCTCGACTTTGCCGACGTATTTCGCATATTGACGAGGCACCTGGCTACCTTAAGAGAGTTATAGTTACTCCTGCCAGTGTCTCTCCGTTAAACCACATTCACATTTACAATTTTCCTCTGCCCCTTTCACCAGACACGATACTATATTATTCTTCGACATTATGACTTTCACAGTACTCCTGCTAGGGGCTCCTCCAGTTTACCAATGTATTTCGCGTGTTGACGAGGCATTTGGCTACCTTAAGAGAGTCATACTTACTCCTGTCAGTTGCTCCCCGTTTTACCACAGTCACATTTTCAATCTTATTCTGGCCAGTTCACCCGAAGCGATACGCCACTTGACGAGGCATTTGGCTACCTTAAGAGAGTCATAGTTACTCCTGTCAGTTGCTCCCCGTTAAACCACAGTCACATCTACGATTTTTCTCTGCCGCTTTCACCAGCCGCGATACGACATTATTTGTTGAAATTATGACTTTCACAGTACTCCTGCTAGGGGTTCCTCCAGTTTACCAATGTATTTCGCCTGTTGACGAAGCATTTGGCGACCTTAAGAGAGTCATAGTTACTCCTGTCAGTTGCTCCCCGTTTTACCACAGTCACATTTTCAATCTTATTCTGGCCAGTTCACCTGATGCGTTACGCCGTTATCAGTCAACCTAAAAAATATCACAGTACTCCTGCCGGAAGCTTCTCGAGTTTGCCGAAGTATTTCGCCTGTTGACGAAGCATTTGGATACCTTAAGAGAGTCATAGTTACTCCTTGCTGTTGCTCCCCATTTTACAACAGGCACATCTACAAGCTTACTCTGGCCAATTCTCCTGAAGCGATACGCTAATATCTGTTGACATAAAGACTTTCACAGTACTCCTGCTGGGAGCTTCTCAACTTTGCCGATGTATTTCGCCTATTGACGAGGCATTTGGCTACCTTAAGAGAGTCATAGTTACTCCCGTCAGTTGCTCCCCGTTAAACCACAGTCACATCTACGATTTTCCTCTGCCGCTTTCACCAGACGCGATACGCCATTATTTGTCGAAATTATGACTTTCACAGTACTCCTGCTAGGGGTTCCTCCAGTTTACCAATGTATTTCGCCTGTTGACGAACCATTTGGCTACCTTAAGAGAGTCATAGTTACTCCTGTCAGTTGCTCCCCGTTTTACCACAGTCACATTTTCAATCTTATTCTGGCCAGTTCACCTGAAGCGATACGCCATTATCGGTCAACCTAAAGAATTTCACAGTACTCTTGCCGGGAGCTCTCGAGTTTGCCGATGTATTTCGCCTGTTGACGAGGCATTTGGTTACCTTAAGAGAGTCATAGTTACCCCTTGCTGTTGCTCCCCTTTTTACAACAGGCACATCTACAAGCTTACTCTGGCCAATTCTCCTGAAGCGATACGCTAAAATCTATTGACATAAAGACTTTCACAGTACTCCTGCCGGGAGCTTTTCGACTTTGCCGATGTATTTCGCCTATTGACGAGGCGTTTGGCTACCTTAAGAGAGTCATAGTTACTCCTGCCAGTGTCTCTCCGTTAAACCACAGTCACATCTACCATTTTCCTCTGCCCCTTTCACCAGACGCGATACGCCATTATTTGTCGACATCATGACTTTCAAAGTACTCTTGCTAGGGGCTCCTCCAGTTTACCAATGTATTTCGCCTGTTGACGAGGCATTTGGCTACCTTAAGAGAGTCATACTTACTCCTGTCAGTTGCTCCCCGTTTTACCACAGTCACATTTTCAATCTTATTCTGGCCAGTTCACCCGAAGCGATACGCCACTTGACGAGGCATTTGGCTACCTTAAGAGAGTCATAGTTACTCCTGTCAGTTGCTCCCCGTTAAACCACAGTCACATCTACGATTTTCCTCTGCCGCTTTCACCAGCCGCGATACACCATTATTTGTTGAAATTATGACTTTCACAGTACTCCTGCTAGGGGTTCCTCCAGTTTACCAATGTATTTCGCCTGTGGACGAAGCATTTGGCTACCTTAAGAGAGTCATAGTTACTCCTGTCAGTTGCTCCCCGTTTTACCACAGTCACATTTTCAATCTTATTCTGGCCAGTTCACCTGATGCGATACGCCGTTATCAGTCAACCTAAAAAATATCACAGTACTCCTGCCGGAAGCTTCTCGAGTTTGCCGAAGTATTTCGTTTGTTGACGAAGCATTTGGATACCTTAAGAGAGTCATAGTTACTCCTTGCTGTTGCTCCCTATTTTACAACAGGCACATCTACAAGCTTACTCTGGCCAATTCTCCTGAAGCGATACGCTAATATCTGTTGACATAAAGACTTTCACAGTACTCCTGCTGGGAGCTTCTCAACTTTGCCGATGTATTTCGCCTATTGACGAGGCATTTGGCTACCTTAAGAGAGTCATAGTTACTCCTGTCAGTTGCTCCCCGTTAAACCACAGTCACATCAACGATTTTCCTCTGCCGCTTTCACCAGACGCGATACGCCATTATTTGTCGAAATTATGACTTTCACAGTACTCCTGCTAGGGGTTCCTCCAGTTTACCAATGTATTTCGCCTGTTGACGAGGCATTTGGCTACCTTAAGAGAGTCATACTTACTCCTGTCAGTTGCTCCCCGTTTTACCACAGTCACATTTTCAATCTTATTCTGGCCAGTTCACCTGATGCGATACGCCGTTATCAGTCAACCTAAAAAATATCACAGTACTCCTGCCGGAAGCTTCTCGAGTTTGCCGAAGTATTTCGCCTGTTGACGAAGCATTTGGATACCTTAAGAGAGTCATAGTTACTCCTTGCTGTTGCTCCCCATTATACAACAGGCACATCTACAAGCTTACTCTGGCCAATTCTCCTGAAGCGATACGCCAATATCTGTTGACATAAAGACTATCACAGTACTCCTGCTGGGAGCTTCTCAACTTTGCCGATGTATTTCACCTATTGACGAGGCATTTGGCTACCTTAAGAGAGTCATAGTTACTCCTGTCAGTTGCTCCCCGTTAAACCACAGTCACATCTACGATTTTCCTCTGTCGCTTTCACCAGACGCGATACGCCATTATTTGTCGAAATTATGACTTTCACAGTACTCCTGCTAGGGGCTCCTCCAGTTTACCAATGTATTTCGCCTGTTGACGAACAATTTGGCTACCTTAAGAGAGTCATAGTTACTCCTGTCAGTTGCTCCCCGTTTTACCACAGTCACATTTTCAATCTTATTCTGTCCAGTTCACCTGAAGCGATACACCATTATCGGTCAACCTAAAGAATTTCACAGTACTCTTGCCGGGAGCTCTCGAGTTTGCCGATGTATTTCGCCTGTTGACGAGGCATTTGGTTACCTTAAGAGAGTCATAGTTACCCCTTGCTGTTGCTCCCCATTTTACAACAGGCACATCTACAAGCTTACTCTGGCCAATTCTCCTGAAGCGATACGCTAATATCTATTGACATAAAGACTTTCACAGTACTCCTGCCAGGAGCTTTTCGACTTTGCCGATGTATTTCGCCTATTGACGAGGCGTTTGGCTACCTTAAGAGAGTCATAGTTACTCCTGCCAGTGTCTCTCCGTTAAACCACAGTCACATCTATCATTTTCCTCTGCCCCTTTCACCAGACGCGATACGCCATTATTTGTCGACATCATGACTTTCAAAGTACTCCTGCTAGGGGCTCCTCCAGTTTACCAATGTATTTCGCCTGTTGACGAAGCATTTGGCTACCTTAAGAGAGTCATAGTTACTCCTGTCAGTTGCTCCCCGTTTTACCACAGTCACATTTTCAATCTTATTCTGGCCAGTTCACCTGATGCGATACGCCGTTATCAGTCAACCTAAAAAATATCACAGTACTCCTGCCGGAAGCTTCTCGAGTTTGCCGAAGTATTTCGCCTGTTGACGAAGCATTTGGATACCTTAAGAGAGTCATAGTTACTCCTTGCTGTTGCTCCCTATTTTACAACAGGCACATCTACAAGCTTACTCTGGCCAATTCTCCTGAAGCGATACGCTAATATCTGTTGACATAAAGACTTTCACAGTACTCCTGCTGGGAGCTTCTCAACTTTGCCGATGTATTTCGCCTATTGACGAGGCATTTGGCTACCTTAAGAGAGTCATAGTTACTCCTGTCAGTTGCTCCCCGTTAAACCACAGTCACATCAACGATTTTCCTCTGCCGCTTTCACCAGACGCGATACGCCATTATTTGTCGAAATTATGACTTTCACAGTACTCCTGCTAGGGGTTCCTCCAGTTTACCAATGTATTTCGCCTGTTGACGAGGCATTTGGCTATTTAAGCCGTCTTTATTCACGTCTATGTGAACATACAAAAGATATAAGTACCCACAAAGTGGGTTTACAAATGACAAAATACAAAAAACAAACATTAGACGGACAGGAAGAGACGTGAACAGAGAAGGGTTTGTGCCTGTTGACAGACGCCAGGCAGCAGCGTAGACAACATATAATTGGGCCATCACCCAACACCAGTCCGGGGCATCGTGCGCGTAATGGCAGTCATAGTGTCGAACCGCCGTGCCGCCATCACAGTCCCGATGAGTACTCTTGTTGACATCGCCGCAAAGTGGTGGTCCTTGAATCCAAGCCGCCGCAGATCCTGCGCAGATGTGGGTGACCACACCCCCCTCCATGAGATGGTAGCTGAAGAGGTGGTGATGGTCTTAGCTGCTGGGGTCTGACTCCTAATCGCCTGGTGGACGGCTTCCCTATTGTAAACCGCGACTTTCTGCTGGTGACACTCTTCGATGTCAAGATTGACACCAACCACCTGGGCATCGATGATATAGGCTGCATCGCCATGAACTGCCACGATGTCCGGCTTCCTCAGTCCCTCAGATGTCCTAAGGTGGGGCTCCAGGTGGACGTCGAAGCCCCTGCGACGAAGCCCCTGCGCGACATAAGACGCTAGGGCGTTGTGTCGCTTCACTCGTGCGTCGTGACTTCGGAAGCAGTGCTGGACAACGTGATTTGCAGTTTCCTTCGCGATGCAGCCAGCCTGGCAGTTAGTATCACCAGCACGACCTCGCTGCAACCGTGCCCGGGTTGGAAGGGCATTGATCCTCGTACGGATGCAGGAGATAAAGTCGCGGCCTGTGATCGCTAGTCGAGGATCGTCGACCCAGCGATGCTGCCCTGGTGTTCGGGCAGACTTCTTAAGGGCAGCGCCGTCCACCGACAGATGCAACCGTTCAGCCCACATCCGGCCCATTTGGTTGGAAGTTCTTATGACCGTATTATTACCCCGTAGTTGCTGCTCAAGCCTCCCAATCTCACGCCCCAGAACGTCGTCTGCTGTCCCGTCAGATAGGACACCCAATGCCCGCATCCTAGCGAGCCGGTTCCGCCGCAGAAGAGGCCCTAGCCAGCGCGCTGATGGCACTCCCAGCCCCCCAGATGACACAGGGGCATGGAAGTAACCAACAGGGACGTCCGCTGGCAGGCACAACCAAGATCTAATTGCTGCGCGGATGGTGGTGTCCATTGCTGACAGGGCTCCTAGCCGGGTCCTCGAAAGGGCCAGGCCATGGTGTATCCCTGGCAAGACGACGGTTCTGAGGGCGTGCAAACGCTGTTGTGGCTTTAGTGGTGCCTTGGACAGGACGGTCAGCTGTCGCTCGACCTCCCGCCTCGGATGAAAGAGGCTGCGTCCGCTCGTGGAGAACTCCAGGCCAAGATACCGGAAAGTGCTCTCGATCCCCAGGGCTGGGAGGATGGTATACCCAGCCCTGAAGGTCGCGGTGTCATCGACCTTGATCTTCTTCTCACGGCCAGAAGCCGTCAGGGCGAGAGTGAAGCACTTTCCGGGATTGACTTGGAGACCAAGGTCCCCAAGGGCAGATGTTGCTGCATCAATAAGGTCCTGGAGCCCTCCTGGAGTCTCGGCGAACAGCAGGAGGTCGTCAGCAAAGGCAGCAGCGTTGAGACGTCGTCCCATCACATTGGCACCAATGTAATCTGGGAGGCGAGCAAGCATGAGGTCTAAGGACAGGTTGAAAAGGATAGGAGAGAGTGGATCACCCTGCCTAACACCCCTTGAAGGCCGCACTGGACCCAGCGACATCCCAGGACCAGAGATCATCGTCACCCCATCCTCATAGCATCCCAGGACGTATCCAATGAACTCGTCAGGCAGACCATGTGCCCTCAGGGCAGGCCTCAGGGCACCATGGTCTAGCGAGTCGAAAGCCTTGGACACGTCCAGGGACGCAACATAGAGGGAGCGACAGTTCGCCCTGGCCTGAGTCATCGCCAAGTCCAACAAGAACGTATTGTGCAGTCATACTTACTCCTGTCAGTTGCTCCCCGTTTTACCACAGTCACATTTTCAATCTTATTCTGGCCAGTTCACCTGATGCGATACGCCGTTATCAGTCAACCTAAAAAATATCACAGTACTCCTGCCGGAAGCTTCTCGAGTTTGCCGAAGTATTTCGCCTGTTGACGAAGCATTTGGATACCTTAAGAGCGTCATAGTTACTCCTTGCTGTTGCTCCCCATTATACAACAGGCACATCTACAAGCTTACTCTGGCCAATTCTCCTGAAGCGATACGCCAATATCTGTTGACATAAAGACTTTCACAGTACTCCTGCTGGGAGCTTCTCAACTTTGCCGATGTATTTCACCTATTGACGAGGCATTTGGCTACCTTAAGAGAGTCATAGTTACTCCTGTCAGTTGCTCCCCGTTAAACCACAGTCACATCTACGATTTTCCTCTGCCGCTTTCACCAGACGCGATACGCCATTATTTGTCGAAATTATGACTTTCACAGTACTCCTGCTAGGGGCTCCTCCAGTTTACCAATGTATTTCGCCTGTTGACGAACAATTTGGCTACCTTAAGAGAGTCATAGTTACTCCTGTCAGTTGCTCCCCGTTTTACCACAGTCACATTTTCAATCTTATTCTGGCCAGTTCACCCGTAGCGATACGCCATTATCAGTCAACCTAAAGAATTTCACAGTACTCCTGCCGGGAGCTTCTCGAGTTTGCCGATGTATTTCGCCTGTTGACGAGGCATTTGGATACCTTAAGAGAGTCATAGTTACACCTTGCTGTTGCTCACCATTTTACAACAGGCACATCTACAAGCTTACTCTATCCAATTCTGCTGAAGCGATACGCTAATATCTGTTGACATAAAGACTTTCACAGTTCTCCTGCCGGGAGCTTCTCGACTTTGCCGACGTATTTCGCATATTGACGAGGCACCTGGCTACCTTAAGAGAGTTATAGTTACTCCTGCCAGTGTCTCTCCGTTAAACCACATTCACATTTACAATTTTCCTCTGCCCCTTTCACCAGACACGATACTATATTATTCTTCGACATTATGACTTTCACAGTACTCCTGCTAGGGGCTCCTCCAGTTTACCAATGTATTTCGCCTGTTGACGAGGCATTTGGCTACCTTAAGAGAGTCATACTTACTCCTGTCAGTTGCTCCCCGTTTTACCACAGTCACATTTTCAATCTTATTCTGGCCAGTTCACCCGAAGCGATACGCCACTTGACGAGGCATTTGGCTACCTTAAGAGAGTCATAGTTACTCCTGTCAGTTGCTCCCCGTTAAACCACAGTCACATCTACGATTTTTCTCTGCCGCTTTCACCAGCCGCGATACGACATTATTTGTTGAAATTATGACTTTCACAGTACTCCTGCTAGGGGTTCCTCCAGTTTACCAATGTATTTCGCCTGTTGACGAAGCATTTGGCGACCTTAAGAGAGTCATAGTTACTCCTGTCAGTTGCTCCCCGTTTTACCACAGTCACATTTTCAATCTTATTCTGGCCAGTTCACCTGATGCGTTACGCCGTTATCAGTCAACCTAAAAAATATCACAGTACTCCTGCCGGAAGCTTCTCGAGTTTGCCGAAGTATTTCGCCTGTTGACGAAGCATTTGGATACCTTAAGAGAGTCATAGTTACTCCTTGCTGTTGCTCCCCATTTTACAACAGGCACATCTACAAGCTTACTCTGGCCAATTCTCCTGAAGCGATACGCTAATATCTGTTGACATAAAGACTTTCACAGTACTCCTGCTGGGAGCTTCTCAACTTTGCCGATGTATTTCGCCTATTGACGAGGCATTTGGCTACCTTAAGAGAGTCATAGTTACTCCCGTCAGTTGCTCCCCGTTAAACCACAGTCACATCTACGATTTTCCTCTGCCGCTTTCACCAGACGCGATACGCCATTATTTGTCGAAATTATGACTTTCACAGTACTCCTGCTAGGGGTTCCTCCAGTTTACCAATGTATTTCGCCTGTTGACGAACCATTTGGCTACCTTAAGAGAGTCATAGTTACTCCTGTCAGTTGCTCCCCGTTTTACCACAGTCACATTTTCAATCTTATTCTGGCCAGTTCACCTGAAGCGCTCCGCCATTATCGGTCAACCTAAAGAATTTCACAGTACTCTTGCCGGGAGCTCTCGAGTTTGCCGATGTATTTCGCCTGTTGACGAGGCATTTGGTTACCTTAAGAGAGTCATAGTTACCCCTTGCTGTTGCTCCCCTTTTTACAACAGGCACATCTACAAGCTTACTCTGGCCAATTCTCCTGAAGCGATACGCTAAAATCTATTGACATAAAGACTTTCACAGTACTCCTGCCGGGAGCTTTTCGACTTTGCCGATGTATTTCGCCTATTGACGAGGCGTTTGGCTACCTTAAGAGAGTCATAGTTACTCCTGCCAGTGTCTCTCCGTTAAACCACAGTCACATCTACCATTTTCCTCTGCCCCTTTCACCAGACGCGATACGCCATTATTTGTCGACATCATGACTTTCAAAGTACTCTTGCTAGGGGCTCCTCCAGTTTACCAATGTATTTCGCCTGTTGACGAGGCATTTGGCTACCTTAAGAGAGTCATACTTACTCCTGTCAGTTGCTCCCCGTTTTACCACAGTCACATTTTCAATCTTATTCTGGCCAGTTCACCCGAAGCGATACGCCACTTGACGAGGCATTTGGCTACCTTAAGAGAGTCATAGTTACTCCTGTCAGTTGCTCCCCGTTAAACCACAGTCACATCTACGATTTTCCTCTGCCGCTTTCACCAGCCGCGATACACCATTATTTGTGAAATTATGACTTTCACAGTACTCCTGCTAGGGGTTCCTCCAGTTTACCAATGTATTTCGCCTGTGGACGAAGCATTTGGCTACCTTAAGAGAGTCATAGTTACTCCTGTCAGTTGCTCCCCGTTTTACCACAGTCACATTTTCAATCTTATTCTGGCCAGTTCACCTGATGCGATACGCCGTTATCAGTCAACCTAAAAAATATCACAGTACTCCTGCCGGAAGCTTCTCGAGTTTGCCGAAGTATTTCGCCTGTTGACGAAGCATTTGGATACCTTAAGAGAGTCATAGTTACTCCTTGCTGTTGCTCCCTATTTTACAACAGGCACATCTACAAGCTTACTCTGGCCAATTCTCCTGAAGCGATACGCTAATATCTGTTGACATAAAGACTTTCACAGTACTCCTGCTGGGAGCTTCTCAACTTTGCCGATGTATTTCGCCTATTGACGAGGCATTTGGCTACCTTAAGAGAGTCATAGTTACTCCTGTCAGTTGCTCCCCGTTAAACCACAGTCACATCAACGATTTTCCTCTGCCGCTTTCACCAGACGCGATACGCCATTATTTGTCGAAATTATGACTTTCACAGTACTCCTGCTAGGGGTTCCTCCAGTTTACCAATGTATTTCGCCTGTTGACGAGGCATTTGGCTACCTTAAGAGAGTCATACTTACTCCTGTCAGTTGCTCCCCGTTTTACCACAGTCACATTTTCAATCTTATTCTGTCCAGTTCACCTGAAGCGATACGCCATTATCGGTCAACCTAAAGAATTTCACAGTACTCTTGCCGGGAGCTCTCGAGTTTGCCGATGTATTTCGCCTGTTGACGAGGCATTTGGTTACCTTAAGAGAGTCATAGTTACCCCTTGCTGTTGCTCCCCATTTTACAACAGGCACATCTACAAGCTTACTCTGGCCAATTCTCCTGAAGCGATACGCTAATATCTATTGACATAAAGACTTTCACAGTTCTCCTGCCGGGAGCTTCTCGACTTTGCCGACGTATTTCGCATATTGACGAGGCACCTGGCTACCTTAAGAGAGTTATAGTTACTCCTGCCAGTGTCTCTCCGTTAAACCACATTCACATTTACAATTTTCCTCTGCCCCTTTCACCAGACATGATACTATATTATTCTTCGACATTATGACTTTCACAGTACTCCTGCTAGGGGCTCCTCCAGTTTACCAATGTATTTCGCCTGTTGACGAGGCATTTGGCTACCTTAAGAGAGTCATACTTACTCCTGTCAGTTGCTCCCCGTTTTACCACAGTCACATTTTCAATCTTATTCTGGCCAGTTCACCCGAAGCGATACGCCACTTGACGAGGCATTTGGCTACCTTAAGAGAGTCATAGTTACTCCTGTCAGTTGCTCCCCGTTAAACCACAGTCACATCTACGATTTTTCTCTGCCGCTTTCACCAGCCGCGATACGACATTATTTGTTGAAATTATGACTTTCACAGTACTCCTGCTAGGGGTTCCTCCAGTTTACCAATGTATTTCGCCTGTTGACGAAGCATTTGGCGACCTTAAGAGAGTCATAGTTACTCCTGTCAGTTGCTCCCCGTTTTACCACAGTCACATTTTCAATCTTATTCTGGCCAGTTCACCTGATGCGTTACGCCGTTATCAGTCAACCTAAAAAATATCACAGTACTCCTGCCGGAAGCTTCTCGAGTTTGCCGAAGTATTTCGCCTGTTGACGAAGCATTTGGATACCTTAAGAGAGTCATAGTTACTCCTTGCTGTTGCTCCCCATTTTACAACAGGCACATCTACAAGCTTACTCTGGCCAATTCTCCTGAAGCGATACGCTAATATCTGTTGACATAAAGACTTTCACAGTACTCCTGCTGGGAGCTTCTCAACTTTGCCGATGTATTTCGCCTATTGACGAGGCATTTGGCTACCTTAAGAGAGTCATAGTTACTCCCGTCAGTTGCTCCCCGTTAAACCACAGTCACATCTACGATTTTCCTCTGCCGCTTTCACCAGACGCAATACGCCATTATTTGTCGAAATTATGACTTTCACAGTACTCCTGCTAGGGGTTCCTCCAGTTTACCAATGTATTTCGCCTGTTGACGAACCATTTGGCTACCTTAAGAGAGTCATAGTTACTCCTGTCAGTTGCTCCCCGTTTTACCACAGTCACATTTTCAATCTTATTCTGGCCAGTTCACCTGAAGCGATACGCCATTATCGGTCAACCTAAAGAATTTCACAGTACTCTTGCCGGGAGCTCTCGAGTTTGCCGATGTATTTCGCCTGTTGACGAGGCATTTGGTTACCTTAAGAGAGTCATAGTTACCCCTTGCTGTTGCTCCCCTTTTTACAACAGGCACATCTACAAGCTTACTCTGGCCAATTCTCCTGAAGCGATACGCTAAAATCTATTGACATAAAGACTTTCACAGTACTCCTGCCGGGAGCTTTTCGACTTTGCCGATGTATTTCGCCTATTGACGAGGCGTTTGGCTACCTTAAGAGAGTCATAGTTACTCCTGCCAGTGTCTCTCCGTTAAACCACAGTCACATCTACCATTTTCCTCTGCCCCTTTCACCAGACGCGATACGCCATTATTTGTCGACATCATGACTTTCAAAGTACTCTTGCTAGGGGCTCCTCCAGTTTACCAATGTATTTCGCCTGTTGACGAGGCATTTGGCTACCTTAAGAGAGTCATACTTACTCCTGTCAGTTGCTCCCCGTTTTACCACAGTCACATTTTCAATCTTATTCTGGCCAGTTCACCCGAAGCGATACGCCACTTGACGAGGCATTTGGCTACCTTAAGAGAGTCATAGTTACTCCTGTCAGTTGCTCCCCGTTAAACCACAGTCACATCTACGATTTTCCTCTGCCGCTTTCACCAGCCGCGATACACCATTATTTGTTGAAATTATGACTTTCACAGTACTCCTGCTAGGGGTTCCTCCAGTTTACCAATGTATTTCGCCTGTGGACGAAGCATTTGGCTACCTTAAGAGAGTCATAGTTACTCCTGTCAGTTGCTCCCCGTTTTACCACAGTCACATTTTCAATCTTATTCTGGCCAGTTCACCTGATGCGATACGCCGTTATCAGTCAACCTAAAAAATATCACAGTACTCCTGCCGGAAGCTTCTCGAGTTTGCCGAAGTATTTCGCCTGTTGACGAAGCATTTGGATACCTTAAGAGAGTCATAGTTACTCCTTGCTGTTGCTCCCTATTTTACAACAGGCACATCTACAAGCTTACTCTGGCCAATTCTCCTGAAGCGATACGCTAATATCTGTTGACATAAAGACTTTCACAGTACTCCTGCTGGGAGCTTCTCAACTTTGCCGATGTATTTCGCCTATTGACGAGGCATTTGGCTACCTTAAGAGAGTCATAGTTACTCCTGTCAGTTGCTCCCCGTTAAACCACAGTCACATCAACGATTTTCCTCTGCCGCTTTCACCAGACGCGATACGCCATTATTTGTCGAAATTATGACTTTCACAGTACTCCTGCTAGGGGTTCCTCCAGTTTACCAATGTATTTCGCCTGTTGACGAGGCATTTGGCTACCTTAAGAGAGTCATACTTACTCCTGTCAGTTGCTCCCCGTTTTACCACAGTCACATTTTCAATCTTATTCTGGCCAGTTCACCTGATGCGATACGCCGTTATCAGTCAACCTAAAAAATATCACAGTACTCCTGCCGGAAGCTTCTCGAGTTTGCCGAAGTATTTCGCCTGTTGACGAAGCATTTGGATACCTTAAGAGAGTCATAGTTACTCCTTGCTGTTGCTCCCCATTATACAACAGGCACATCTACAAGCTTACTCTGGCCAATTCTCCTGAAGCGATACGCCAATATCTGTTGACATAAAGACTTTCACAGTACTCCTGCTGGGAGCTTCTCAACTTTGCCGATGTATTTCACCTATTGACGAGGCATTTGGCTACCTTAAGAGAGTCATAGTTACTCCTGTCAGTTGCTCCCCGTTAAACCACAGTCACATCTACGATTTTCCTCTGTCGCTTTCACCAGACGCGATACGCCATTATTTGTCGAAATTATGACTTTCACAGTACTCCTGCTAGGGGCTCCTCCAGTTTACCAATGTATTTCGCCTGTTGACGAACAATTTGGCTACCTTAAGAGAGTCATAGTTACTCCTGTCAGTTGCTCCCCGTTTTACCACAGTCACATTTTCAATCTTATTCTGTCCAGTTCACCTGAAGCGATACGCCATTATCGGTCAACCTAAAGAATTTCACAGTACTCTTGCCGGGAGCTCTCGAGTTTGCCGATGTATTTCGCCTGTTGACGAGGCATTTGGTTACCTTAAGAGAGTCATAGTTACCCCTTGCTGTTGCTCCCCATTTTACAACAGGCACATCTACAAGCTTACTCTGGCCAATTCTCCTGAAGCGATACGCTAATATCTATTGACATAAAGACTTTCACAGTACTCCTGCCAGGAGCTTTTCGACTTTGCCGATGTATTTCGCCTATTGACGAGGCGTTTGGCTACCTTAAGAGAGTCATAGTTACTCCTGCCAGTGTCTCTCCGTTAAACCACAGTCACATCTATCATTTTCCTCTGCCCCTTTCACCAGACGCGATACGCCATTATTTGTCGACATCATGACTTTCAAAGTACTCCTGCTAGGGGCTCCTCCAGTTTACCAATGTATTTCGCCTGTTGACGAAGCATTTGGCTACCTTAAGAGAGTCATAGTTACTCCTGTCAGTTGCTCCCCGTTTTACCACAGTCACATTTTCAATCTTATTCTGGCCAGTTCACCTGATGCGATACGCCATTATCAGTCAACCTAAAAAATATCACAGTACTCCTGCCGGAAGCTTCTCGAGTTTGCCGAAGTATTTCGCCTGTTGACGAAGCATTTGGATACCTTAAGAGAGTCATAGTTACTCCTTGCTGTTGCTCCCCATTTTACAACAGGCACATCTACAAGCTTACTCTGGCCAATTCTCCTGAAGCGATACGCTAATATCTGTTGACATAAAGACTTTCACAGTACTACTGCTGGGAGCTTCTCAACTTCGCCGATGTATTACGCCTATTGTCGAGGCATTTGGCTAACTTAAGAGAGTCATAGTTACTCCTGTCAGTTGCTCCCCGTTAAACCACAGTCACATCTACGATTTTCCTCTGCCGCTTTCACCAGCCGCGATACGCCATCATTTGTTGAAATTATGACTTTCACAGTACTCCTGCTAGGGGTTCCTCCAGTTTACCAATGTATTTCGCCTGTTGACGAAGCATTTGGCGACCTTAAGAGAGACATAGTTACTCCTGTCAGTTGCTCCCCGTTTTACCACAGTCACATTTTCAATCTTATTCTGGCCAGTTCACCTGATGCGTTACGCCGTTATCAGTCAACCTAAAAAATATCACAGTACTCCTGCCGGAAGCTTCTCGAGTTTGCCCAAGTATTTCGCCTGTTGACGAAGCATTTGGATACCTTAAGAGAGTCATAGTTACTCCTTGCTGTTGCTCCCCATTTTACAACAGGCACATCTACAAGCTTACTCTGGCCAATTCTCCTGAAGCGATACGCTAATATCTGTTGACATAAAGACTTTCACAGTACTACTGCTGGCAGCTTCTCAACTTTGCCGATGTATTTCGCCTATTGACGAGGCATTTGGCTACCTTAAGAGAGTCATAGTTACTCCTGTCAGTTGCTCCCCGTTAAACCACAGTCACATCTACGATTTTCCTCTGCCGCTTTCACCAGACGCGATACGCCATTATTTGTCGAAATTATGACTTTCACAGTACTCCTGCTAGGGGTTCCTCCAGTTTACCAATGTATTTCGCCTGTTGACGAACCATTTGGCTACCTTAAGAGAGTCATAGTTACTCCTGTCAGTTGCTCCCCGTTTTACCACAGTCACATTTTCAATCTTATTCTGGCCAGTTCACCTGAAGCGATACGCCATTATCGGTCAACCTAAAGAATTTCACAGTACTCTTGCCGGGAGCTCTCGAGTTTGCCGATGTATTTCGCCTGTTGACGAGGCATTTGGTTACCTTAAGAGAGTCATAGTTACCCCTTGCTGTTGCTCCCCTTTTTACAACAGGCACATCTACAAGCTTACTCTGGCCAATTCTCCTGAAGCGATACGCTAATATCTATTGACATAAAGACTTTCACAGTACTCCTGCCGGGAGCTTTTCGACTTTGCCGATGTATTTCGCCTATTGACGAGGCGTTTGGCTACCTTAAGAGAGTCATAGTTACTCCTGCCAGTGTCTCTCCGTTAAACCACAGTCACATCTACCATTTTCCTCTGCCCCTTTCACCAGACGCGATACGCCATTATTTGTCGACATCATGACTTTCAAAGTACTCCTGCTAGGGGCTCCTCCAGTTTACCAATGTATTTCGCCTGTTGACGAGGCATTTGGCTACCTTAAGAGAGTCATACTTACTCCTGTCAGTTGCTCCCCGTTTTACCACAGTCACATTTTCAATCTTATTCTGGCCAGTTCACCCGAGGCGATACGCCACTTGACGAGGCATTTGGCTACCTTAAGAGAGTCATAGTTACTCCTGTCAGTTGCTCCCCGTTAAACCACAGTCACATCTACGATTTTCCTCTGCCGCTTTCACCAGCCGCGATACGCCATTATTTGTTGAAATTATGACTTTCACAGTACTCCTGCTAGGGGTTCCTCCAGTTTACCAATGTATTTCGCCTGTTGACGAGGCATTTGGCTACCTTAAGAGAGTCATACCTTCTCCTGTCAGTTGCTCCCCGTTTTACCACAGTCACATTTTCAATCTTATTCTGGCCAGTTCACCTGATGCGATACGCCGTTATCAGTCAACCTAAAAAATATCACAGTACTCCTGCCGGAAGCTTCTCGAGTTTGCCGAAGTATTTCGCCTGTTGACGAAGCATTTGGATACCTTAAGAGAGTCATAGTTACTCCTTGCTGTTGCTCCCCATTTTACAACAGGCACATCTACAAGCTTACTCTGGCCAATTCTCCTGAAGCGATACGCCAATATCTGTTGACATAAAGACTTTCACAGTACTCCTGCTGGGAGCTTCTCGACTTTGCCGATGTATTTCGCCTATTGACGAGGCATTTGGCTACCTTAAGAGAGTCATAGTTACTCCTGTCAGTTGCTCCCCGTTAAACCACAGTCACATCTACGATTTTCCTCTGCCGCTTTCACCAGACGCGATACGCCATTATTTGTCGAAATTATGACTTTCACAGTACTCCTGCTAGGGGCTCCTCCAGTTTACCAATGTATTTCGCCTGTTGACGAACAATTTGGCTACCTTAAGAGAGTCATAGTTACTCCTGTCAGTTGCTCCCCGTTTTACCACAGTCACATTTTCAATCTTATTCTGTCCAGTTCACCTGAAGCGATACGCCATTATCGGTCAACCTAAAGAATTTCACAGTACTCTTGCCGGGAGCTCTCGAGTTTGCCGATGTATTTCGCCTGTTGACGAGGCATTTGGTTACCTTAAGAGAGTCATAGTTACCCCTTGCTGTTGCTCCCCATTTTACAACAGGCACATCTACAAGCTTACTCTGGCCAATTCTCCTGAAGCGATACGCTAATATCTATTGACATAAAGACTTTCACAGTACTCCTGCCAGGAGCTTTTCGACTTTGCCGATGTATTTCGCCTATTGACGAGGCGTTTGGCTACCTTAAGAGAGTCATAGTTACTCCTGCCAGTGTCTCTCCGTTAAACCACAGTCACATCTACCATTTTCCTCTGCCCCTTTCACCAGACGCGATACGCCATTATTTGTCGACATCATGACTTTCAAAGTACTCCTGCTAGGGGCTCCTCCAGTTTACCAATGTATTTCGCCTGTTGACGAAGCATTTGGCTACCTTAAGAGAGTCATAGTTACTCCTGTCAGTTGCTCCCCGTTTTACCACAGTCACATTTTCAATCTTATTCTGGCCAGTTCACCTGATGCGATACGCCATTATCAGTCAACCTAAAAAATATCACAGTACTCCTGCCGGAAGCTTCTCGAGTTTGCCGAAGTATTTCGCCTGTTGACGAAGCATTTGGATACCTTAAGAGAGTCATAGTTACTCCTTGCTGTTGCTCCCCATTTTACAACAGGCACATCTACAAGCTTACTCTGGCCAATTCTCCTGAAGCGATACGCTAATATCTGTTGACATAAAGACTTTCACAGTACTCCTGCTGGGAGCTTCTCAACTTTGCCGATGTATTACGCCTATTGACGAGGCATTTGGCTACCTTAAGAGAGTCATAGTTACTCCTGTCAGTTGCTCCCCGTTAAACCACAGTCACATCTACGATTTTCCTCTGCCGCTTTCACCAGACGCGATACGCCATTATTTGTCGAAATTATGACTTTCACAGTACTCCTGCTAGGGGTTCCTCCAGTTTACCAATGTATTTCGCCTGTTGACGAACCATTTTTGCTACCTTAAGAGAGTCATAGATACTCCTGTCAGTTGCTCCCCGTTTTACCACAGTCACATTTTCAATCTTATTCTGGCCAGTTCACCTGATGCGATACGCCCTTATCAGTCAACCTAAAAAATATCA
This sequence comes from Schistocerca americana, assembly GCF_021461395.2. NCBI lineage: Eukaryota > Metazoa > Arthropoda > Insecta > Orthoptera > Acrididae > Schistocerca > Schistocerca americana. The sequence goes on from NC_060130.1 coordinate 64,444,630, forward strand.
CAGTACTCCTGCCGGAAGCTTCTCGAGTTTGCCGAAGTATTTCGCCTGTTGACGAAGCATTTGGATACCTTAAGAGAGTCATAGTTACTCCTTGCTGTTGCTCCCTATTTTACAACAGGTACATCTACAAGCTTACTCTGGCCAATTCTCCTGAAGCGATACGCTAATATCTGTTGACATAAAGACTTTCACAGTACTCCTGCTGGGAGCTTCTCAACTTTGCCGATGTATTTCGCCTATTGACGAGGCATTTGGCTACCTTAAGAGAGTCATAGTTACTCCTGTCAGTTGCTCCCCGTTAAACCACAGTCACATCAACGATTTTCCTCTGCCGCTTTCACCAGACGCGATACGCCATTATTTGTCGAAATTATGACTTTCACAGTACTCCTGCTAGGGGTTCCTCCAGTTTACCAATGTATTTCGCCTGTTGACGAGGCATTTGGCTACCTTAAGAGAGTCATACTTACTCCTGTCAGTTGCTCCCCGTTTTACCACAGTCACATTTTCAATCTTATTCTGGCCAGTTCACCTGATGCGATACGCCGTTATCAGTCAACCTAAAAAATATCACAGTACTCCTGCCGGAAGCTTCTCGAGTTTGCCGAAGTATTTCGCCTGTTGACGAAGCATTTGGATACCTTAAGAGAGTCATAGTTACTCCTTGCTGTTGCTCCCCATTATACAACAGGCACATCTACAAGCTTACTCTGGCCAATTCTCCTGAAGCGATACGCCAATATCTGTTGACATAAAGACTTTCACAGTACTCCTGCTGGGAGCTTCTCAACTTTGCCGATGTATTTCGCCTATTGACGAGGCATTTGGCTACCTTAAGAGAGTCATAGTTACTCCTGTCAGTTGCTCCCCGTTAAACCACAGTCACATCTACGATTTTCCTCTGCCGCTTTCACCAGACGCGATACGCCATTATTTGTCGAAATTATGACTTTCACAGTACTCCTGCTAGGGGTTCCTCCAGTTTACCAATGTATTTCGCCTGTTGACGAACCATTTGGCTACCTTAAGAGAGTCATAGTTACTCCTGTCAGTTGCTCCCCGTTTTACCACAGTCACATTTTCAATCTTATTCTGGCCAGTTCACCTGAAGCGATACGCCATTATCGGTCAACCTAAAGAATTTCACAGTACTCTTGCCGGGAGCTCTCGAGTTTGCCGATGTATTTCGCCTGTTGACGAGGCATTTGGTTACCTTAAGAGAGTCATAGTTACCCCTTGCTGTTGCTCCCCTTTTTACAACAGGCACATCTACAAGCTTACTCTGGCCAATTCTCCTGAAGCGATACGCTAATATCTATTGACATAAAGACTTTCACAGTACTCCTGCCGGGAGCTTTTCGACTTTGCCGATGTATTTCGCCTATTGACGAGGCGTTTGGCTACCTTAAGAGAGTCATAGTTACTCCTGCCAGTGTCTCTCCGTTAAACCACAGTCACATCTACCATTTTCCTCTGCCCCTTTCACCAGACGCGATACGCCATTATTTGTCGACATCATGACTTTCAAAGTACTCCTGCTAGGGGCTCCTCCAGTTTACCAATGTATTTCGCCTGTTGACGAGGCATTTGGCTACCTTAAGAGAGTCATACTTACTCCTGTCAGTTGCTCCCCGTTTTACCACAGTCACATTTTCAATCTTATTCTGGCCAGTTCACCCGAGGCGATACGCCACTTGACGAGGCATTTGGCTACCTTAAGAGAGTCATAGTTACTCCTGTCAATTGCTCCCCGTTAAACCACAGTCACATCTACGATTTTCCTCTGCCGCTTTCACCAGCCGCGATACGCCATTATTTGTTGAAATTATGACTTTCACAGTACTCCTGCTAGGGGTTCCTCCAGTTTACCAATGTATTTCGCCTGTTGACGAACCATTTGGCTACCTTAAGAGAGTCATAGTTACTCCTGTCAGTTGCTCCCCGTTTTACCACAGTCACATTTTCAATCTTATTCTGGCCAGTTCACCTGAAGCGATACGCCATTATCGGTCAACCTAAAGAATTTCACAGTACCCTTGCCGGGGGCTCTCGAGTTTGCCGATGTATTTCGCCTGTTGACGAGGCATTTGGTTACCTTAAGAGAGTCATAGTTACCCCTTGCTGTTGCTCCCCATTTTACAACAGGCACATCTACAAGCTTACTCTGGCCAATTCTCCTGAAGCGATACGCTAATATCTATTGACATAAAGACTTTCACAGTATTCCTGCCGGGAGCTTTTCGACTTTGCCGATGTATTTCGCCTATTGACGAGGCGTTTGGCTACCTTAAGAGAGTCATAGTTACTCCTGCCAGTGTCTCTCCGTTAAACCACAGTCACATCTACCATTTTCCTCTGCCCCTTTCACCAGACGCGATACGCCATTATTTGTCGACATCATGACTTTCAAAGTACTCCTGCTAGGGGCTCCTCCAGTTTACCAATGTATTTCGCCTGTTGACGAGGCATTTGGCTACCTTAAGAGAGTCATACTTACTCCTGTCAGTTGCTCCCCGTTTTACCACAGTCACATTTTCAATCTTATTCTGGCCAGTTCACCCGAAGCGATACGCCACTTGACGAGGCATTTGGCTACCTTAAGAGAGTCTTAGTTACTCCTGTCAGTTGCTCCCCGTTAAACCACAGTCACATCTACGATTTTCCTCTGCCGCTTTCACCAGCCGCGATACTCCATTATTTGTTGAAATTATGACTTTCACAGTGCTCCTGCTAGGGGTTCCTCCAGTTTACCAATGTATTTCGCCTGTTGACGAACCATTTGGCTACCTTAAGAGAGTCATACTTACTCCTGTCAGTTGCTCCCCGTTTTACCACAGTCACATTTTCAATCTTATTCTGGCCAGTTCACCTGAAGCGATACGCCATTATCGGTCAACCTAAAGAATTTCACAGTACTCTTGCCGGGAGCTCTCGAGTTTGCCGATGTATTTCGCCTGTTGACGAGGCATTTGGTTACCTTAAGAGAGTCATAGTTACCCCTTGCTGTTGCTCCCCATTTTACAACAGGCACATCTACAAGCTTACTCTGGCCAATTCTCCTGAAGCGATACGCTAATATCTATTGACATAAAGACTTTCACAGTACTCCTGCCGGGAGCTTTTCGACTTTGCCGATGTATTTCGCCTATTGACGAGGCGTTTGGCTACCTTAAGAGAGTCATAGTTACTCCTGCCAGTGTCTCTCCGTTAAACCACAGTCACATCTACCATTTTCCTCTGCCCCTTTCACCAGACGCGATACGCCATTATTTGTCGACATCATGACTTTCAAAGTACTCCTGCTAGGGGCTCCTCCAGTTTACCAATGTATTTCGCCTGTTGACGAGGCATTTGGCTACCTTAAGAGAGTCATACTTACTCCTGTCAGTTGCTCCCCGTTTTACCACAGTCACATTTTCAATCTTATTCTGGCCAGTTCACCCGAAGCGATACGCCACTTGACGAGGCATTTGGCTACCTTAAGAGAGTCTTAGTTACTCCTGTCAGTTGCTCCCCGTTAAACCACAGTCACATCTACGATTTTCCTCTGCCGCTTTCACCAGCCGCGATACTCCATTATTTGTTGAAATTATGACTTTCACAGTACTCCTGCTAGGGGTTCCTCCAGTTTACCAATGTATTTCGCCTGTTGACGAACCATTTGGCTACCTTAAGAGAGTCATACTTACTCCTGTCAGTTGCTCCCCGTTTTACCACAGTCACATTTTCAATCTTATTCTGGCCAGTTCACCTGAAGCGATACGCCATTATCGGTCAACCTAAGGAATTTCACAGTACTCTTGCCGGGAGCTCTCGAGTTTGCCGATGTATTTCGCCTGTTGACGAGGCATTTGGTTACCTTAAGAGAGTCATAGTTACCCCTTGCTGTTGCTCCCCATTTTACAACAGGCACATCTACAAGCTTACTCTGGCCAATTCTCCTGAAGCGATACGCTAATATCTATTGACATAAAGACTTTCACAGTACTCCTGCCGGGAGCTTTTCGACTTTGCCGATGTATTTCGCCTATTGACGAGGCGTTTGGCTACCTTAAGAGAGTCATAGTTACTCCTGCCAGTGTCTCTCCGTTAAACCACAGTCACATCTACCATTTTCCTCTGCCCCTTTCACCAGACGCGATACGCCATTATTTGTCGACATCATGTCTTTCAAAGTACTCCTGCTAGGGGCTCCTCCAGTTTACCAATGTATTTCGCCTGTTGACGAGGCATTTGGCTACCTTAAGAGAGTCATACTTACTCCTGTCAGTTGCTCCCCGTTTTACCACAGTCACATTTTCAATCTTATTCTGGCCAGTTCACCTGAAGCGATACGCCATTATCGGTCAACCTAAAGAATTTCACAGTACTCTTGCCGGGAGCTCTCGAGTTTGCCGATGTATTTCGCCTGTTGACGAGGCATTTGGTTACCTTAAGAGAGTCATAGTTACCCCTTGCTGTTGCTCCCCTTTTTACAACAGGCACATCTACAAGCTTACTCTGGCCAATTCTCCTGAAGCGATACGCTAATATCTATTGACATAAAGACTTTCACAGTACTCCTGCCGGGAGCTTTTCGACTTTGCCGATGTATTTCGCCTATTGACGAGGCGTTTGGCTACCTTAAGAGAGTCATAGTTACTCCTGCCAGTGTTTCTCCGTTAAACCACAGTCACATCTACCATTTTCCTCTGCCCCTTTCACCAGACGCGATACGCCATTATTTGTCGACATCATGACTTTCAAAGTACTACTGCTAGGGGCTCCTCCAGTTTACCAATGTATTTCGCCTGTTGACGAGGCATTTGGCTACCTTAAGAGAGTCATACTTACTCCTGTCAGTTGCTCCCCGTTTTACCACAGTCACATTTTCAATCTTATTCTGGCCAGTTCACCCGAGGCGATACGCCACTTGACGAGGCATTTGGCTACCTTAAGAGAGTCATAGTTACTCCTGTCAGTTGCTCCCCGTTAAACCACAGTCACATCTACGATTTTCCTCTGCCGCTTTCACCAGCCGCGATACGCCATTATTTGTTGAAATTATGACTTTCACAGTACTCCTGCTAGGGGTTCCTCCAGTTTACCAATGTATTTCGCCTGTGGACGAAGCATTTGGCTACCTTAAGAGAGTCATAGTTACTCCTGTCAGTTGCTCCCCGTTTTACCACAGTCACATTTTCAATCTTATTCTGGCCAGTTCACCTGATGCGATACGCCGTTATCAGTCAACCTAAAAAATATCACAGTACTCCTGCCGGAAGCTTCTCGAGTTTGCCGAAGTATTTCGCCTGTTGACGAAGCATTTGGATACCTTAAGAGAGTCATAGTTACTCCTTGCTGTTGCTCCCCATTTTACAACAGGCACATCTACAAGCTTACTCTGGCCAATTCTCCTGAAGCGATACGCTAATATCTGTTGACATAAAGACTTTCACAGTACTGCTGCTGGGAGCTTCTCAACTTTGCCGATGTATTTCGCCTATTGACGAGGCATTTGGCTACCTTAAGATTGTCATAGTTACTCCTGTCAGTTGCTCCCCGTTAAACCACAGTCACATCTACGATTTTCCTCTGCCGCTTTCACCAGACGCGATACGCCATTATTTGTCGAAATTATGACTTTCACAGTACTCCTGCTAGGGGTTCCTCCAGTTTACCAATGTATTTCGCCTGTTGACGAGGCATTTGGCTACCTTAAGAGAGTCATACCTTCTCCTGTCAGTTGCTCCCCGTTTTACCACAGTCACATTTTCAATCTTATTCTGGCCAGTTCACCTGATGCGATACGCCGTTATCAGTCAACCTAAAAAATATCACAGTACTCCTGCCGGAAGCTTCTCGAGTTTGCCGAAGTATTTCGCCTGTTGACGAAGCATTTGGATACCTTAAGAGAGTCATAGTTACTCCTTGCTGTTGCTCCCCATTTTACAACAGGCACATCTACAAGCTTACTCTGGCCAATTCTCCTGAAGCGATACGCCAATATCTGTTGACATAAAGACTTTCACAGTACTCCTGCTGGGAGCTTCTCAACTTTGCCGATGTATTTCGCCTATTGACGAGGCATTTGGCTACCTTAAGAGAGTCATAGTTACTCCTGTCAGTTGCTCCCCGTTAAACCACAGTCACATCTACGATTTTCCTCTGCCGCTTTCACCAGACGCGATACGCCATTATTTGTCGAAATTATGACTTTCACAGTACTCCTGCTAGGGGCTCCTCCAGTTTACCAATGTATTTCGCCTGTTGACGAACAATTTGGCTACCTTAAGAGAGTCATAGTTACTCCTGTCAGTTGCTCCCCGTTTTACCACAGTCACATTTTCAATCTTATTCTGTCCAGTTCACCTGAAGCGATACGCCATTATCGGTCAACCTAAAGAATTTCACAGTACTCTTGCCGGGAGCTCTCGAGTTTGCCGATGTATTTCGCCTGTTGACGAGGCATTTGGTTACCTTAAGAGAGTCATAGTTACCCCTTGCTGTTGCTCCCCATTTTACAACAGGCACATCTACAAGCTTACTCTGGCCAATTCTCCTGAAGCGATACGCTAATATCTATTGACATAAAGACTTTCACAGTACTCCTGCCAGGAGCTTTTCGACTTTGCCGATGTATTTCGCCTATTGACGAGGCGTTTGGCTACCTTAAGAGAGTCATAGTTACTCCTGCCAGTGTCTCTCCGTTAAACCACAGTCACATCTACCATTTTCCTCTGCCCCTTTCACCAGACGCGATACGCCATTATTTGTCGACATCATGACTTTCAAAGTACTCCTGCTAGGGGCTCCTCCAGTTTACCAATGTATTTCGCCTGTTGACGAAGCATTTGGCTACCTTAAGAGAGTCATAGTTACTCCTGTCAGTTGCTCCCCGTTTTACCACAGTCACATTTTCAATCTTATTCTGGCCAGTTCACCTGATGCGATACGCCATTATCAGTCAACCTAAAAAATATCACAGTACTCCTGCCGGAAGCTTCTCGAGTTTGCCGAAGTATTTCGCCTGTTGACGAAGCATTTGGATACCTTAAGAGAGTCATAGTTACTCCTTGCTGTTGCTCCCCATTTTACAACAGGCACATCTACAAGCTTACTCTGGCCAATTCTCCTGAAGCGATACGCTAATATCTGTTGACATAAAGACTTTCACAGTACTCCTGCTGGGAGCTTCTCAACTTTGCCGATGTATTACGCCTATTGACGAAGCATTTGGCTACCTTAAGAGAGTCATAGTTACTCCTGTCAGTTGCTCCCCGTTAAACCACAGTCACATCTACGATTTTCCTCTGCCGCTTTCACCAGACGCGATACGCCATTATTTGTCGAAATTATGACTTTCACAGTACTCCTGCTAGGGGTTCCTCCAGTTTACCAATGTATTTCGCCTGTTGACGAACCATTTTTGCTACCTTAAGAGAGTCATAGATACTCCTGTCAGTTGCTCCCCGTTTTACCACAGTCACATTTTCAATCTTATTCTGGCCAGTTCACCTGAAGCGATACGCCATTATCGGTCAACCTAAAGAATTTCACAGTACTCTTGCCGGGAGCTCTCGAGTTTGCCGATGTATTTCGCCTGTTGACGAGGCATTTGGTTACCTTAAGAGAGTCATAGTTACCCCTTGCTGTTGCTCCCCATTTTACAACAGGCACATCTACAAGCTTACTCTGGCCAATTCTCCTGAAGCGATACGCTAATATCTATTGACATAAAGACTTTCACAGTACTCCTGCCGGGAGCTTTTCGACTTTGCCGATGTATTTCGCCTATTGACGAGGCGTTTGGCTACCTTAAGAGAGTCATAGTTACTCCTGCCAGTGTCTCTCCGTTAAACCACAGTCACATCTACCATTTTCCTCTGCCCCTTTCACCAGACGCGATACGCCATTATTTGTCGACATCATGACTTTCAAAGTACTCCTGCTAGGGGCTCCTCCAGTTTACCAATGTATTTCGCCTGTTGACGAGGCATTTGGCTACCTTAAGAGAGTCATACTTACTCCTGTCAGTTGCTCCCCGTTTTACCACAGTCACATTTTCAATCTTATTCTGGCCAGTTCACCTGATGCGATACGCCATTATCAGTCAACCTAAAAAATATCACAGTACTCCTGCCGGAAGCTTCTCGAGTTTGCCGAAGTATTTCGCCTGTTGACGAAGCATTTGGATACCTTAGGAGAGTCATAGTTACTCCTTGCTGTTGCTCCCCATTTTACAACAGGCACATCTACAAGCTTACTCTGGCCAATTCTCCTGAAGCGATACGCTAATATCTGTTGACATAAAGACTTTCACAGTACTCCTGCTGGGAGCTTCTCAACTTTGCCGATGTATTTCGCCTATTGACGAGGCATTTGGCTACCTTAAGAGAGTCATAGTTACTCCTGTCAGTTGCTCCCCGTTAAACCACAGTCACATCTACGATTTTCCTCTGCCGCTTTCACCAGACGCGATACGCCATTATTTGTCGAAATTATGACTTTCACAGTACTCCTGCTAGGGGTTCCTCCAGTTTACCAATGTATTTCGCCTGCTGACGAACCATTTGGCTACCTTAAGAGAGTCATAGTTACTCCTGTCAGTTGCTCCCCGTTTTACCACAGTCACATTTTCAATCTTATTCTGGCCAGTTCACCTGAAGCGATACGCCATTATCGGTCAACCTAAAGAATTTCACAGTACTCTTGCCGGGAGCTCTCGAGTTTGCCGACGTATTTCGCCTGTTGACGAGGCATTTGGTTACCTTAAGAGAGTCATAGTTACCCCTTGCTATTGCTCCCCATTTTACAACAGGCACATCTACAAGCTTACCTTGGCCAATTCTCCTGAAGCGATACGCTAATATCTATTGACATAAAGACTTTCACAGTACTCCTGCCGGGAGCTTTTCGAATTTGCCGATGTATTTCGAGTATTGACGAGGCGTTTGGCTACCTTAAGAGAGTCATAGTTACTCCTGCCAGTGTCTCTCCGTTAAACCACAGTCACATCTACCATTTTCCTCTGCCCCTTTCACCAGACGCGATACGCCATTATTTGTCGACATCATGACTTTCAAAGTACTCCTGCTAGGGGCTCCTCCAGTTTACCAATGTATTTCGCCTGTTGACGAGGCATTTGGCTACCTTAAGAGAGTCATACTTACTCCGGTCAGTTGCTCCCCGTTTTACCACAGTCACATTTTCAATCTTATTCTGGCCAGTTCACCCGAAGCGATACGCCACTTGACGAGGCATTTGGCTACCTTAAGAGAGTCATAGTTACTCCTGTCAGTTGCTCCCCGTTAAACCACAGTCGCATCTACGATTTTCCTCTGCCGCTTTCACCAGCCGCGATACTCCATTATTTGTTGAAATTATGACTTTCACAGTACTCCTGCTAGGGGTTCCTCCAGTTTACCAATGTATTTCGCCTGTTGACGAACCATTTGGCTACCTTAAGAGAGTCATAGTTACTCCTGTCAGTTGCTCCCCGTTTTACCACAGTCACATTTTCAATCTTATTCTGGCCAGTTCACCTGAAGCGATACGCCATTATCGGTCAACCTAAAGAATTTCACAGTACCCTTGCCGGGGGCTCTCGAGTTTGCCGATGTATTTCGCCTGTTGACGAGGCATTTGGTTACCTTAAGAGAGTCATAGTTACCCCTTGCTGTTGCTCCCCATTTTACAACAGGCACATCTACAAGCTTACTCTGGCCAATTCTCCTGAAGCGATACGCTAATATCTATTGACATAAAGACTTTCACAGTACTCCTGCCGGGAGCTTTTCGACTTTGCCGATGTATTTCGCCTATTGACGAGGCGTTTGGCTACCTTAAGAGAGTCATAGTTACTCCTGCCAGTGTCTCTCCGTTAAACCACAGTCACATCTACCATTTTCCTCTGCCCCTTTCACCAGACGCGATACGCCATTATTTGTCGACATCATGACTTTCAAAGTACTCCTGCTAGGGGCTCCTCCAGTTTACCAATGTATTTCGCCTGTTGACGAGGCATTTGGCTACCTTAAGAGAGTCATACTTACTCCTGTCAGTTGCTCCTCGTTTTACCACAGTCACATTTTCAATCTTATTCTGGCCAGTTCACCCGAAGCGATACGCCACTTGACGAGGCATTTGGCTACCTTAAGAGAGTCTTAGTTACTCCTGTCAGTTGCTCCCCGTTAAACCACAGTCACATCTACGATTTTCCTCTGCCGCTTTCACCAGCCGCGATACTCCATTATTTGTTGAAATTATGACTTTCACAGTGCTCCTGCTAGGGGTTCCTCCAGTTTACCAATGTATTTCGCCTGTTGACGAACCATTTGGCTACGTTAAGAGAGTCATACTTACTCCTGTCAGTTGCTCCCCGTTTTACCACAGTCACATTTTCAATCTTATTCTGGCCAGTTCACCTGAAGCGATACGCCATTATCTGTCAACCTAAAGAATTTCACAGTACTCTTGCCGGGAGCTCTCGAGTTTGCCGATGTATTTCGCCTGTTGACGAGGCATTTGGTTACCTTAAGAGAGTCATAGTTACCCCTTGCTGTTGCTCCCCATTTTACAACAGGCACATCTACAAGCTTACTCTGGCCAATTCTCCTGAAGCGATACGCTAATATCTATTGACATAAAGACTTTCATAGTACTCCTGCCGGGAGCTTTTCGACTTTGCCGATGTATTTCGCCTATTGACGAGGCGTTTGGCTACCTTAAGAGAGTCATAGTTACTCCTGCCAGTGTCTCTCCGTTAAACCACAGTCACATCTACCATTTTCCTCTGCCCCTTTCACCAGACGCGATACGCCATTATTTGTCGACATCATGACTTTCAAAGTACTCCTGCTAGGGGCTCCTCCAGTTTACCAATGTATTTCGCCTGTTGACGAGGCATTTGGCTACCTTAAGAGAGTCATACTTACTCCTGTCAGTTGCTCCCCGTTTTACCACAGTCACATTTTCAATCTTATTCTGGCCAGTTCACCCGAAGCGATACGCCACTTGACGAGGCATTTGGCTACCTTAAGAGAGTCTTAGTTACTCCTGTCAGTTGCTCCCCGTTAAACCACAGTCACATCTACGATTTTCCTCTGCCGCTTTCACCAGCCGCGATACTCCATTATTTGTTGAAATTATGACTTTCACAGTGCTCCTGCTAGGGGTTCCTCCAGTTTACCAGTGTATTTCGCCTGTTGACGAACCATTTGGCTACCTTAAGAGAGTCATACTTACTCCTGTCAGTTGCTCGCCGTTTTACCACAGTCACATTTTCAATCTTATTCTGGCCAGTTCACCCGAAGCGATACGCCATTATCGGTCAACCTAAAGAATTTCACAGTACTCTTGCCGGGAGCTCTCGAGTTTGCCGATGTATTTCGCCTGTTGACGAGGCATTTGGTTACCTTAAGAGAGTCATAGTTACCCCTTGCTGTTGCTCCCCATTTTACAACAGGCACATCTACAAGCTTACTCTGGCCAATTCTCCTGAAGCGATACGCTAATATCTATTGACATAAAGACTTTCACAGTACTCCTGCCGGGAGCTTTTCGACTTTGCCGATGTATTTCGCCTATTGACGAGGCGTTTGGCTACCTTAAGAGAGTCATAGTTACTCCTGCCAGTGTCTCTCCGTTAAACCACAGTCACATCTACCATTTTCCTCTGCCCCTTTCACCAGACGCGATACGCCATTATTTGTCGACATCATGTCTTTCAAAGTACTCCTGCTAGGGGCTCCTCCAGTTTACCAATGTATTTCGCCTGTTGACGAGGCATTTGGCTACCTTAAGAGAGTCATACTTACTCCTGTCAGTTGCTCCCCGTTTTACCACAGTCACATTTTCAATCTTATTCTGGCCAGTTCACCTGATGCGATACGCCATTATCAGTCAACCTAAAAAATATCACAGTACTCCTGCCGGAAGCTTCTCGAGTTTGCCGAAGTATTTCGCCTGTTGACGAAGCATTTGGATACCTTAAGAGAGTCATAGTTACTCCTTGCTGTTGCTCCCCATTTTACAACAGGCACATCTACAAGCTTACTCTGGCCAATTCTCCTGAAGCGATACGCTAATATCTGTTGACATAAAGACTTTCACAGTACTCCTGCTGGGAGCTTCTCAACTTTGCCGATGTATTTCGCCTATTGACGAGGCATTTGGCTACCTTAAGAGAGTCATAGTTACTCCTGTCAGTTGCTCCCCGTTAAACCACAGTCACATCTACGATTTTCCTCTGCCGCTTTCACCAGACGCGATACGCCATTATTTGTCGAAATTATGACTTTCACAGTACTCCTGCTAGGGGTTCCTCCAGTTTACCAATGTATTTCGCCTGTTGACGAACCATTTGGCTACCTTAAGAGAGTCATAGTTACTCCTGTCAGTTGCTCCCCGTTTTACCACAATCACATTTTCAATCTTATTCTGGCCAGTTCACCTGAAGCGATACGCCATTATCGGTCAACCTAAAGAATTTCACAGTACTCTTGCCGGGAGCTCTCGAGTTTGCCGATGTATTTCGCCTGTTGACGAGGCATTTGGTTACCTTAAGAGAGTCATAGTTACCCCTTGCTGTTGCTCCCCATTTTACAACAGGCACATCTACAAGCTTACTCTGGCCAATTCTCCTGAAGCGATACGCTAATATCTATTGACATAAAGACTTTCACAGTACTCCTGCCGGGAGCTTTTCGACTTTGCCGATGTATTTCGCCTATTGACGAGGCGTTTGGCTACCTTAAGAGAGTCATAGTTACTCCTGCCAGTGTCTCTCCGTTAAACCACAGTCACATCTACCATTTTCCTCTGCCCCTTTCACCAGACGCGATACGCCATTATTTGTCGACATCATGACTTTCAAAGTACTCCTGCTAGGGGCTCCTCCAGTTTACCAATGTATTTCGCCTGTTGACGAGGCATTTGGCTACCTTAAGAGAGTCATACTTACTCCTGTCAGTTGCTCCCCGTTTTACCACAGTCACATTTTCAATCTTATTCTGGCCAGTTCACCCGAAGCGATACGCCACTTGACGAGGCATTTGGCTACCTTAAGAGAGTCATAGTTACTCCTGTCAGTTGCTCCCCGTTAAACCACAGTCACATCTACGATTTTCCTCTGCCGCTTTCACCAGCCGCGATACTCCATTATTTGTTGAAATTATGACTTTCACAGTACTCCTGCTAGGGGTTCCTCCAGTTTACCAATGTATTTCGCCTGTTGACGAACCATTTGGCTACCTTAAGAGAGTCATAGTTACTCCTGTCAGTTGCTCCCCGTTTTACCACAGTCACATTTTCAATCTTATTCTGGCCAGTTCACCTGAAGCGATACGCCATTATCGGTCAACCTAAAGAATTTCACAGTACCCTTGCCGGGAGCTCTCGAGTTTGCCGATGTATTTCGCCTGTTGACGAGGCATTTGGTTACCTTAAGAGAGTCATAGTTACCCCTTGCTGTTGCTCCCCATTTTACAACAGGCACATCTACAAGCTTACTCTGGCCAATTCTCCTGAAGCGATACGCTAAAATCTATTGACATAAAGACTTTCACAGTACTCCGGCCGGGAGCTTTTCGACTTTGCCGATGTATTTCGCCTATTGACGAGGCGTTTGGCTACCTTAAGAGAGTCATAGTTACTCCTGCCAGTGTCTCTCCGTTAAACCACAGTCACATCTACCATTTTCCTCTGCCCCTTTCACCAGACGCGATACGCCATTATTTGTCGACATCATGACTTTCAAAGTACTCCTGCTAGGGGCTCCTCCAGTTTACCAATGTATTTCGCCTGTTGACGTGGCATTTGGCTACCTTAAGAGAGTCATACTTACTCCTGTCAGTTGCTCCCCGTTTTACCACAGTCACATTTTCAATCTTATTCTGGCCAGTTCACCCGAAGCGATACGCCACTTGACGAGGCATTTGGCTACCTTAAGAGAGTCTTAGTTACTCCTGTCAGTTGCTCCCCGTTAAACCACAGTCACATCTACGATTTTCCTCTGCCGCTTTCACCAGCCGCGATACTCCATTATTTGTTGAAATTATGACTTTCACAGTACTCCTGCTAGGGGTTCCTCCAGTTTACCAATGTATTTCGCCTGTTGACGAACCATTTGGCTACCTTAAGAGAGTCATAGTTACTCCTGTCAGTTGCTCCCCGTTTTACCACAGTCACATTTTCAATCTTATTCTGGCCAGTTCACCTGATGCGATACGCCATTATCGGTCAACCTAAAGAATTTCACAGTACTCTTGCCGGGAGCTCTCGAGTTTGCCGATGTATTTCGCCTGTTGACGAGGCATTTGGTTACCTTAAGAGAGTCATAGTTACCCCTTGCTGTTGCTCCCCATTTTACAACAGGCACATCTACAAGCTTACTCTGGCCAATTCTCCTGAAGCGATACGCTAATATCTATTGACATAAAGACTTTCACAGTACTCCTGCCGGGAGTTTTTCGACTTTGCCGATGTATTTCGCCTATTGACGAGGCGTTTGGCTACCTTAAGAGAGTCATAGTTACTCCTGCCAGTGTCTCTCCGTTAAACCACGGTCACATCTACCATTTTGCTCTGCCCCTTTCACCAGACGCGATACGCCATTATTTGTCGACATCATGACTTTCAAAGTACTCCTGCTAGGGGCTCCTCCAGTTTACCAATGTATTTCGCCTGTTGACGAGGCATTTGGCTACCTTAAGAGAGTCATACTTACTCCTGTCAGTTGCTCCCCGTTTTATCACAGTCACATTTTCAATCTTATTCTGGCCAGTTCACCTGATGCGATACGCCATTATCAGTCAACCTAAAAAATATCACAGTACTCCTGCCGGAAGCTTCTCGAGTTTGCCGAAGTATTTCGCCTGTTGACGAAGCATTTGGATACCTTAAGAGAGTCATAGTTACTCCTTGCTGTTGCTCCCCATTTTACAACAGGCACATCTACAAGCTTACTCTGGCCAATTCTCCTGAAGCGATACGCTAATATCTGTTGACATAAAGACTTTCACAGTACTCCTGCTGGGAACTTCTCAACTTTGCCGATGTATTTCGCCTATTGACGAGGCATTTGGCTACCTTAAGAGAGTCATAGTTACTCCTGTCAGTTGCTCCCCGTTAAACCACAGTCACATCTACGATTTTCCTCTGCCGCTTTCACCAGACACGATACGCCATTATTTGTCGAAATTATGACTTTCACAGTACTCCTGCTAGGGGTTCCTCCAGTTTACCAATGTATTTCGCCTGTTGACGAACCATTTGGCTACCTTAAGAGAGTCATAGTTACTCCTGTCAGTTGCTCCCCGTTTTACCACAGTCACATTTTCAATCTTATTCTGGCCAGTTCACCTGAAGCGATACGCCATTATCGGTCAACCTAAAGAATTTCACAGTACTCTTGCCGGGAGCTCTCGAGTTTGCCGATGTATTTCGCCTATTGACGAGGCGTTTGGCTACCTTAAGAGAGTCATAGTTACTCCTGCCAGTATCTCTCCGTTAAACCACAGTCACATCTACCATTTTCCTCTGCCCCTTTCACCAGACGCGATACGCCATTATTTGTCGACATCATGACTTTCAAAGTACTCCTGCTAGGGGCTCCTCCAGTTTACCAATGTACACTCCTGGAAATTGAATTAAGAACACCGTGAATTCATTGTCCCAGGAAGGGGAAACTTTATTGACACATTCCTGGGGTCAGATACATCACATGATCACGCTGACAGAACCACAGGCACATATACACAGGCAACAGAGCATGCACAATGTCGGCACTAGTACAGTGTATATCCACCTTTCGCAGCAATGCAGGCTGCTATTCTCCCATGGAGACGATCGTAGAGATGCTGGATGTAGTCCTGTGGAACGGCTTACCATGCCATTTCCACCTGGCACCTCAGTTGGACCAGCGTTTGTGCTGGACGTGCAGACCGCGTGAGACGACGCTTCATCCAGTCCCAAACATGCTCAATGGGGGACAGATCCGGGGATCTTGCTGGCCAGGGTAGTTGCCTTACACCTTCTAGAGCACGTTGGGTGGCACGGGATACATGCGGACGTGCATTGTCCTGTTGGAACAGCAAGTTCCCCTGCCGGTCTAGGAATGGTAGAACGATGAGTTCGATGACGGTTTGGATGTACCATGCACTATTCAGTGTCCCCTCGACGATCACCAGTGGTGTACGGCCAGTGTAGGAGATCGCTCCCCACACCATGATGCCGGGTGTTGGCCCTGTGTGCCTCGATCGTATGCAGTCCTGATTGTGGCGCTCACCTGCACGGCGCCAAACACGCATACGACCATCACTGGCACCAAGGCAGAAGCGACTCTCATCGCTGAAGACGACATGTCTACATTCGTCCCTCCATTCACGCCTGTCGCGACACCACTGGAGGCGGGCTGCACGATGTTGGGGCGTGAGCGGAAGACGGCCTAACGGTGTGCGGGACCGTAGCCCAGCTTCATGGAGACGGTTGCGAATGGTCCTCGCCGATACCCTAGGAACAACAGTGTCCCTAATTTGCTGGGAAGTGGCGGTGCGGTTCCCTACGGCACTGCGTAGGATCCTACGGTCTTGGCGTGCATCCGTGCGTCGCTGCGGTCCAGTCCCAGGTCGACGGGCACGTGCACCTTCCACCGACCACTGGCGACAACATCGATGTACTGTGGAGACCTCACGCCCCACGTGTTGAGCAATTTGCGGTACGTCCACCCGGCCTCCCACATGCCCGCTATACGCCCTCGCTCAAAGTCCGTCAACTGCACATACGGTTCACGTCCACGCTGTCACGGCATGCTACCAGTGTTAAAGACTGCGATGGAGCTCTTTATGCCACGGCAAACTGGCTGACACTGACGGTGGCGGTGCACAAATGCTGCGCAGCTAGCGCCATTCGACGGCCAACACCGCGGTTCCTGGTGTGTCCGCTGTGTCGTGCGTGTGATCATTGCTTGTACAGCCCTCTCGCAGTGTCCAGAGCAAGTATGGTGGGTCTGACACACCGGTGTCAATGTGTTCTTTTTTCCATTTCCAGGAGTGTATTTCGCCTGTTGACGAACCATTTTTGCTACCTTAAGAGAGTCATAGTTACTCCTGTCAGTTGCTCCGCGTTTTACCACAGTCACATTTTCAATCTTATTCTGGCCAGTTCACCTGAAGCGATACGCCATTATCGGTCAACCTAAAGAATTTCACAGTACTCTTGCCGGGAGCTCTCGAGTTTGCCGATGTATTTCGCCTGTTGACGAGGCATTTGGTTACCTTAAGAGAGTCATAGTTACCCCTTGCTGTTGCTCCCCATTTTACAACAGGCACATCTACAAGCTTACTCTGGCCAATTCTCCTGAAGCGATACGCTAATATCTATTGACATAAAGACTTTCACAGTACTCCTGCCGGGAGCTTTTCGACTTTGCCGATGTATTTCGCCTATTGACGAGGCGTTTGGCTACCTTAAGAGAGTCATAGTTACTCCTGCCAGTGTCTCTCCGTTAAACCACAGTCACATCTACCATTTTCCTCTGCCCCTTTCACCAGACGCGATACGCCATTATTTGTCGACATCATGACTTTCAAAGTACTCCTGCTAGGGGCTCCTCCAGTTTACCAATGTATTTCGCCTGTTGACGAGGCATTTGGCTACCTTAAGAGAGTCATACTTACTCCTGTCAGTTGCTCCCCGTTTTACCACAGTCACATTTTCAATCTTATTCTGGCCAGTTCACCCGAAGCGATACGCCACTTGACGAGGCATTTGGCTACCTTAAGAGAGTCTTAGTTACTCCTGTCAGTTGCTCCCCGTTAAACCACAGTCACATCTACGATTTTCCTCTGCCGCTTTCACCAGCCGCGATACTCCATTATTTGTTGAAATTATGACTTTCACAGTACTCCTGCTAGGGGTTCCTCCAGTTTACCAATGTATTTCGCCTGTTGACGAACCATTTGGCTACCTTAAGAGAGTCATAGTTACTCCTGTCAGTTGCTCCCCGTTTTACCACAGTCACATTTTCAATCTTTTTCTGGCCAGTTCACCTGAAGCGATACGCCATTATCGGTCAACCTAAAGAATTTCACAGTACTCTTGCCGGGAGCTCTCGAGTTTGCCGATGTATTTCGCCTGTTGACGAGGCATTTGGTTACCTTAAGAGAGTCATAGTTACCCCTTGCTGTTGCTCCCCATTTTACAACAGGCACATCTACAAGCTTACTCTGGCCAATTCTCCTGAAGCGATACGCTAATATCTATTGACATAAAGACTTTCACAGTACTCCTGCCGGGAGTTTTTCGACTTTGCCGATGTATTTCGCCTATTGACGAGGCGTTTGGCTACCTTAAGAGAGTCATAGTTACTCCTGCCAGTGTCTCTCCGTTAAACCACGGTCACATCTACCATTTTGCTCTGCCCCTTTCACCAGACGCGATACGCCATTATTTGTCGACATCATGACTTTCAAAGTACTCCTGCTAGGGGCTCCTCCAGTTTACCAATGTATTTCGCCTGTTGACGAGGCATTTGGCTACCTTAAGAGAGTCATACTTACTCCTGTCAGTTGCTCCCCGTTTTACCACAGTCACATTTTCAATCTTATTCTGGCCAGTTCACCTGATGCGATACGCCATTATCAGTCAACCTAAAAAATGTCACAGTACTCCTGCCGGAAGCTTCTCGAGTTTGCCGAAGTATTTCGCCTGTTGACGAAGCATTTGGATACCTTAAGAGAGTCATAGTTACTCCTTGCTGTTGCTCCCCATTTTACAACAGGCACATCTACAAGCTTACTCTGGCCAATTCTCCTGAAGCGATACGCTAATATCTGTTGACATAAAGACTTTCACAGTACTCCTGCTGGGAACTTCTCAACTTTGCCGATGTATTTCGCCTATTGACGAGGCATTTGGCTACCTTAAGAGAGTCATAGTTACTCCTGTCAGTTGCTCCCCGTTAAACCACAGTCACATCTACGATTTTCCTCTGCCGCTTTCACCAGACGCGATACGCCATTATTTGTCGAAATTATGACTTTCACAGTACTCCTGCTAGGGGTTCCTCCAGTTTACCAATGTATTTCGCCTGTTGACGAACCATTTGGCTACCTTAAGAGAGTCATAGTTATTCCTGTCAGTTGCTCCCCGTTTTACCACAGTCACATTTTCAATCTTATTCTGGCCAGTTCACCTGAAGCGATACGCCATTATCGGTCAACCTAAAGAATTTCACAGTACTCTTGCCGGGAGCTCTCGAGTTTGCCGATGTATTTCGCCTATTGGCGAGGCGTTTGGCTACCTTAAGAGAGTCATAGTTACTCCTGCCAGTATCTCTCCGTTAAACCACAGTCACATCTACCATTTTCCTCTGCCCCTTTCACCAGACGCGATACGCCATTATTTGTCGACATCATGACTTTCAAAGTACTCCTGCTAGGGGCTCCTCCAGTTTACCAATGTACACTCCTGGAAATTGAATTAAGAACACCGTGAATTCATTGTCCCAGGAAGGGGAAACTTTATTGACACATTCCTGGGGTCAGATACATCACATGATCACGCTGACAGAACCACAGGCACATATACACAGGCAACAGAGCATGCACAATGTCGGCACTAGTACAGTGTATATCCACCTTTCGCAGCAATGCAGGCTGCTATTCTCCCATGGAGACGATCGTAGAGATGCTGGATGTAGTCCTGTGGAACGGCTTACCATGCCATTTCCACCTGGCACCTCAGTTGGACCAGCGTTTGTGCTGGACGTGCAGACCGCGTGAGACGACGCTTCATCCAGTCCCAAACATGCTCAATGGGGGACAGATCCGGGGATCTTGCTGGCCAGGGTAGTTGCCTTACACCTTCTAGAGCACGTTGGGTGGCACGGGATACATGCGGACGTGCATTGTCCTGTTGGAACAGCAAGTTCCCCTGCCGGTCTAGGAATGGTAGAACGATGAGTTCGATGACGGTTTGGATGTACCATGCACTATTCAGTGTCCCCTCGACGATCACCAGTGGTGTACGGCCAGTGTAGGAGATCGCTCCCCACACCATGATGCCGGGTGTTGGCCCTGTGTGCCTCGATCGTATGCAGTCCTGATTGTGGCGCTCACCTGCACGGCGCCAAACACGCATACGACCATCACTGGCACCAAGGCAGAAGCGACTCTCATCGCTGAAGACGACATGTCTACATTCGTCCCTCCATTCACGCCTGTCGCGACACCACTGGAGGCGGGCTGCACGATGTTGGGGCGTGAGCGGAAGACGGCCTAACGGTGTGCGGGACCGTAGCCCAGCTTCATGGAGACGGTTGCGAATGGTCCTCGCCGATACCCTAGGAACAACAGTGTCCCTAATTTGCTGGGAAGTGGCGGTGCGGTTCCCTACGGCACTGCGTAGGATCCTACGGTCTTGGCGTGCATCCGTGCGTCGCTGCGGTCCAGTCCCAGGTCGACGGGCACGTGCACCTTCCACCGACCACTGGCGACAACATCGATGTACTGTGGAGACCTCACGCCCCACGTGTTGAGCAATTTGCGGTACGTCCACCCGGCCTCCCACATGCCCGCTATACGCCCTCGCTCAAAGTCCGTCAACTGCACATACGGTTCACGTCCACGCTGTCACGGCATGCTACCAGTGTTAAAGACTGCGATGGAGCTCTTTATGCCACGGCAAACTGGCTGACACTGACGGTGGCGGTGCACAAATGCTGCGCAGCTAGCGCCATTCGACGGCCAACACCGCGGTTCCTGGTGTGTCCGCTGTGTCGTGCGTGTGATCATTGCTTGTACAGCCCTCTCGCAGTGTCCAGAGCAAGTATGGTGGGTCTGACACACCGGTGTCAATGTGTTCTTTTTTCCATTTCCAGGAGTGTATTTCGCCTGTTGACGAACCATTTTTGCTACCTTAAGAGAGTCATAGTTACTCCTGTCAGTTGCTCCGCGTTTTACCACAGTCACATTTTCAATCTTATTCTGGCCAGTTCACCTGAAGCGATACGCCATTATCGGTCAACCTAAAGAATTTCACAGTACTCTTGCCGGGAGCTCTCGAGTTTGCCGATGTATTTCGCCTGTTGACGAGGCATTTGGTTACCTTAAGAGAGTCATAGTTACCCCTTGCTGTTGCTCCCCATTTTACAACAGGCACATCTACAAGCTTACTCTGGCCAATTCTCCTGAAGCGATACGCTAATATCTATTGACATAAAGACTTTCACAGTACTCCTGCCGGGAGCTTTTCGACTTTGCCGATGTATTTCGCCTATTGACGAGGCGTTTGGCTACCTTAAGAGAGTCATAGTTACTCCTGCCAGTGTCTCTCCGTTAAACCACAGTCACATCTACCATTTTCCTCTGCCCCTTTCACCAGACGCGATACGCCATTATTTGTCGACATCATGACTTTCAAAGTACTCCTGCTAGGGGCTCCTCCAGTTTACCAATGTATTTCGCCTGTTGACGAGGCATTTGGCTACCTTAAGAGAGTCATACTTACTCCTGTCAGTTGCTCCCCGTTTTACCACAGTCACATTTTCAATCTTATTCTGGCCAGTTCACCTGATGCGATACGCCATTATCAGTCAACCTAAAAAATATCACAGTACTCCTGCCGGAAGCTTCTCGAGTTTGCCCAAGTATTTCGCCTGTTGACGAAGCATTTGGATACCTTAAGAGAGTCATAGTTACTCCTTGCTGTTGCTCCCCATTTTACAACAGGCACATCTACAAGCTTACTCTGGCCAATTCTCCTGAAGCGATACGCTAATATCTGTTGACATAAAGACTTTCACAGTACTCCTGCTGGGAGCTTCTCAACTTTGCCGATGTATTTCGCCTATTGACGAGGCATTTGGCTACCTTAAGAGAGTCATAGTTACTCCTGTCAGTTGCTCCCCGTTAAACCACAGTCACATCTACGATTTTCCTCTGCCGCTTTCACCAGACGCGATACGCCATTATTTGTCGAAATTATGACTTTCACAGTACTCCTGCTAGGGGTTCCTCCAGTTTACCAATGTATTTCGCCTGTTGACGAACCATTTGGCTACCTTAAGAGAGTCATAGTTACTCCTGTCAGTTGCTCCCCGTTTTACCACAGTCACATTTTCAATCTTATTCTGGCCAGTTCACCTGAAGCGATACGCCATTATCGGTCAACCTAAAGAATTTCACAGTACTCTTGCCGGGAGCTCTCGAGTTTGCCGATGTATTTCGCCTGTTGACGAGGCATTTGGTTACCTTAAGAGAGTCATAGTTACCCCTTGCTGTTGCTCCCCATTTTACAACAGGCACATCTACAAGCTTACTCTGGCCAATTCTCCTGAAGCGATACGCTAATATCTATTGACATAAAGACTTTCACAGTACTCCTGCCGGGAGCTTTTCGACTTTGCCGATGTATTTCGCCTATTGACGAGGCGTTTGGCTACCTTAAGAGAGTCATAGTTACTCCTGCCAGTGTCTCTCCGTTAAACCACAGTCACATCTACCATTTTCCTCTGCCCCTTTCACCAGACGCGATACGCCATTATTTGTCGACATCATGACTTTCAAAGTACTCCTGCTAGGGGCTCCTCCAGTTTACCAATGTATTTCGCCTGTTGACGAGGCATTTGGCTACCTTAAGAGAGTCATACTTACTCCTGTCAGTTGCTCCCCGTTTTACCACAGTCACATTTTCAATCTTATTCTGGCCAGTTCACCTGATGCGATACGCCATTATCAGTCAACCTAAAAAATATCACAGTACTCCTGCCGGAAGCTTCTCGAGTTTGCCCAAGTATTTCGCCTGTTGACGAAGCATTTGGATACCTTAAGAGAGTCATAGTTACTCCTTGCTGTTGCTCCCCATTTTACAACAGGCACATCTACAAGCTTACTCTGGCCAATTCTCCTGAAGCGATACGCTAATTTCTGTTGACATAAAGACTTTCACAGTACTCCTGCTGGGAGCTTCTCAACTTTGCCGATGTATTTCGCCTATTGACGAGGCATTTGGCTACCTTAAGAGAGTCATAGTTACTCCTGTCAGTTGCTCCCCGTTAAACCACAGTCACATCTACGATTTTCCTCTGCCGCTTTCACCATACGCGATACGCCATTATTTGTCGAAATTATGACTTTCACAGTACTCCTGCTAGGGGTTCCTCCAGTTTACCAATGTATTTCGCCTGTTGACGAACCATTTTTGCTACCTTAAGAGAGTCATAGTTACTCCTGTCAGTTGCTCCCCGTTTTACCACAGTCACATTTTCAATCTTATTCTGGCCAGTTCACCTGAAGCGATACGCCATTATCGGTCAACCTAAAGAATTTCACAGTACTCTTGCCGGGAGCTCTCGAGTTTGCCGATGTATTTCGCCTGTTGACGAGGCATTTGGTTACCTTAAGAGAGTCATAGTTACCCCTTGCTGTTGCTCCCCATCTTACAACAGGCACATCTACAAGCTTACTCTGGCCAATTCTCCTGAAGCGATACGCTAATATCTATTGACATAAAGACTTTCACAGTACTCCTGCCGGGAGCTTTTCGACTTTGCCGATGTATTTCGCCTATTGACGAGGCGTTTGGCTACCTTAAGAGAGTCATAGTTACTCCTGCCAGTGTCTCTCCGTTAAACCACAGTCACATCTACCATTTTCCTCTGCCCCTTTCACCAGACGCGATACGCCATTATTTGTCGATATCATGACTTTCAAAGTACTCCTGCTAGGGGCTCCTCCAGTTTACCAATGTATTTCGCCTGTTGACGAGGCATTTGGCTACCTTAAGAGAGTCATACATACTCCTGTCAGTTGCTCCCCGTTTTACCACAGTCACATTTTCAATCTTATTCTGGCCAGTTCACCCGAGGCGATACGCCACTTGACGAGGCATTTGGCTACCTTAAGAGAGTCTTAGTTACTCCTGTCAGTTGCTCCCCGTTAAACCACAGTCACATCTACGATTTTCCTCTGCCGCTTTCACCAGCCGCGATACTCCATTATTTGTTGAAATTATGACTTTCACAGTACTCCTGCTAGGGGTTCCTCCAGTTTACCAATGTATTTCGCCTGTTGACGAACCATTTGGCTACCTTAAGAGAGTCATAGTTACTCCTGTCAGTTGCTCCCCGTTTTACCACAGTCACATTTTCAATCTTATTCTGGCCAGTTCACCTGAAGCGATACGCCATTATCGGTCAACCTAAAGAATTTCACAGTACTCTTGCCGGGAGCTCTCGAGTTTGCCGATGTATTTCGCCTGTTGACGAGGCATTTGGTTACCTTAAGAGAGTCATAGTTACCCCTTGCTGTTGCTCCCCATTTTACAACAGGCACATCTACAAGCTTACTCTGGCCAATTCTCCTGAAGCGATACGCTAATATCTATTGACATAAAGACTTTCACAGTACTCCTGCCGGGAGTTTTTCGACTTTGCCGATGTATTTCGCCTATTGACGAGGCGTTTGGCTACCTTAAGAGAGTCATAGTTACTCCTGCCAGTGTCTCTCCGTTAAACCACAGTCACATCTACCATTTTGCTCTGCCCCTTTCACCAGACGCGATACGCCATTATTTGTCGACATCATGACTTTCAAAGTACTCCTGCTAGGGGCTCCTCCAGTTTACCAATGTATTTCGCCTGTTGACGAGGCATTTGGCTACCTTAAGAGAGTCATACTTACTCCTGTCAGTTGCTCCCCGTTTTACCACAGTCACATTTTCAATCTTATTCTGGCCAGTTCACCTGATGCGATACGCCATTATCAGTCAACCTAAAAAATATCACAGTACTCCTGCCGGAAGCTTCTCGAGTTTGCCGAAGTATTTCGCCTGTTGACGAAGCATTTGGATACCTTAAGAGAGTCATAGTTACTCCTTGCTGTTGCTCCCCATTTTACAACAGGCACATCTACAAGCTTACTCTGGCCAATTCTCCTGAAGCGATACGCTAATATCTGTTGACATAAAGACTTTCACAGTACTCCTGCTGGGAGCTTCTCAACTTTGCCGATGTATTTCGCCTATTGACGAGGCATTTGGCTACCTTAAGAGAGTCATAGTTACTCCTGTCAGTTGCTCCCCGTTAAACCACAGTCACATCTACGATTTTCCTCTGCCGCTTTCACCAGACGCGATACGCCATTATTTGTCGAAATTATGACTTTCACAGTACTCCTGCTAGGGGTTCCTCCAGTTTACCAATGTATTTCGCCTGTTGACGAACCATTTGGCTACCTTAAGAGAGTCATAGTTACTCCTGTCAGTTGCTCCCCGTTTTACCACAGTCACATTTTCAATCTTATTCTGGCCAGTTCACCTGAAGCGATACGCCATTATCGGTCAACCTAAAGAATTTCACAGTACTCTTGCCGGGAGCTCTCGAGTTTGCCGATGTATTTCGCCTATTGACGAGGCGTTTGGCTACCTTAAGAGAGTCATAGTTACTCCTGCCAGTATCTCTCCGTTAAACCACAGTCACATCTACCATTTTCCTCTACCCCTTTCACCAGACGCGATACGCCATTATTTGTCGACATCATGACTTTCAAAGTACTCCTGCTAGGGGCTCCTCCAGTTTACCAATGTATTTAGCCTGTTGACGAGGCATTTGGCTACCTTAAGAGAGTCATACTTACTCCTGTCAGTTGCTCCCCGTTTTACCACAGTCACATTTTCAATCTTATTCTGGCCAGTTCACCCGAAGCGATACGCCACTTGACGAGGCATTTGGCTACCTTAAGAGAGTCATAGTTACTCCTGTCAGTTGCTCCCCGTTAAACCACAGTCACATCTACGATTTTCCTCTGCCGCTTTCACCAGACGCGATACGCCATTATTTGTCGAAATTATGACTTTCACAGTACTCCTGCTAGGGGTTCCTCCAGTTTACCAATGTACACTCCTGGAAATTGAAATAAGAACACCGTGAATTCATTGTCCCAGGAAGGGGAAACTTTATTGACACATTCCTGGGGTCAGATACATCACATGATCACGCTGACAGAACCACAGGCACATATACACAGGCAACAGAGCATGCACAATGTCGGCACTAGTACAGTGTATATCCACCTTTCGCAGCAATGCAGGCTGCTATTCTCCCATGGAGACGATCGTAGAGATGCTGGATGTAGTCCTGTGGAACGGCTTACCATGCCATTTCCACCTGGCACCTCAGTTGGACCAGCGTTTGTGCTGGACGTGCAGACCGCGTGAGACGACGCTTCATCCAGTCCCAAACATGCTCAATGGGGGACAGATCCGGGGATCTTGCTGGCCAGGGTAGTTGCCTTACACCTTCTAGAGCACGTTGGGTGGCATGGGATACATGCGGACGTGCATTGTCCTGTTGGAACATCAAGTTCCCCTGCCGGTCTAGGAATGGTAGAACGATGAGTTCGATGACGGTTTGGATGTACCATGCACTATTCAGTGTCTCCTCGACGATCACCAGTGGTGTACGGCCAGTGTAGGAGATCGCTCCCCACACCATGATGCCGGGTGTTGGCCCTGTGTGCCTCGGTCGTATGCAGTCCTGATTGTGGCGCTCACCTGCACGGCGCCAAACACGCATACGACCATCACTGGCACCAAGGCAGAAGCGACTCTCATCGCTGAAGACGACATGTCTACATTCGTCCCTCCATTCACGCCTGTCGCGACACCACTGGAGGCGGGCTGCACGATGTTGGGGCGTGAGCGGAAGACGGCCTAACGGTGTGCGGGACCGTAGCCCAGCTTCATGGAGACGGTTGCGAATGGTCCTCGCCGATACCCTAGGAACAACAGTGTCCCTAATTTGCTGGGAAGTGGCGGTGCGGTTCCCTACGGCACTGCGTAGGATCCTACGGTCTTGGCGTGCATCCGTGCGTCGCTGCGGTCCAGTCCCAGGTCGACGGGCACGTGCACCTTCCACCGACCACTGGCGACAACATCGATGTACTGTGGAGACCTCACGCCCCACGTGTTGAGCAATTTGCGGTACGTCCACCCGGCCTCCCACATGCCCGCTATACGCCCTCGCTCAAAGTCCGTCAACTGCACATACGGTTCACGTCCACGCTGTCACGGCATGCTACCAGTGTTAAAGACTGCGATGGAGCTCTTTATGCCACGGCAAACTGGCTGACACTGACGGTGGCGGTGCACAAATGCTGCGCAGCTAGCGCCATTCGACGGCCAACACCGCGGTTCCTGGTGTGTCCGCTGTGTCGTGCGTGTGATCATTGCTTGTACAGCCCTCTCGCAGTGTCCAGAGCAAATATGGTGGGTCTGACACACCGGTGTCAATGTGTTCTTTTTTCCATTTCCAGGAGTGTATTTCGCCTGTTGACGAACCATTTTTGCTACCTTAAGAGAGTCATAGTTACTCCTGTCAGTTGCTCCCCGTTTTACCACAGTCACATTTTCAATCTTATTCTGGCCAGTTCACCTGAAGCGATACGCCATTATCGGTCAACCTAAAGAATTTCACAGTACTCTTGCCGGGAGCTCTCGAGTTTGCCGATGTATTTCGCCTGTTGACGAGGCATTTGGTTACCTTAAGAGAGTCATAGTTACCCCTTGCTGTTGCTCCCCATTTTACAACAGGCACATCTACAAGCTTACTCTGGCCAATTCTCCTGAAGCGATACGCTAATATCTATTGACATAAAGACTTTCACAGTACTCCTGCCGGGAGCTTTTCGACTTTGCCGATGTATTTCGCCTATTGACGAGGCGTTTGGCTACCTTAAGAGAGTCATAGTTACTCCTGCCAGTGTCTCTCCGTTAAACCTCCGTTAAACCTCTGCCCCTTTCACCAGACGCGATACGCCATTATTTGTCGACATCATGACTTTCAAAGTACTCCTGCTAGGGGCTCCTCCAGTTTACCAATGTATTTCGCCTGTTGACGAGGCATTTGGCTACCTTAAGAGAGTCATACTTACTCCTGTCAGTTGCTCCCCGTTTTACCACAGTCACATTTTCAATCTTATTCTGGCCAGTTCACCTGATGCGATACGCCATTATCAGTCAACCTAAAAAATATCACAGTACTCCTGCCGGAAGCTTCTCGAGTTTGCCGAAGAATTTCGCCTGTTGACGAAGCATTTGGATACCTTAAGAGAGTCATAGTTACTCCTTGCTGTTGCTCCCCATTTTACAACAGGCACATCTACAAGCTTACTCTGGCCAATTCTCCTGAAGCGATACGCTAATATCTGTTGACATAAAGACTTTCACAGTACTCCTGCTGGGAGCTTCTCAACTTTGCCGATGTATTTCGCCTATTGACGAGGCATTTGGCTACCTTAAGAGAGTCATAGTTACTCCTGTCAGTTGCTCCCCGTTAAACCACAGTCACATCTACGATTTTCCTCTGCCGCTTTCACCAGACGCGATACGCCATTATTTGTCGAAATTATGACTTTCACAGTACTCCTGCTAGGGGTTCCTCCAGTTTACCAATGTATTTCGCCTGTTGACGAACCATTTGGCTACCTTAAGAGAGTCATAGTTACTCCTGTCAGTTGCTCCCCGTTTTACCACAGTCACATTTTCAATCTTATTCTGGCCAGTTCATCTGAAGCGATACGCCATTATCGGTCAACCTAAAGAATTTCACAGTACTCTTGCCGGGAGCTCTCGAGTTTGCCGATGTATTTCGCCTGTTGACGAGGCATTTGGTTACCTTAAGAGAGTCATAGTTACCCCTTGCTGTTGCTCCCCATTTTACAACAGGCACATCTACAAGCTTACTCTGGCCAATTCTCCTGAAGCGATACGCTAATATCTATTGACATAAAGACTTTCACAGTACTCCTGCCGGGAGCTTTTCGACTTTGCCGATGTATTTCGCCTATTGACGAGGCGTTTGGCTACCTTAAGAGAGTCATAGTTACTCCTGCCAGTGTCTCTCCGTTAAACCACAGTCACATCTACCATTTTCCTCTGCCCCTTTCACCAGACGCGATACGCCATTATTTGTCGACATCATGACTTTCAAAGTACTCCTGCTAGGGGCTCCTCCAGTTTACCAATGTATTTCGCCTGTTGACGAGGCATTTGGCTACCTTAAGAGAGTCATACTTACTCCTGTCAGTTGCTCCCCGTTTTACCACAGTCACATTTTCAATCTTATTCTGGCCAGTTCACCTGATGCGATACGCCATTATCAGTCAACCTAAAAAATATCACAGTACTCCTGCCGGAAGCTTCTCGAGTTGGCCCAAGTATTTCGCCTGTTGACGAAGCATTTGGATACCTTAAGAGAGTCATAGTTACTCCTTGCTGTTGCTCCCCATTTTACAACAGGCACATCTACAAGCTTACTCTGGCCAATTCTCCTGAAGCGATACGCTAATATCTGTTGACATAAAGACTTTCACAGTACTCCTGCTGGGAGCTTCTCAACTTTGCCGATGTATTTCGCCTATTGACGAGGCATTTGGCTACCTTAAGAGAGTCATAGTTACTCCTGTCAGTTGCTCCCCGTTAAACCACAGTCACATCTACGATTTTCCTCTGCCGCTTTCACCA
The DNA here is from genome assembly GCF_021461395.2 of Schistocerca americana. Classification (NCBI taxonomy): domain Eukaryota; kingdom Metazoa; phylum Arthropoda; class Insecta; order Orthoptera; family Acrididae; genus Schistocerca; species Schistocerca americana. The sequence continues at coordinate 64,474,132 of NC_060130.1, forward strand.
GACGCGATACGCCATTATTTGTCGAAATTATGACTTTCACAGTACTCCTGCTAGGGGTTCCTCCAGTTTACCAATGTATTTCGCCTGTTGACGAACCATTTTTGCTACCTTAAGAGAGTCATAGTTACTCCTGTCAGTTGCTCCCCGTTTTACCACAGTCACATTTTCAATCTTATTCTGGCCAGTTCACCTGAAGCGATACGCCATTATCGGTCAACCTAAAGAATTTCACAGTACTCTTGCCGGGAGCTCTCGAGTTTGCCGATGTATTTCGCCTGTTGACGAGGCATTTGGTTACCTTAAGAGAGTCATAGTTACCCCTTGCTGTTGCTCCCCATTTTACAACAGGCACATCTACAAGCTTACTCTGGCCAATTCTCCTGAAGCGATACGCTAATATCTATTGACATAAAGACTTTCACAGTACTCCTGCCGGGAGCTTTTCGACTTTGCCGATGTATTTCGCCTATTGACGAGGCGTTTGGCTACCTTAAGAGAGTCACAGTTACTCCTGCCAGTGTCTCTCCGTTAAACCACAGTCACATCTACCATTTTCCTCTGCCCCTTTCACCAGACGCGATACGCCATTATTTGTCGACATCATGACTTTCAAAGTACTCCTGCTAGGGGCTCCTCCAGTTTACCAATGTATTTCGCCTGTTGACGAGGCATTTGGCTACCTTAAGAGAGTCATACTTACTCCTGTCAGTTGCTCCCCGTTTTACCACAGTCACATTTTCAATCTTATTCTGGCCAGTTCACCTGATGCGATACGCCATTATCAGTCAACCTAAAAAATATCACAGTACTCCTGCCGGAAGCTTCTCGAGTTTGCCCAAGTATTTCGCCTGTTGACGAAGCATTTGGATACCTTAAGAGAGTCATAGTTACTCCTTGCTGTTGCTCCCCATTTTACAACAGGCACATCTACAAGCTTACTCTGGCCAATTCTCCTGAAGCGATACGCTAATATCTGTTGACATAAAGACTTTCACAGTACTCCTGCTGGGAGCTTCTCAACTTTGCCGATGTATTTCGCCTATTGACGAACCATTTTTGCTACCTTAAGAGAGTCATAGTTACTCCTGTCAGTTGCTCCCCGTTTTACCACAGTCACATTTTCAATCTTATTCTGGCCAGTTCACCTGAAGCGATACGCCATTATCGGTCAACCTAAAGAATTTCACAGTACTCTTGCCGGGAGCTCTCGAGTTTGCCGATGTATTTCGCCTGTTGACGAGGCATTTGGTTACCTTAAGAGAGTCATAGTTACCCCTTGCTGTTGCTCCCCATTTTACAACAGGCACATCTACAAGCTTACTCTGGCCAATTCTCCTGAAGCGATACGCTAATATCTATTGACATAAAGACTTTCACAGTACTCTTGCCGGGAGCTTTTCGACTTTGCCGATGTATTTCGCCTATTGACGAGGCGTTTGGCTACCTTAAGAGAGTCATAGTTACTCCTGCCAGTGTCTCTCCGTTAAACCACAGTCACATCTACCATTTTCCTCTGCCCCTTTCACCAGACGCGATACGCCATTATTTGTCGACATCATGACTTTCAAAGTACTCCTGCTAGGGGTTCCTCCAGTTTACCAATGTATTTCGCCTGTTGACGAACCATTTGGCTACCTTAAGAGAGTCATACTTACTCCTGTCAGTTGCTCCCCGTTTTACCACAGTCACATTTTCAATCTTATTCTGGCCAGTTCACCTGAAGCGATACGCCATTATCGGTCAACCTAAAGAATTTCACAGTACTCTTGCCGGGAGCTCTCGAGTTTGCCGATGTATTTCGCCTGTTGACGAGGCATTTGGTTACATTAAGAGAGTCATAGTTACTCCTTGCTGTTGCTCCCCATTTTACAACAGGCACATCTACAAGCTTACTCTGGCCATTTCTCCTGAAGCGATACGCTAATATCTGTTGACATAAAGACTTTCACAGTACTCCTGCTGGGAGCTTCTCAACTTTGCCGATGTATTTCGCCTATTGACGAGGCATTTGGCTACCTTAAGAGAGTCATAGTTACTCCTGTCAGTTGCTCCCCGTTAAACCACAGTCACATCTACGATTTTCCTCTGCCGCTTTCACCAGACGCGATACGCCATTATTTGTCGAAATTATGACTTTCACAGTACTCCTGCTAGGGGTTCCTCCAGTTTACCAATGTATTTCGCCTGTTGACGAACCATTTGGCTACCTTAAGAGAGTCATAGTTACTCCTGTCAGTTGCTCCCCGTTTTACCACAGTCACATTTTCAATCTTATTCTGGCCAGTTCACCTGAAGCGATACGCCATTATCGGTCAACCTAAAGAATTTCACAGTACTCTTGCCGGGAGCTCTCGAGTTTGCCGATGTATTTCGCCTGTTGACGAGGCATTTGGTTACCTTAAGAGAGTCATAGTTACCCCTTGCTGTTGCTCCCCATTTTACAACAGGCACATCTACAAGCTTACTCTGGCCAATTCTCCTGAAGCGATACGCTAGTATCTATTGACATAAAGACTTTCACAGCACTCCTGCCGGGAGCTTTTCGACTTTGCCGATGTATTTCGCCTATTGACGAGGCGTTTGGCTACCTTAAGAGAGTCATAGTTACTCCTGCCAGTGTCTCTCCGTTAAACCACAGTCACATCTACCATTTTCCTCTGCCCCTTTCACCAGACGCGATACGCCATTATTTGTCGACATCATGACTTTCAAAGTACTCCTGCTAGGGGCTCCTCCAGTTTACCAATGTATTTCGCCTGTTGACGAGGCAATTGGCTACCTTAAGAGAGTCATAATTACTCCTGTCAGTTGCTCCCCGTTTTACCACAGTCACATTTTCAATCTTATTCTGGCCAGTTCACCTGATGCGATACGCCATTATCAGTCAACCTAAAAAATATCACAGTACTCCTGCCGGAAGCTTCTCGAGTTTGCCCAAGTATTTCGCCTGTTGACGAAGCATTTGGATACCTTAAGAGAGTCATAGTTACTCCTTGCTGTTGCTCCCCATTTTACAACAGGCACATCTACAAGCTTACTCTGGCCAATTCTCCTGAAGCGATACGCTAATATCTGTTGACATAAAGACTTTCACAGTACTCCTGCTGGGAGCTTCTCAACTTTGCCGATGTATTTCGCCTATTGACGAGGCATTTGGCTACCTTAAGAGAGTCATAGTTACTCCTGTCAGTTGCTCCCCGTTAAACCACAGTCACATCTACGATTTTCCTCTGCCGCTTTCACCAGACGCGATACGCCATTATTTGTCGACATTATGACTTTCAAAGTACTCCTGCTAGGGGCTCCTCCAGTTTACCAATGTATTTCGCCTGTTGACGAGGCATTTGGCTACCTTAAGAGAGTCATACTTACTCCTGTCAGTTGCTCCCCGTTTTACCACAGTCACATTTTCAATCTTATTCTGGCCAGTTCACCTGAAGCGATACGCCATTATCGGTCAACCTAAAGAATTTCACAGTACTCTTGCCGGGAGCTCTCGAGTTTGCCGATGTATTTCGCCTGTTGACGAGGCATTTGGTTACCTTAAGAGAGTCATAGTTACCCCTTGCTGTTGCTCCCCATTTTACAACAGGCACATCTACAAGCTTACTCTGGCCAATTCTCCTGAAGCGATACGCTAATATCTATTGACATAAAGACTTTCACAGTACTCCTGCCGGGAGCTTTTCGACTTTGCCGATGTATTTCGCCTATTGACGAGGCGTTTGGCTACCTTAAGAGAGTCATAGTTACTCTTGCCAGTATCTCTCCGTTAAACCACAGTCACATCTACCATTTTCCTCTGCCCCTTTCACCAGACGCGATACGCCATTATTTGTCGACATCATGACTTTCAAAGTACTCCTGCTAGGGGCTCCTCCAGTTTACCAATGTATTTCGCCTGTTGACGAGGCATTTGGCTACCTTAAGAGAGTCATACTTACTCCTGTCAGTTGCTCCCCGTTTTACCACTGTCACATTTTCAATCTTATTCTGGCCAGTTCACCTGATGCGATACGCCATTATCAGTCAACCTAAAAAATATCACAGTACTCCTGCCGGAAGCTTCTCGAGTTTGCCCAAGTATTTCGCCTGTTGACGAAGCATTTGGATACCTTAAGAGAGTCATAGTTACTCCTTGCTGTTGCTCCCCATTTTACAACAGGCACATCTACAAGCTTACTCTGGCCAATTCTCCTGAAGCGATACGCTAATATCTGTTGACATAAAGACTTTCACAGTACTCCTGCTGGGAGCTTCTCAACTTTGCCGATGTATTTCGCCTATTGACGAGGCATTTGGCTACCTTAAGAGAGTCATAGTTACTCCTGTCAGTTGCTCCCCGTTAAACCACAGTCACATCTACCATTTTCCTCTGCCCCTTTCACCAGACGCGATACGCCATTATTTGTCGACATCATGACTTTCAAAGTACTCCTGCTAGGGGCTGCTCCAGTTTACCAATGTATTTCGCCTGTTGACGAGGCATTTGGCTACCTTAAGAGAGTCATACTTACTCCTGTCAGTTGCTCCCCGTTTTACCACAGTCACATTTTCAATCTTATTCTGGCCAGTTCACCTGATGCGATACGCCATTATCAGTCAACCTAAAAAATATCACAGTACTCCTGCCGGAAGCTTCTCGAGTTTGCCCAAGTATTTCGCCTGTTGACGAAGCATTTGGATACCTTAAGAGAGTCATAGTTACTCCTTGCTGTTGCTCCCCATTTTACAACAGGCACATCTACAAGCTTACTCTGGCCAATTCTCCTGAAGCGATACGCTAATATCTGTAGACATAAAGACTTTCACAGTACTCCTGCTGGGAGCTTCTCAACTTTGCCGATGTATTTCGCCTATTGACGAGGCATTTGGCTACCTTAAGAGAGTCATAGTTACTCCTGTCAGTTGCTCCCCGTTAAACCACAGTCACATCTACGATTTTCCTCTGCCGCTTTCACCAGACGCGATACGCCATTATTTGTCGAAATTATGACTTTCACAGTACTCCTGCTAGGGGTTCCTCCAGTTTACCAATGTATTTCGCCTGTTGACGAACCATTTGGCTACCTTAAGAGAGTCATAGTTACTCCTGTCAGTTGCTCCCCGTTTTACCACAGTCGCATTTTCAATCTTATTCTGGCCAGTTCACCTGAAGCGATACGCCATTATCGGTCAACCTAAAGAATTTCACAGTACTCTTGCCGGGAGCTCTCGAGTTTGCCGATGTATTTCGCCTGTTGACGAGGCATTTGGTTACCTTAAGAGAGTCATAGTTACCCCTTGCTGTCGCTCCCCATTTTACAACAGGCACATCTACAAGCTTACTCTGGCCAATTCTCCTGAAGCGATACGCTAGTATCTATTGACATAAAGACTTTCACAGCACTCCTGCCGGGAGCTTTTCGACTTTGCCGATGTATTTCGCCTATTGACGAGGCGTTTGGCTACCTTAAGAGAGTCATAGTTACTCCTGCCAGTGTCTCTCCGTTAAACCACAGTCACATCTACCATTTTCCTCTGCCCCTTTCACCAGACGCGATACGCCATTATTTGTCGACATCATGACTTTCAAAGTACTCCTGCTAGGGGCTCCTCCAGTTTACCAATGTATTTCGCCTGTTGACGAGGCATTTGGCTACCTTAAGAGAGTCATAATTACTCCTGTCAGTTGCTCCCCGTTTTACCACTGTCACATTTTCAATCTTATTCTGGCCAGTTCACCTGAAGCGATACGCCATTATCGGTCAACCTAAAGAATTTCACAGTACTCTTGCCGGGAGCTCTCGAGTTTGCCGATGTATTTCGCCTGTTGACGAGGCATTTGGTTACCTTAAGAGAGTCATAGTTACCACTTGCTGTTGCTCCCCATTTTACAACAGGCACATCTACAAGCTTACTCTGGCCAATTCTCCTGAAGCGATACGCTAATATCTATTGACATAAAGACTTTCACAGTACTCCTGCCGGGGGCTTTTCGACTTTGCCGATGTATTTCGCCTATTGACGAGGCGTTTGGCTACCTTAAGAGAGTCATAGTTACTCTTGCCAGTGTCTCTCCGTTAAACCACAGTCACATCTACCATTTTCCTCTGCCCCTTTCACCAGACGCGATACGCCATTATTTGTCGACATCATGACTTTCAAAGTACTCCTGCTAGGGGCTCCCCAAGTTTACCAATGTATTTCGCCTGTTGACGAGGCATTTGGCTACCTTAAGAGAGTCATACTTACTCCTGTCAGTTGCTCCCCGTTTTACCACAGTCACATTTTAAATCTTATTCTGGCCAGTTCACCTGATGCGATACGCCATTATCAGTCAACCTAAAAAATATCACAGTACTCCTGCCGGAAGCTTCTCGAGTTTGCCCAAGTATTTCGCCTGTTGACGAAGCATTTGGATACCTTAAGAGAGTCATAGTTACTCCTTGCTGTTGCTCCCCATTTTACAACAGGCACATCTACAAGCTTACTCTGGCCAATTCTCCTGAAGCGATACGCTAATATCTGTTGACATAAAGACTTTCACAGTACTCCTGCTGGGAGCTTCTCAACTTTGCCGATGTATTTCGCCTATTGACGAGGCATTTGGCTACCTTAAGAGAGTCATAGTTACTCCTGTCAGTTGCTCCCCGTTAAACCACAGTCACATCTACCATTTTCCTCTGCCCCTTTCACCAGACGCGATACGCCATTATTTGTCGACATCATGACTTTCAAAGTACTCCTGCTAGGGGCTCCTCCAGTTTACCAATGTATTTCGCCTGTTGACGAACAATTTGGCTACCTTAAGAGAGTCATAGTTACTCCTGTCAGTTGCTCCCCGTCTTACCACAGTCACATTTTCAATCTTATTCTGGCCAGTTCACCTGATGCGATACGCCATTATCAGTCAACCTAAAAAATATCACAGTACTCCTGCCGGAAGCTTCTCGAGTTTGCCCAAGTATTTCGCCTGTTGACGAAGCATTTGGATACCTTAAGAGAGTCATAGTTACTCCTTGCTGTTGCTCCCCATTTTACAACAGGCACATCTACAAGCTTACTCTGGCCAATTCTCCTGAAGCGATACGCTAGTATCTATTGACATAAAGACTTTCACAGCACTCCTGCCGGGAGCTTTTCGACTTTGCCGATGTATTTCGCCTATTGACGAGGCGTTTGGCTACCTTAAGAGAGTCATAGTTACTCCTGCCAGTGTCTCTCCGTTAAACCACAGTCACATCTACCATTTTCCTCTGCCCCTTTCACCAGACGCGATACGCCATTATTTGTCGACATCATGACTTTCAAAGTACTCCTGCTAGGGGCTCCTCCAGTTTACCAATGTATTTCGCCTGTTGACGAGGCATTTGGCTACCTTAAGAGAGTCATAATTACTCCTGTCAGTTGCTCCCCGTTTTACCACTGTCACATTTTCAATCTTATTCTGGCCAGTTCACCTGAAGCGATACGCCATTATCGGTCAACCTAAAGAATTTCACAGTACTCTTGCCGGGAGCTCTCGAGTTTGCCGATGTATTTCGCCTGTTGACGAGGCATTTGGTTACCTTAAGAGAGTCATAGTTACCACTTGCTGTTGCTCCCCATTTTACAACAGGCACATCTACAAGCTTACTCTGGCCAATTCTCCTGAAGCGATACGCTAATATCTATTGACATAAAGACTTTCACAGTACTCCTGCCGGGGGCTTTTCGACTTTGCCGATGTATTTCGCCTATTGACGAGGCGTTTGGCTACCTTAAGAGAGTCATAGTTACTCTTGCCAGTGTCTCTCCGTTAAACCACAGTCACATCTACCATTTTCCTCTGCCCCTTTCACCAGACGCGATACGCCATTATTTGTCGACATCATGACTTTCAAAGTACTCCTGCTAGGGGCTCCCCAAGTTTACCAATGTATTTCGCCTGTTGACGAGGCATTTGGCTACCTTAAGAGAGTCATACTTACTCCTGTCAGTTGCTCCCCGTTTTACCACAGTCACATTTTAAATCTTATTCTGGCCAGTTCACCTGATGCGATACGCCATTATCAGTCAACCTAAAAAATATCACAGTACTCCTGCCGGAAGCTTCTCGAGTTTGCCCAAGTATTTCGCCTGTTGACGAAGCATTTGGATACCTTAAGAGAGTCATAGTTACTCCTTGCTGTTGCTCCCCATTTTACAACAGGCACATCTACAAGCTTACTCTGGCCAATTCTCCTGAAGCGATACGCTAATATCTGTTGACATAAAGACTTTCACAGTACTCCTGCTGGGAGCTTCTCAACTTTGCCGATGTATTTCGCCTATTGACGAGGCATTTGGCTACCTTAAGAGAGTCATAGTTACTCCTGTCAGTTGCTCCCCGTTAAACCACAGTCACATCTACCATTTTCCTCTGCCCCTTTCACCAGACGCGATACGCCATTATTTGTCGACATCATGACTTTCAAAGTACTCCTGCTAGGGGCTCCTCCAGTTTACCAATGTATTTCGCCTGTTGACGAACAATTTGGCTACCTTAAGAGAGTCATAGTTACTCCTGTCAGTTGCTCCCCGTTTTACCACAGTCACATTTTCAATCTTATTCTGGCCAGTTCACCTGATGCGATACGCCATTATCAGTCAACCTAAAAAATATCACAGTACTCCTGCCGGAAGCTTCTCGAGTTTGCCCAAGTATTTCGCCTGTTGACGAAGCATTTGGATACCTTAAGAGAGTCATAGTTACTCCTTGCTGTTGCTCCCCATTTTACAACAGGCACATCTACAAGCTTACTCTGGCCAATTCTCCTGAAGCGATACGCTAATATCTGTTGACATAAAGACTTTCACAGTACTCCTGCTGGGAGCTTCTCAACTTTGCCGATGTATTTCGCCTATTGACGAGGCATTTGGCTACCTTAAGAGAGTCATAGTTACTCCTGTCAGTTGCTCCCCGTTAAACCACAGTCACATCTACGATTTTCCTCTGCCGCTTTCACCAGACGCGATACGCCATTATTTGTCGAAATTATGACTTTCACAGTACTCCTGCTAGGGGTTCCTCCAGTTTACCAATGTATTTCGCCTGTTGACGAACCATTTGGCTACCTTAAGAGAGTCATAGTTACTCCTGTCAGTTGCTCCCCGTTTTACCACAGTCGCATTTTCAATCTTATTCTGGCCAGTTCACCTGAAGCGATACGCCATTATCGGTCAACCTAAAGAATTTCACAGTACTCTTGCCGGGAGCTCTCGAGTTTGCCGATGTATTTCGCCTGTTGACGAGGCATTTGGTTACCTTAAGAGAGTCATAGTTACCCCTTGCTGTTGCTCCCCATTTTACAACAGGCACATCTACAAGCTTACTCTGGCCAATTCTCCTGAAGCGATACGCTAGTATCTACTGACATAAAGACTTTCACAGCACTCCTGCCGGGAGCTTTTCGACTTTGCCGATGTATTTCGCCTATTGACGAGGCGTTTGGCTACCTTAAGAGAGTCATAGTTACTCCTGCCAGTGTCTCTCCGTTAAACCACAGTCACATCTACCATTTTCCTCTGCCCCTTTCACCAGACGCGATACGCCATTATTTGTCGACATCATGACTTTCAAAGTACTCCTGCTAGGGGCTCCTCCAGTTTACCAATGTATTTCGCCTGTTGACGAGGCATTTGGCTACCTTAAGAGAGTCATAATTACTCCTGTCAGTTGCTCCCCGTTTTACCACAGTCACCTTTTCAATCTTATTCTGGCCAGTTCACCTGATGCGATACGCCATTATCAGTCAACCTAAAAAATATCACAGTACTCCTGCCGGAAGCTTCTCGAGTTTGCCCAAGTATTTCGCCTGTTGACGAAGCATTTGGATACCTTAAGAGAGTCATAGTTACTCCTTGCTGTTGCTCCCCATTTTACAACAGGCACATCTACAAGCTTACTCTGGCCAATTCTCCTGAAGCGATACGCTAATATCTGTTGACATAAAGACTTTCACAGTACTCCTGCTGGGAGCTTCTCAACTTTGCCGATGTATTTCGCCTATTGACGAGGCATTTGGCTACCTTAAGAGAGTCATAGTTACTCCTGCCAGTGTCTCTCCGTTAAACCACAGTCACATCTACCATTTTCCTCTGCCCCTTTCACCAGACGCGATACGCCATTATTTGTCGACATTATGACTTTCAAAGTACTCCTGCTAGGGGCTCCTCCAGTTTACCAATGTATTTCGCCTGTTGACGAGGCATTTGGCTACCTTAAGAGAGTCATACTTACTCCTGTCAGTTGCTCCCCGTTTTACCACAGTCACATTTTCAATCTTATTCTGGCCAGTTCACCTGAAGCGATACGCCATTATCGGTCAACCTAAAGATTTTCACAGTACTCTTGCCGGGAGCTCTCGAGTTTGCCGATGTATTTCGCCTGTTGACGAGGCATTTGGTTACCTTAAGAGAGTCATAGTTACCCCTTGCTGTTGCTCCCCATTTTACAACAGGCACATCTACAAGCTTACTCTGGCCAATTCTCCTGAAGCGATACGCTAATATCTATTGACATAAAGACTTTCACAGTACTCCTGCCGGGAGCTTTTCGACTTTGCCGATGTATTTCGCCTATTGACGAGGCGTTTGGCTACCTTAAGAGAGTCATTGTTACTCTTGCCAGTGTCTCTCCGTTAAACCACAGTCACATCTACCATTTTCCTCTGCCCCTTTCACCAGACGCGATACGCCATTATTTGTCGACATCATGACTTTCAAAGTACTCCTGCTAGGGGCTCCTCCAGTTTACCAATGTATTTCGCCTGTTGACGAGGCATTTGGCTACCTTAAGAGAGTCATACTTACTCCTGTCAGTTGCTCCCCGTTTTACCACAGTCACATTTTCAATCTTATTCTGGCCAGTTCACCTGATGCGATACGCCATTATCAGTCAACCTAAAAAATATCACAGTACTCCTGCCGGAAGCTTCTCGAGTTTGCCGAAGTATTTCGCCTGTTGACGAAGCATTTGGATACCTTAAGAGAGTCATAGTTACTCCTTGCTGTTGCTCCCCATTTTACAACAGGCACATCTACAAGCTTACTCTGGCCAATTCTCCTGAAGCGATACGCTAATATCTGTTGACATAAAGACTTTCACAGTACTCCTGCTGGGAGCTTCTCAACTTTGCCGATGTATTTCGCCTATTGACGAGGCATTTGGCTACCTTAAGAGAGTCATAGTTACTCCTGTCAGTTGCTCCCCGTTAAACCACAGTCACATCTACGATTTTCCTCTGCCGCTTTCACCAGACGCGATACGCCATTATTTGTCGAAATTATGACTTTCACAGTACTCCTGCTAGGGGTTCCTCCAGTTTACCAATGTATTTCGCCTGTTGACGAACCATTTGGCTACCTTAAGAGAGTCATAGTTACTCTTGTCAGTTGCTCCCCGTTTTACCACAGTCACATTTTCAATCTTATTCTGGCCAGTTCACCTGAAGCGATACGCCATTATCGGTCAACCTAAAGAATTTCACAGTACTCTTGCCGGGAGCTCTCGAGTTTGCCGATGTATTTCGCCTGTTGACGAGCCATTTGGATACCTTAAGAGAGTCATAGTTACCCCTTGCTGTTGCTCCCCATTTTACAACAGGCACATCTACAAGCTTACTCTGGCCAATTCTCCTGAAGCGATACGCTAATATCTATTGACATAAAGACTTCCACAGTACTCCTGCCGGGAGCTTTTCGACTTTGCCGATGTATTTCGCCTATTGACGAGGCGTTTGGCTACCATAAGAGAGTCATAGTTACTCCTGCCAGTGTCTCTCCGTTAAACCACAGTCACATCTACCATTTTCCTCTGCCCCTTTCACCAGACGCGATACGCCATTATTTGTCGACATCATGACTTTCAAAGTACTCCTGCTAGGGGCTCCTCCAGTTAACCAATGTATTTCGCCTGTTGACGAGGCATTTGGCTACCTTAAGAGAGTCATACTTACTCCTGTCTGTTGCTCCCCGTTTTACCACAGTCACATTTTCAATCTTATTCTGGCCAGTTCACCTGATGCGATACGCCATTATCAGTCAACCTAAAAAATATCACAGTACTCCTGCCGGAAGCTTCTCGAGTTTGCCGAAGTATTTCGCCTGTTGACGAAGCATTTGGATACCTTAAGAGAGTCATAGTTACTCCTTGCTGTTGCTCCCCATTTTACAACAGGCACATCTACAAGCTTACTCTGGCCAATTCTCCTGAAGCGATACGCTAATATCTGTTGACATAAAGACTTTCACAGTACTCCTGCTGGGAGCTTCTCAACTTTGCCGATGTATTTCGCCTATTGACGAGGCATTTGGCTACCTTAAGAGAGTCATAGTTACTCCTGTCAGTTGCTCCCCGTTAAACCACAGTCACATCTACGATTTTCCTCTGCCGCTTTCACCAGACGCGATACGCCGTTATTTGTCGAAATTATGACTTTCACAGTACTCCTGCTAGGGGTTCCTCCAGTTTACCAATGTATTTCGCCTGTTGACGAACCATTTGGCTACCTTAAGAGAGTCATAGTTACTCCTGTCAGTTGCTCCCCGTTTTACCACAGTCACATTTTCAATCTTATTCTGGCCAGTTCACCTGAAGCGATACGCCATTATCGGTCAACCTAAAGAATTTCACAGTACTCTTGCCGGGAGCTCTCGAGTTTGCCGATGTATTTCGCCTGTTGACGAGGCATTTGGTTACCTTAAGAGAGTCATAGTTACCCCTTGCTGTTGCTCCCCATTTTACAACAGGCACATCTACAAGCTTACTCTGGCCAATTCTCCTGAAGCGATACGCTAATATCTATTGACATAAAGACTTTCACAGTACTCCTGCCGGGAGCATTTCGACTTTGCCGATGTATTTCGCCTATTGACGAGGCGTTTGGCTACCTTAAGAGAGTCATAGTTACTCCTGCCAGTGTCTCTCCGTTAAACCACAGTCACATCTACCATTTTCCTCTGCCCCTTTCACCAGACGCGATACGCCATTATTTGTCGACATCATGACTTTCAAAGTACTCCTGCTAGGGGTTCCTCCAGTTTACCAATGTATTTCGCCTGTTGACGAACCATTTTTGCTACCTTAAGAGAGTCATAGTTACTCCTGTCAGTTGCTCCCCGTTTTACCACAGTCACATTTTCAATCTTATTCTGGCCAGTTCACCTGAAGCGATACGCCATTATCGGTCAACCTAAAGAATTTCACAGTACTCTTGCCGGGAGCTCTCGAGTTTGCCGATGTATTTCGCCTGTTGACGAGGCATTTGGTTACCTTAAGAGAGTCATAGGTACCCCTTGCTGTTGCTCCTCATTTTACAACAGGCACATCTACAAGCTTACTCTGGCCAATTCTCCTGAAGCGATACGCTAATATCTGTTGACATAAAGACTTTCACAGTACTCCTGCTGGGAGCTTCTCAACTTTGCCGATGTATTTCGCCTATTGACGAGGCATTTGGCTACCTTAAGAGAGTCATAGTTACTCCTGTCAGTTGCTCCCCGTTTAACCACAGTCACATCTACGATTTTCCTCTGCCGCTTTCACCAGACGCGATACGCCATTATTTGTCGAAATTATGACTTTCACAGTACTCCTGCTAGGGGTTCCTCCAGTTTACCAATGTATTTCGCCTGTTGACGAACCATTTGGCTACCTTAAGAGAGTCATAGTTACTCCTGTCAGTTGCTCCCCGTTTTACCACAGTCACATTTTCAATCTTATTCTGGCCAGTTCACCTGAAGCGATACGCCATTATCGGTCAACCTAAAGAATTTCACAGTACTCTTGCAGGGAGCTCTCGAGTTTGCCGATGTATTTCGCCTGTTGACGAGGCATTTGGTTACCTTAAGAGAGTCATAGTTACCCCTTGCTGTTGCTCCCCATTTTACAACAGGCACATCTACAAGCTTACTCTGGCCAATTCTCCTGGAGCGATACGCTAATATCTATTGACATAAAGAC